>NW_024070191.1:9404847-9871475 GCF_014754425.2 Oryx dammah
CCAACCATCTATTTATGTATATGGGGAGAAATGGAATATAGATGCAAAAAAATAGTCCCAGTTGAGATTTTCCATGATGGTTAAATGCAAATAAATTTTAGAGAAATAAGTGATACTAAAACTCTTGTAAATAAGATATGTGGCAAAATGAAAAGAGAAACAAGCTATATAATATACACAATATTGCCTAAGATAATGCTAGCCTTAGTGTTTCTTAGTCAAGATCATTGTAATTTTCTAGATCTCTGTACCTAAACTCAATAAAAGGAATAATGAGAAATAATCATTTTAGCCTCTGGAGAGTAAGTCATACGAAGAATGAATAGAGAAGTTTAAAAGGGGTAAACAGTATTCACACTGGCACAAACGACCTGAAGAAAAGTGCTTTGCAGCAGATGCTACACAGACAAGCTACAGATTGTGTATAATCTCATAGAACTTAAGGTCTCATAAAAAAATCAATCAAATAACCACACATCCAAGTAGCAATTCTGAATGAACTATTACCAAACACCTAGTGACCTGAAGTGGTTAGGGATTCTTCCAAATGACTGAGTTTTAGGGTTTCTGATTAACACAAACTGCCGCAAGAGGCCACTTTGTGCTGGGGCATGCAATAATATTTCTAGAAGTATATTAGATGCATTTTCCAGTGTGTCTATAGCATATTTTATATGCTGTAATAAGACACCTGATAACATTGCCACACTGAAGAAATGAAAAGGCAAATAGTAGACTTCAAAAAAACAATCCCTAAATAAACATTAATCATACTGTGTTTGCATTATGTGAAATGAAAATAATAGCAATCAGAGCACAGAAATGCCTGTGTAGAGATGACTTTTATGAATAAATGTTCTTCAGCTTCATAATTGTACCTACTTTTGATATCATTATCTTAGTTAGCATTGTGACAGAACTGGTTACATAAAGAGCAAATCTGAAGTTAGTTTTTCCTACAAGTAAAATTGCTGCTATTTGCAGAGCTTCGTCTTGGCCAACCAGTTCACCAATTCCAATCACTTTATTCATATACAGATTTCAAAAAAGTTTTCTATTGGCAAGTAATTACAGTGAGATATGTTTTTGTTAGAGGCTCCAAAATCTGATCTATATGGATGAATATCTTTCATTAAAAGGTTACATGTAGTTTGCCATATTTTTCTAACACCCTGGGCAACAGTGTAAGAATTATTACGAGAAGCAATTAGATAATTGTCTCACATTAAAACATACCATGAAAACCAAAAAAAAAAATTCTGATAAATGGATAAAACTAAGTTTTATTGTCATCTCTTAAAATAAGCCAAGACACAAATAAGCTTTGGTACATTTTGGACCTGAATGTGAGATTATTCAATAATTATACAAAATAAATATCCTTATCTTTTAAATGGATGTATGCATGAATATGTATGGTACATTATATGTGAAAATTGGAAGATATTTTGGCACAGTATTTTGAGTTTAATACCATCAGAATATAATGGATGTATTGAGGAAAATATCTTTTGAAATTAAACTTCATTATTTTTAGGTAATTGCAGATTCACATGCAGTTGATATATGTAATATTCTTTATCCAATTTTTCTCACTGGTATCATCTTGGAAAACTATGGTACAATATCACATATGAAACATTGGAACTGATACGGTCAAGACGCAGAACACGTCCATCACCACAAGGCTCCCTCCTGAGGTCCTTCTAGGGCCCCTCTTCATACCTGCCTCATTTCTCCTCACCCTGCCAACCACTAATCTGTTCTCTGTCTCCATAATTTTGCCATTTTTGCAAAGGTTCCCAGGCTTGTACCATATATAACATAGGATTTCCAGTGGGCGCGGTTCAGAGCAGCTTCGCAGAGGCTGCTGCTTGTCCCTTGCTCCTCTGCGCTGCTGTAGAATGCCTAATGGTGTGCGTGCCCCCGCCTTGGTTTAACCACTCCCCAACCAAAGACCTGTACGTTGTTTCCTATGTGTGGAAGTGTATTCATAAAGCTGCTATAAACATTTGTGTACAAGTTTTTTAAAATAACCTTGAGTATTAGTATCTCTGGAATACATTCTCAAGATTGCATACTTGTCAAATGCTAGGTATGTGTTTCTATTTTTTTTTAGAAGCTGTCAAACTGCTTTTAGAGTGTCTGCATTTTGAATTTCACCAGCAATATAGGAGGGATCCACTTTGACTACATCCTTGGCAGTTTTAGCTCTTCTGATCGGTGTGGCCTGGAACCGTGCTGTAGCTTTAATTTGCATTTTCCTAAATGCTAAAGATGTTGAACATCTTTTCATGTGCTGATTTGCCCTCTGTATCTCTGTTTCAGTAAGTGTCTGTTCGTATGTTTTGCTCTGTTTGAATTGCATTGCTTGCTTTTACTGTTGGGTTTTGATGGTTCCTTGATACATTCTAGATGTTAATCCTTTAGTAAATATACGGTTTATCCATATTTTCCCCTGCTATCTAGCTTTTGTTTTCAGCCTTTTAATTGGATCTTTCTTTTTTTATAAATATAAATTTATTTATTTTAATTGGAAGTTAATTACTTTACAATATTGTATTGGTTTTGCCATACATCAACATGAATCCGCCACAGGTATACACGTGCTCCCCATCCTGAACCCCCCTCCCTCCTCCCTCCCCATCCCTCCCATCCCTCTGGGTCATCCCAGTGCACCAGCCCCAAGCATCCTGTATCCTGCATCGAACCTAGACTGGCGATTCATTTCTTATATTATATTATACATGTTTCAATGCCACTCTCCCAAATCATCCCACCCTTGCCCTCTCCCACAGAGTCCAAAACACTGTTCTATACATCTGTGTCTCTTTTGCTGTCTTGTATACAGGGTTATTGTTACCATCTTTCTAAATTCCATATATATGCGCTAGTATACTGTATTGGTGTTTTTCTTTCTGGCTTACTTCACTCTGTATAATCGGTTCCAGTTTCATCCACCTCATTAGAACTGATTCAAATGTATTCTTTTTAATAGCTGAGTAATACTCCATTGTGTATATGTACCACGGCTTTCTTATCCATTCATCTGCTGATGGACATCTAGGTTGCTTCCATGTCCTGGCTATTATAAACAGTGCTGTGATGAACATTGGGGTACATGTGTCTCTTTCAATTCTGGTTTCCTCAGTGTGTATTCCCAGCAGTGGGATTGCTGGGTCGTATGGCAATTCTATTTCCAGTTTTTTAAGGAATCTCCACACTGTTCTCCACAGTGGCTGTACTAGTTTGCATTCCCACCAACAGTGTAGGAGGGTTCCCTTTTCTCCACACCCTCTCCAGCATTTATTACTTATAGACTTTTGGATCGCAGCCATTCTCACTGGCGTGAAATGGTACCTCATTGCAGTTTTGATTTGCATTTCTCTGATAATGAGTGATGTTGAGCATCTTTTCATGTGTTTGTTAGCTATCTGTATGTCTTCTTTGGAGAAATGTCTGTTTAGTTCTTTGGCCCATTTTTTGATTGGGTCATTTATTTTTCTGGAATTGAGCTGCAGGAGTCGCTTGTATATTTTTGAGATTAGTTGTTTGTCAGTTGCTTCATTTGCTATTATTTTCTCCCATTCTGAAGGCTGTCTTTTTACCTCGCTTATAGTTTCCTTTGTTGTGCAGAAGCTTTTATGTTTAATTAGGTCCCATTTATTTATTTTTGCTTTTATTTCCAATATTCTGGGAGGTGGGTCATAGATGATTCTGCTGTGAGGTATGTTGGAGAGTGTTTTGCCTATGTTCTCCTCTAGGAGTTTTATAGTTTCTGGTCTTACATTTAGATCTTTAATCCATTTTGGGTTTATTTTTGTGTATGGTGTTAGAAAGTGTTCTAGTTTCATTCTTTTACAAGTGGTTGGCCAGTTTTCCCAGCACCACATGTTAAAGAGATTGTCTTTAATCCATTGTATATTCTTGCCTCCTTTGTCAAAGATAAGGTGTCTATAGGTATGTGGATTAAGTCTAATCTATCAATTTTTCCTTTTATGCTTTGTGATTTTAGTGTCCAGTTTAAGATATATTTACCTAACAGTAGATCACAAAGATTTTTCTATGTTTCAATGTTTCTTTTTTTACTTAAAGTTTCATAGCTTTATGTTTATAAATTTTTTTGCTAATACTTGCTAGAGGAATTTTCAGTCTATGTTCATCAGGGATATCGATCTGTTAGTTTCTATTTGTAGTCATTATCTAGTATAATGATATTAGTATAATACTAGATTCATACATTAGTTAGGGACACACAAACATCTGTCCCCTCTTCTATTTTCTGTAAGAGATAAGTGGAGTGGATATTCATTTTTCTCTAAACATTTGGTAGAATTCTCCACTGAAAATACTTGGATTGGAGATTTATTTCTAAGGAAATTTTTTTAAAAATTTAATTCATTTTCTTCGTAGTTTTAGAGCAAATGTGTTTCTAGTTTTTTAACAGATGCTGTGAAATTTTTCCTACTGTAGCTTAGATGGTAAAGAGTCTGCCTGCAATGCAGGAGACCTGGGTTTGATCTCTGGATTGGAAAGATCCCCTGGAGAAGGGAATGGCAACCCACTCCAGTATTCTTGCCTGGAGAATTCCATGGACAGATCATGGGGTCGCTACGAATCAGACACGACTGAGCAACTAACATTTTCATATGACCATTTTTATTGTCAAATATTTGCAGGGAAGAATGTTCTTCTATTAATAGATTTACTCTTTAAATCATACTGCATAAGAAATAAATGTTTAAATGCAGTGCTGTAACCAAATGCCATCATCCTTGAAAGCCCATCCTCTCTCTGGAGGGCAGTGATGGGTTATGTGCCATCACTAATTCTGATTCGCTTGTCAGGAAGCTCAGGGCCATAGCAAATCCTCAATTACAGCAACATGTTTGCCCTTATGGTGAACAAATTGACTTCTTCTTTCTTTCCTCCCAAGTCATTTTTAAATTTGCATTCTAATGTTATTTATGTATTTCATCATATGTCATGACTGGGCTCAGATTCCTTTTGGAAAGGAGAGACCATAAATTAGATAGGTTACTTAACGAGGCAGATACAAAACTGCATTATGTAGATCTCCCTCAAAAAAGTACTTGGACTAGACTGTGAGTAGGAGAGTGCTGATGTGACTGTTGGTGTTAGCTCAAGACCTTGGAATTTACTACATTTAGCACATACCACACCACCCGGAAGCTGCCAGTTGAGTATAGCGTGGGAAAGGCCTGATGAAGGAAGCTTACAAAGCAATGTCATGAGAGTGAGTCACTATCTTCCAGGACACAGAACATATGTTGAATTTGAGATTTTGTATGGAATGGTATTGCCAGTAGGAAGAACACATGAGTTTGAGGACTATGGGGTTAAGCAGGAGTGACCTCTTTATTATCACTCTCAGAGACCCACTTTGCAAGCCACTTTACAAACCCCTTTGCTTGAATTCTAGGTGATTCAAGGATAGAGTATATCATCCACAAAGAAGATACTCTTCCCTGCAGGACATAACACTGGTCCAACTGAACAACCTACATCTGCCACCGGACACCGTGCGCACCAGCTGGTCCTCCCAAGAAAACCTTTGTATTACCAACGCCAACTCAGTGTCTGCTTCCTGGAGAATCTCTCCAGGGACACTTAACCCACCCACATTCTGTGGCTGTTAAAATCAGGGGTTGATAACTTGGACTCTTCTAACTCATAAGTCTTTTAAAGTTGTTTGTTATATTAAATAACTGTTCCCTAACCCAAGCTTAATAGCCTATAAATGACAAATCCATTCTAGTGTATTTGTACAAATGCCTTCTATGAAATATACATGGAGTAATTAAAGAAAAATGAGTGCAGTTGTTTAAATTATAGTACCAGAAAGATCACCATAGTGATAAGAAAATCTGCATTAAAATAGACTGTCAATTTAAAAAAAAAGTGTGGAATGAAAACAAAGGTTGATAATACTGTTTTAGCTTGCTTTCCTCATAACCAATAAGATTTCATTTTGCCTCTTAAATAAGTAGCAACTATCTAAATAAAAGTATGAAAGCCTGTTATAAAACAATACTATGCCACCATAGTTGACTTAAAACTCAACATTCAGAAAACTAAGCTCATGGCATCTGGTCCCATCAGTTCATGGCAAATAGATGGAGAAACAATGGAAACAGTGACAGACTTTATTTTTTTGGCCTCCAAAATCACTGCAGATGGAGATTGCAGTCATGAAATTAATACACTTGCTCCTTGGAAGAAAAGTTATGACCAACCTAGACAGCATATTAAAAAGCAGAGACATTACTTTGCCAACAAAGATCCATCAAGTCAAAGCTATGGTTTTTCCAGTAGTCATGTATGGATGTGAGAGTTAGACTATAAAGAAAGCTGAGGGCCAAAGAATTGATGCTTTTGAACTGTGGTGTTGGAGAAGACTCTTGAGAGTCCCTTGGACTGCAAGGAGATCCAACCAGTCCATCCTAGAGGAAATCAGTCATGAATACCCACTTGAAGGACTAATGTTGATGATGAAACTTCAATACTTTGGCCATCTGATGCAAAGAACTGACTCACTGGAAAAGACCCTGATGCTGGGAAAAATTGAAGGCGGGAGGAGAAAGATGATGACAGAAGATGAGATGGTTGGATAGCGTCACTGACTCAATAGACATGAGTTTGAATAAACCCTGGGAGTTGCTGATGGACAGGGAGGCCTGGCATGCTGCAGTCCATGGGGCTGCAAAGAGTCAGACACAACTGAGTGACTGAACTGAACTGATGCCACCATCAGATAAATGTCGAATTCAAAACAGTTATTCTTATCTTGGGCTTCCTGGCTGACTCAGTGATCAAGAATCTCCCTGTAATATAGGAGAAACAGGTTAGATCCCTGGGTCATAAAGATCCCCTGGAGAAGGGAATGACAGCCCACTCCAGTATTCTTGCCATGACAATCCCATGCACAGAGGAGCCTGGCTGGCTGCAGTCCACAGTGTTGCAAAGAGTCAGACATGACTGAAGCATCTGAGCATGTAATCTTATCTTACTGAACTAAAATAAGCATGGTACTATTTCTCTTATAAGAATAAAAAAAAATGTGACTCATCACGACATGATGAATATCGTACTAAAGTAATAATAATAAGTGTGAACTCTGCCGACATGTACAAAGTTCACAGATTTTTGTATGTGAAAATTCTATGAAATTAAGGGCAATTTGCTCATTATTTTTTTCACTTATGATTCTGTATTTGTCTTTATTGCTTGCTTTATGTTTAAATTTTCCAATTGAACTGTGTTTATTATGCATTTGTTTTATCTTATACTCCAATATTAAAGCCTTTGCATCATGTACACCATCATCTGATTTAGAAAATAATGTGTTATGTGTGTGTGCATGTGTGAGTGTACATTTCTAAAGAAACATTTTGGAAAACCTATTTCATATTGGATTGGTTTTGCAATTTTCTTATCTAAAGGTTGACCTCTTTTGATGATCCTTTACGACAGCCTTTTATTACTCTCTGGAATTTATAGCTCCTTATTCTGCTCAGTAGAAGCTGGACTTTCAGTAATACGAGTTCACTCTCATTTGAAATATTAGTAGTTGTGATCCCTGTTTGTCAAAATACCATTTCAAAATATGACAGTCATTATATCATCCACAATTCTTAAATCTGTAAGTGGTTTTGATTTAGAGACTAGATTATTTGTTTAACTAGTGATTTGTGAACAGCTGAATTTGAGTTCATATACACAGAAAGCCTCATGGCACTAAATAATTTGTCAGGAGAATTTTTCATTTTATGTATGTACTAGAAATTAGATAAGGTACTTTCTGCAATTTAAGATGAATCTCAAATATGCCTATCATGATAAGATTAAATTTATCATCCCTTTACCTACTTACAGTTTAATAGAACAATCTATGTAGATTTTTTTCCCTTCTCAGATTACAATGATGACTTATTTCAAGACTCTAGAATGCATCCCAGAATTAATACTACTATCTTTAGAGAAAGATAGCTGAATGTAGAGCTTTATGGACTAAGTATAGAATGGAGAGCTTTTATGTCAGTAGTTTAGTGACTACATGTCAACTGATGTCTCATATGCACACCATCTATACTGTTTTGCTTTGTTGATGAAATTCTCATTAAATTGCTGTTATTTCTTTTCCTCTAGAACAGGTGTTGAAATATCAATATAGTGTACTTGTTCACATGTCATTTGATACATTTGCAAAATATTATTTCTCAGAGAAATGAATGAAAATCTCTAACATAACAGAGAATCACTGTCATTTTTATTCCTTGAGACAAGAAATACAGATCTGAAGAAGGCTTATTTTAACCCTGACTGAAGACAATAATTTCCACTGTCTACTGCTGCTGCTAAGTCACTTCAGTCTACTAATGGGTTATAAATCATCACCACAGAGTTGCACATCCCATGGCTGAAAATGGTTTAACTTGCATCTAATACATTGGTCTCCTGTGAAGTTCAGCTCACATTATCTGTGACCTGAAGATCACAGATAAGATCTCATCAGTAGTCTATAACCTCTTGGTGGGGCAAGACTCTCATAGCACTTCAGTGCACAATTACCTCTCCACCTTTATGCCTGACATATTTCACTGTGGCACCATGAAAATCAGTTTATTTATGTTTAATGCATGTCATCTGACAGCACTTACTCACCATAGCAATGCCTAATAGTTTATCAAATGTCAAGTTTGAAGTTATGTCAATAATCTTGTCTGTGGCTGATGCTTCTACAACTATCTATAGCCTAATCTTTGAAAAATTATCTTAAATACTGCTATAATACCATAATATTTTCGATTTTTATATAAAAAAATAATCTATGGTTCCTGACTCCAGCTACCTAACCCATGAAAATGTTCTTTTTCTTTCAAATACTGCAGCATTAAGAAATACAAAATATTTATCTAGATTATAAAAAGATTGCAAGATTAAAAATGTGTTTTCCCTTAACATTTAAGAAAAGATAAAAACATTTCACTATCATCTGTCACCTTTGCTATTTCAGAGGCTTAAACGTAGTTCGGTTGCATTAGACATTGTTATCACACAATTTTTCATTCAGAAAGAAAAAATATGGAAAGAAAGAAGGAAAATGTAGGAAAGGATAAAAGAAAATACTTATTTAATATTACTTTACATATTCTTATAGGTATTCTGTATGCAGGTCAAGAAGCAACAGTTAGAACTGGACATGGAACAACAGATTTGTTCTGTTGGGGAAAGAAGTACATCAAGGTTGTATATTGTCATCCTACTTATTTAATTTATATGCAGAGTACATCATCAGAAATGCTGGGCTGGATGAAACACAAGCTGGAATCAAGATTGCTGGGAGAAATATCAATAACCTCAGATACACAAATGAAACCAACCTAATGGCAGAAAGTGAAGAACTAAAGAGCCTCTTGATGAAAGTGAAAGAAGAGAGTGAAAAATTTGGCCTAACACTCAACATTCAGAAAATGAACATCATGGTATCTGGTATCATCACTTCATGGCAAATAGATGGGGAAACAATGGAAACAGTGAGAGACTTTATTTATTTTGGGGGGGGGGGCCTACAAAATCACTGCAGATTATGACTGCAGCTATGAAATTAAAAGATGTTTGCTCCTTGGAAGAAAAGCTATAACCAACCTAGATAGCATATTAAAAAGCAGACATTACTTTGCCCACAAAGGTCTGTCTAGTCAAAGCTATGGTTTATCCAGTAGTCATGTATGGATGTGAGAGATGGACTATAAAGAAAGCTGAGCTCCGAAGAACTGAGTAAACCGTGGTGTTGGAGAAGACTCTTGAGAGTCCCTTGGACTGCAAGGAGATCCAACCAATCCAACCTAAAGGAAATTGGTCCTGAATATTCATTGGAAGGACTGATGCTGAAGCTGAAACTCCAATACTTTGGCCACCTGATACAAAGAACTGACTCGTTTGAAAAGACCCTGATGCTGGGAAAGATTGAAGGCAGGAGGAGAAGGGGATGACAGAGGATGAGATGGTTAGATGGCATCACCACTTGATGAATATGAGTTTGAGCAAGCTTCGGGAGTTGGTGATGGACAGGGAAGCCTGGCGTGCTACAGTCCATGGGGTAGCAGGCATGACTGAGCGACTGAACTGAACAGATATTATTTAAATATCTGTTTGAAACAGAGCAATCAAAGCAATGGGCTGAACAATAGGCAATAAAAGATTAATTCCAGAAGGTTATATAATCTCATGCTACCCTGTCAATAGTAACAAGGGATCAGAGAACAATAGGATTAGCTTCTGCTCCATCAGTCCCACCTCTACATGTTTATTTGAAGAAAACAAAACACGAATTCAAAATGGTAGTCGCACCACAACATTCATAGCACATTATTTACAATAGCAAAGATATGGAAGCAACCTAAGTGTCCATCAAACAGCTCAGCCTTAGCCGCAAGACTCTTTTTTCCTTACAGTCACTTCTCAGCATCTGAAGAAGCCATAAGTTCAGAGCTCTAGGAAAAGGGTCTAATTTGGAGTCCTAAGGGAATTGGGTTTTAGCTGTCATAAGTTTATATTTCTAACCTCTTCTCCACTCTACTGCTCTCCTTTCAATCTGTACACATATTCTCTGCTCTCCACTATTTTATAAACTGCATCATTCCCATTAGCAAAATCTCACTTCCTAACTTTTCTTTTGTTCAATATTCTTGAAAGAGTGAAGTTATACACCAAGTTCACTTCTCCATTACATACCTTCCCTTTCCCTCAAGCAAAGGTAATCCAATTTTCAACCCCACCACATTAACGACATCCCATTGCTACATGTGTAAATTTCAACAACACACTATTTCTTAGTCTGCTTAGTGGACATCCAGCTATAACTTCACCTGTTTTAAAATGTAAAATTTAGTGGCTTTTGCATAGAACCCTAACAGTTATTTCTCACACCCTTTCCCACTCTCTTCTTCCATCCCATCCAATTGGATACTAGAGCAATTTAAGAATATATTTTTTACTTTTTGCATATTCTTTGGTAATCTTTTTTTCCCCTAAAATATGCATGTTTCCTCATCTCCACTTTTGACAGTGAATTGTGCTTCAATTCAACCTTGAAACCTGGGAGACATTCTTAGCCATTTTTTCCTGGACATTCAAAATTAATCAGTCCTGTGTTCATGCTTCTTTACCTTTTAAATATTGCAGATACACTCCTTACTGCATAAAAGTAACTTCCTTAGTCCAAGGATTCATCCCTGCTCATGTTCTACTCCATTATTATAACCTCTTAATTGATCTTTCAAACTTTCATAATGCTCTCCTTCAAACTGTTCTTTGCGTAAAAATTAGTAATATTCTTCTTACTGAGATTTTTCTTCTTATCTCAACAGTACTGTAGCAACACTTCTCAAATTGTGGTTGAGAGAGGTATTTCATCATAACCACCCAGAGTGTACGCTTATAATGCAGAGAATAGGGCCCTAGTTAATAAGCTGGGAGAGATATCTTGAATTTTGACTTTAAAATTCACACACTAAATATTGCTATCTAGACAATATTATAGGCCCCCTCACTTAAGGGCAGTAGTCCTACAGCTGATACACCCCTGCAAATTCTCATGCTCTATTTCATTCAGTTGTATAAAATAGAAAGCATTAGACTGTTGATTTATACTGATATTTTATCTAAAAGAATGACGATAAAATATTTACTGATACACAAAACAGTAATCAAATGAGAGGCACACGGCCGATTTCAGATGGTTGTTGCATGGACAGTGCATGGCAGTGGCAATCTAGCTGTAAACGTTTTCAGCATGTTTTAAAATATCAAGGTTTCAGTGGCATTTGCTAGTTTAAATGACTCATTCAAAGTAGCCCAATGACTTAATAATCTTACTTATAAAAATAGGCAAATTGAAAATATTAATGATGTTAGTACAGTCATATGAAAAATTGTCTTCATAAAATTTTCTTGCTTATCAATTATAAAATAAAAATAATGGCAATAAAGCCAGATCTGAAAAGGAAGCCTGGGAAAATGGTTAATCATTAGTAAAAATCTATTTGAATTATAGAAAAATTGTAATGTTAAAAGTGAACCTGGTCAAGTGCACATAATATTCCTTGACATATATAAGTTGATCAAATCATGATGAGGCATGCCCATTAAAATTTAAGTATCCAAAACACAAATACAAAATGCTTTAGAGTGAAATAGTTTTATAAAGAAATTAAATTAATGTAGGCATTTATTTAAATGTCTCATTTAATTTTTGTCTCATTATTTTAAGATTTTTAATCCTTGGTGAAATATATACCTCCTTCAATTCACATTATCAAAGCAATAGATACATTTAATTTATAAATAAATACTATAGCTGTATTGAGTGTCTGTGGTCAGAGCTTTATTAATATTAGTAATTATTCAGAAAATATTTACAGACCATTATTTTAATGTTGGGGCACTGAAACTCTCTTCCTTTGATTTTTTTTTTATTTGCTTATTTATCCTTTCGCTTAGAAGAGTGCCTGGTACAGAGGAGGTAGTCAATAAACATTGCTGAATAAACACGTGGGCAAAGGCATTGAGATGCGCTAGAACATGCTGTGTTCTAAGAGAGCAAATCATAGTAATAGCCAACTTCTGCTGCTGCTGCTGCTGTCGCTTCAGTCGTGTCCAACTCTGTGCAACCCCATAGACGGCAGCCCACCAGGCTCCCCCGTCCCTGGGATTCTCCAGGCAAGAATACTGGAGTGGGTTGCCATTTCCTTCTCCATTCCTTTGATTTTTTAAACTAATCTTTACTTTTTGAAGACAATTTTGACTTTGACTACAATTACCTCTTGCCACTTTCTTATAGAAATTGAATCAAGTTGAATGAGTTCATTTAAATTTTAATTTAAAAATAATAATATTACTAATTTACAAATCAGTTATTCTACCTTTAGCTAGCAATATAAAAGAACTTTTTATTTTTCTCTGGCACTCAATGCTTATGTAAATCTCAAATAAGAGAAATACTAAAGATTTTATGAAGGCTATATACTTTGTCAGTTCAATGAGATTCACTAGGAATCACTCTTTGATTAAGCATAAGCAAGCTTGACACTTACATAGAATCATATTAATTATCACCTCAGGGTGTGGAGGAATCAGTTTTACAGAACTGAAATTTGCCATAATAACATAAGCTTATGTTAAATGACATTACAAGAAAATGTGACATTATAGTCACTCTAAGGATATTTTTGAAGACATATTCCTCTGCAATGAACTCTTCATAATATTACGGTCCACAGGCAGCATTTCTCTCTGGTTTCAGTACTATATTTGTTTTCAAAATTGATTTCATTCAGTTAAAGTGCATCTTTATTATATAGTTGCCAATAAAAAGGACAGGATGCATAGTTACAAGGTAGTATAGGGACAGACAGTACATGAATAAATGAAAAAATAGCAACAACTCATCATATTGTGGTTCAAAAGGAATGAACAGGGTAGAGAAGTGTCTGACTTTTACTGCTGGGGCATATACACAGGGAAGATAGGGAAAACTCTCCAAAAGGTAACACTTAGAAGAGAAAAGGGATTAGAAGGCTAAAAATACATCTTAATAGAGAATTAAGAAAAGGATTTCTGACAAAGGGAATAAGCTGGGTGGGAAAATTCCCTGGAGGAGGGCATGGCAACCCACTCCAATACTCTTGTCTGGAGAATCCCATGGACAGAGGAGCCTGGCAAGGTGAAGTCCATGCGGTTGCAAAGAGTTAGGCATGACTGAAGCAACCTGGCATACACATACTAGTGTCTGAAGCACTGAAGGAAGAAGAGAATAGTAGCTGAATCTAAATTTGGCAGATAAGCAAAAACCGGAAAGCTACACCTTTGTAGTTTTATTGTTGTTGTTTTATTGTTTGCTTTGTTTTCCTCATGGATAAGATTTATTTGCAGTTCAATGTAAAACCATTGAAAACTTTTAGGCAGGAAGTGCCATAATATTCATTTTATTTTCATGGTATAAATATGTTTCTTTATAAAGAATAGAGTGAACAAAAATAGACACTGCCATGGCAAAACCAAAAATAAGTTATTATAATTCACTATGTACTTTTTGCCATAGAACAGATTACCACAAATTTAGATGACTAAACCATTATCTCACTCTTTGTCAGTCTCACAAGGCAGAATTAAAGATGGGTTTCATCTGAGGCTTGTGGTGTTCTTCCAATTTCATGTTTGTTAGCAGAATTAATGGGAGAAGGCAATGGCAACCCACTCCAGTACTCTTGCCTGGAAAATCCCATGGATGGAGGACCCTGGTAGGCTACAGTCCATGGGGTCTCGAAGAGTCGGACATGACTGAGTGACTTCACTTTCACTTTTCACTTTCATGCATTGGAGAAGGAAATGCAACCATGCAACCCACTCCAGTATTCTTGCCTGGAGAATCCCAGAGACCGGGGAGCCTGGTGGGCTGCCGTCTATGGAGTCGCATAGAGTCGGACACAACTGAAGCGACTTAGCAGCAGCAGCAGCAGAATTAATTGCCATTAAGGTGTAGAAGTCACAGCAGTCTCCTTTTTCATAGATAGCAAGAGAGTCTCTTACTTCTGGAACTATCTTTTAAGGGCCCAGCCAGTTAGGTCAGACCTACCCAAAAATAATATTCCTTGTATATTTATTGGAAGGACTGATGTTGAAACTGAAGTTCCAATACTTTGACCACTTGATGCAAAAAACAAACACATTAGAAAACTTCCCAACGTGGGGAAATTTTGAGGGCAGGAGGAAAAGGGGGTGATGGAGGAGGAGATGGTTGGATAGTATCACCGACTCAATAGACATGAGTTTGAACAAACTCTAGAAGATAGTAAAGGACAGAGAAGCTTGGTGCACTGCAGTCCATGAGTTGGACATGATTTAATGACTGCACAACAACAACCCCAAATAACCATCTTTTGATGACTCAGTCAACTGACAAGGACCTTTATTGACTCTGAAAAATCCCTTTGCCTTTTTCACAGGACAAAACCTAATGATGAATTTTTTTTTCTTATCGCATTTGTATTCTTCCCATACCCTAGTGGAGGGGGTGATACAAGGCACATACACTAGAGAGATAAAAACCTTGGGGCCATCTGAGAATTCTGCCAACTAAAACCTACCCTATGGCACCTACAACTCGCTTTTCTCCTGCAGACGAAGTATGTTCACCCCTTCCCAAGATCCCCAGTATTGTTTAACATTATAGCACCAGCTAGGACTCCCCTGTGGAGAAGGCAATGGCAGCCACTCCAGTACTCTTGCCTGGAAAATCCCATGGACAGAGGAGCCTGGAAGGCTGCAGTCCATGGGGTCGCTGAGGGTCAGACACGACTCAGTGACAGCAGCAGCAGCAGGGCTTCCCTGGCGGCTCAGACGGTAAAGAGACTGCCTGCAGCGTGGGAGGCCGGGGTTCAGTCCCTGAGTTGGGAAGATTCCCTGGAGAAGGAAATGGCAACCCACTCCAGTATTCTTGCCTGGAAAATCCCACGGATGTAGGAGCCTGGCAGGCTACAGTTGCACAGAGTCGGACATGACTGAGTGACTTCACTTTCCATAGCATCAGCTAGCTGTGTCCCAAATCTCGTTCTCTAAATCAAGTGTGGATGAGATTCCTGAGTACAAGCTGTCGATCCAGATCTCAGGGCAGGACCTCCTCTCTAGCCATGCATCTATGAAACTAAAACTTCTATCTACATGCCCTTAATACTCCCAACAGCAAGAGTTAGGCCAGCAGTTATAGACAGTTCGCTTCAAAAGAGGAGTAAATAAAGATTAAGAAGTAGCCATAATCGTCCTGAAATCTGGTGGATAAGGGTCATATTTCCCTCCATTGGGCTTCAGTGTTTGGGTATAATCCTCTGGGCTCTCAGCTGGGCTCTTCAATCTGACCTGAGTCATCCTCTCTTTTTCATGAAAGGAAGACCATGATTGCAGGTGTGTAGTTTCCACAGCCTGTTTTGTGCCAGTAGAGTTCTTGTGGGTACAAAAACACCTTCATCTTGTACTACCTCAGTCACTTCAGTGTAAGCCGGCAGTGTTTCTACAGAAATAAAATGTCTCAAAACCCTTTTTGGGTCCACTAGGTTTCATTGCTTTAGATTAAAGTCACATTCCTAGATCTTTTTTGAGATAATCCTGATTGCATTTTAGGCTTAAGCTTCTAGAGCCCCTCTGGTTTGGGTAAGAAAGTATGAGTCACATCCTCACATCCTTAATCTCTTGAAAAGTTCCTCTGTGAATGACTAGTCTGATCTTTTGATCAATCTGAGATTTTAACAAAAGTTTGTAGGCTTTTCCTTATGTTGTTGTTTAGCTGCTAAGTCTAACGTGACCTTTTTGTGACCGCTGTGGACTGTGGCCTGCCAGGCTCCTCTCTGTCCATGGGATTTCCCCGACAAGAATATTGAAGTGGGTTGCCATTTCCTTCTCCAGGGGATCTTCCTGACCCAGGGATTGAACACAAGTCTCCTGCATTGCAGGCAGATTCTTGACCACTTGAGCCACCAGGCAAGCTTACTTTTCTGTATACTACACTCTTTTTTTTCTCTCTATACCACAATCTTTGCATACATCTCTGATGTTTAGCATCTTTTTCATCTGGAGAAGAGAAGTTTTAGAATTATCCATCCTGGTTCCTTTTTGTTTAACAGTTCTACTTTTACTTTGTGTCTTTCCTCTCACATTTTACTATAAACAGCAAAAAACAAAAACAAAACAAAATAGTACTTAACATTTTACTTGATAATCTCCTTACCTAAATATCCAGATTTATTACAAATTTTGTTTTCTACATAACTGCATGACACAATTTCTCAAAGCTTTCTGCCAACATATAATAAGTGTCCCCCTTCTGGTTTCCAGTAACAGAACCTGTTTCTCACTGCCTTCTGAGCCTGTACTGGCAGCAACCTTAAGGTCCAGATTATGACTAGTGGTCTGATGAAGGTGACACAGGCCTTCTCTAAAGTGATTTAGACTCTTCATATCACACTCCAAGATTTTTCTCTGATTCTACCTATTGCCCAGTTCCAAAACTGCTCCAGCATTTTACATATTTGTGATAGTTGCCTTAACTTCCAAGTACAAATTCTGAGATTAAAAAAAAAAAGCCTAGAATAATATAGATTTACCATATCACAGTATCCATAGGTTGCTGCTGCTGCTTCTAAGTCGCTTCAGTCGTGTCCGACTCTGTGAGACCCCATAGACGGCAGCCCACCAAGCTCCCCGGTCTCCGGGACTCTCCAGGCAAGAACACTGGAGTGGGTTGCCAGTTCCTTCTCCAGTGGATACTGGTAAAGCTTAAGTGTGTCTTCTGTTCATGGTCATAAAAATGCAGTTAGGGTGGTGGCCAGTCCTGTAATGCTTCTTGGGACTTGAATCACTTCCAAGCTCATTGGTTGCTGGTATAAATCAATTCCTTATGGTTGTAAGACTGAGGGCTTCAATCTGTTTACAGCATGGCAGTCTGCTTCTTCAAGGAGAATAGGAGAGCTGATTTACTGCTTCTTATTTCTTACCTCTAGCTTATCTTTTACAGGAATCATTTGTAAAAAGGATTAGAGCAGACTGCACAGAGAAATCTTCCTTTCCATGACAATTATAATCAAGTGATCAGTGTCTTTAATTATATCTTTAAAATTCTTTTAGCCAGGCTATACAATGGAACCTAATCAACATTCAGAAAACTAAGATCATGGCATCTGGTCCCAACACTTCATGGGAAATAGATGGGGAAACAGTGGAAACAGTGTCAGACTTTATTTTTTGGGGCTCCAAAATCACTGCAGATGGTGACTGCAGCCATGAAATTAAAAGACACTTACTCCTTGGAAGGAAAGTTATGACCAACATAGATAGCATATTGAAAAGCAGAGACTACTTTGCCAACAAAGGTCTGTCTAGTCAAGGCGATGGTTTTCCCAGTGGTTATGTGTGGATGTGAGAATTGGACTGTGAAGAAAGCTGAGCACTGAAGAATTGATACTTTTGAACTGTGGTGTTGGAGAAGACTCTTGAGAGTCCCTTGGACTGCAAAGATATCCAACCAGTCCATTCTGAAGGAGATCAGTCCTGGCATTTCTTTGAAAGGACTGATGCTAAAGCTGAAGCTCCAGTACTTTGGCCACCTCATGCGAAGAGTTGACTCATTGGAAAAGACTCTGATGCTGAGAGGGGTTGGGGACAGGAGGAGAAGGGGACGACAGAGGATGAGATGGCTGGATGGCATCACGGACTCGATGGACGTGAGTCTGAGTGAACTCTGGGAGTTGGTGATGGACAGGGCGGCCTGGCGTGCTGCGATTCATGGGGTCACAAAGAGTTGGACACGACTGAGCGACTGAACTGAACTGAATCATAGTACAGACGATCCAGTATATTTATGTGTTCTGTCCACACTCAAGGGAAGGATGTTATAAGCTATAAATTATCTTATGGTCTTATCTCAATGATACGATTATCATCTATATCACCATCTAGGGCTTATAAGCTAAATGTTAGAAATATAGTGGAATCATCTTAGAACTCTATCTACCACAGCTGCTCTAGAGTTTATAACAGTGGCAAAGGAAATGGAGAAAAACCAATATTTTTATGGTATTAATATATGAGAACCCCATGAACAGTATGAAAAGGCAAAATGATAGGATACTGAAAAAGGAACTCGCCAGGTCGGTAGGTGCCCAATATGCTACTGGAGATCAGTGGAGAAATAACTCCAGAAAGAATGAAGGGATGGAGCCAAAGCAAAAACAATACCCAGTTGTGGATGTGACTGGTGATAGAAGCAAGGTTTGATGCTATAAACAGCAATATTGCAAAGGAACCTGGAATGTCAGGTCCATGAATCAAGGCAAATTGGAAGTGGTCAAACAAGGCAATGGCAAGAGTGAACATCGACATTCTAGGAATCAGCGAACTAAAAAGGACTGGAGTGGGTGAATTTAACTCAGATGACCATTATATCTACTACTGTGGGCAGGAATCCCTTAGAAAAAATGGAGTAGCCATCATGGTCAACAAACGAGTCCAAAATGCAGTACTTGGGTGCAATCTCAAAAACGACAGAATGATCTCTGTTCATTTCCAAGGCAAACCATTCAATATCAGAGTAATCCAAGTCTATGCCCGAACCAGTAACGCTGAAGAAGCTGAAGTTGAATGGTTCTATGAAGACTTACAAGACCTTTTAGAACTAACACTGAAAAAAATATGTCCTTTTCATTATAGGGGACTGGAATGCAAAAGTAGGAAGTCAAGAAACACCTGGAGTAACAGGCAAATTTGGCCTTGGAATATGGAATGAAGCAGGGCAAAGGCTAATAGAGTTTTGCGAAGAGAACACACTGGTCATAGCAAACACCCTCTTCCAACAACATAAGAGAAGACTCTACAGATGGACATCACCAGGTGGCCTGTTGGCCAAAATCAGATTGATTATATTCTTTGCAGCCAACAAAGGAGAAGCTCTGTACAGTCAGCAAAAACAAGACCAGGAGCTGACTGTGACTCAGATCATGAACTCCTTATTGCCAAGTTCAGACTTAGATTGAGCAAAGTAGGGAAAACCACTAGACCATTCAGGTATGACTTAAATCAAATCCCTTATGATTATACAGTGAAAGTGAGAAATAGATTTAAGGGTCTAGATCTGATAGATAGAGTGCCTGAGGACTATGGATGGAGGTTGGTGACATTGTACAGGAGACAGGGATCAAGACCATCCCCATGGAAAAGAAATGCAAAAAGCAAAATGGCTGTCTGGGGAGGCCTTACAAATGGCTGTGAAGGAAAAGAAACAAAAAGCAAAGGAGAAAAGGAAAGATATAAGCATCTGAATGCAGAGTTCCAGAGAAGAGCAAGGAGAGATAAGAAAGCCTTCCTCAGCAATCGATGCAAAGAAATAGAGGAAAAGAACAGAATGGGAAAGACTAGAGATCTCTTCAAGAAAATTAGAGATAACAAGGGAACATTTCATGCAAAGATGGGCTTGATAAAGGACAGAAATGGTATGGACCTAACTGAAGCAGAAGATATTAAGAAGAGGTAGCAAGAATACACAGAAGAACTGTACAAAAAAGATCTTCACGACCCAGATAATCACGATGGTGTGATCACTCACCTAGAGCCAGACATCCTGGAATGTGAAGCCAAGTGGGCCTTAGAAAGCATCACTATGAACAAAGCTAGTGGAGGTGATGAAATTCCAGTTGAGCTACTTCAAATCCTGAAAGATGATGCTGTGAAAGTGCTGCACTCAATATGCCAACAAATTTGGAGAACTCAGCAGTGGCCACAGGACTGGAAATGGTCAGTTTTTATTCCAATCCCAAAGGAAGGCAATGCCAAAGAATGCTCAAACTACCACACAATTAAACTCATCTCATATGCTAGTAAAGTAATGCTCAAAATTCTTCAAGCCAAGCTTCAGCAATATGTGAACAGTGAACTTCCAGATGTTCAAGCTGGTTTTAGAAAGGCAGAGGAACCAGAGATCAAATTGCCAACATCCGCTGGATCATCAAAAAAGCAAGAGAGTTCCAGAAAAATATCTATTTCTGCTTTATTGACTATGCCAAAGCCTTTGACTGTGTGGATCACAACAAACTGTGGAAAATTCTGAAAGAGATGGGAATTCCAGACCACCTGACCTGCCTCTTGAGAAACCTGTATGCAGGTCCTAAAGCAACAGTTAGCTGGACACGGAACAACAGACTGGTTTCAAATAGGAAAAGGAATACGTCAAGGCTGTATATTGTCATCCTGCTTATTTAACTTATATGCAGAGTACATCATCAGAAATGCTGGGCTGCACAAGCTGGAATCAAGATTGCTGGGAGAAATATCAATAACCTCAGATATGCAGGTGACACCACCCTTATGGCAGAAAGTGAAGAGGAACTAAAAATCCTCTTGATGAAAGTGAAAGAGGAGAGTAAAAAAGTTGGCTTACAACTCAACATTCAGAAAACTAAGATCATGGCATCTGGTCCCATCACTTCACGGCAGATAGATGGGGAAACAGTGGAAACAGTGTCAGACTTTATTTTTGGGGGCTCCAAAATCACTGTGGATGGTGACTGCAGCCATGAAATTAAAAGACGCTTACTCCTTGGTAGGAAAGTTATGACCAGCCTAGATAGCATATTGAAACGGAGAGACATTACTTTGCCAACAAAGGTCTGTCTAGTCAAGGCTATGGTTTTTCCTGTGGTCATGTATGGATGTGAGAGTTGGACTGTGAAGAAGGCTGAGCACTGAAGAATTGATGGTTTTGAACTGTTGTGTGGGATAAGACCTTTAGAGTCCCTTGGACTGCAGGGAGATCCAACCAGTCCATTCTAAAGGAGATCAGTCCTGGGTGTTCTTTGCAAGGACTGATGCTAAAGCTGAAACTCCAGTACTTTGGCCACCTCATGCGAAGTGTTGACTCATTGGAAAAGACTCTGATGCTGGGAGGGATTGGGGGCAGGAGGAGAAGGGGATGACAGAGGATGAGATGGCTTTATGGCATATCCAATTCAATGGACATGAGTTTGAGTGAACTCTGAGAGATGGTGATGGACAGGGAGGCCTGGCGTGCTGCAATTCATGGGTCACAAAGAGTTGGACACAACTGAGCAACTGAACTGAACTGAATATATGTTGTAGGTAAGTATGACAGAATTTATTGCATGGGATATGAGGCGTGAAAGAGAAAAAAAACTACCAGGTAACACCACTACTCATCTGAAGTTGATTATATCACAACTAAAATAAAAATCTTAGTTTGTTTACAGCTTACAAATGCTACTCAATCATGTAAATAGATGAGTATCTATTTTTGCACTAATTGCCAAAATACCTGAACAAACATTTCAGTCACCATCTGGCAAGTAAGTGTGCCATTCTAGAAAGCATTTTTATTTTTGTTGTTTGAGTATCACTGTCTGATTATATCATTCTGCACTTATTTTTTGTTTTTACTATTGTTTTGGTTTTTTCAAACTTTTAAAGTTACCTTAATAATATCTATCTGTCATGTAATATATCACTTGATTTCTGTTTAGAACAAGGTATTAGATAATGAATACAAAAATAAGTAAGTGTGTATGTATACATACATACACTGGTTTATATAAAAGAGTATTTGGGGTGTATTCCAATGTTTTTAAGTCTGTCACTTGTTTGTTTCAGCCCTTCATTTAATGCAGTCAACTATCAAAATTCTGGCATCACCAGAACATGAATTTGAGCAAGCTCTGCAAGTTGGTGATGGACAGGGAAGCATGTATACTGCATTCCGTGGGGTCACAAAGAGTTGGACATGACTGAACATCAGAACAGACCTGAACTGATGTATTGCCTTTAAGACAGTTATGTTAAATATGAAATTCTTGCAGTTAGTATTATTTCTTAGAACCCTCTTTTTATTGGTTCTTTTTAAAATTGCAGACCTTACAGTTAAGAAATATTTAATATGAAAAACAGCATTGATGGAAATTCAAACTTATGAAGTAATAAATTAAATGAGAAAACATTTGTACCATAAAACTATATTTTCATCATTTTTTTAAGTAGGAAGATTGTTCTATCAAAATTGAATTTAAAGTATCAAATTACCTATATAAATAAACATATAATTCACAAGAAGCATTTAGTATTGCAAAAATTTGTGCAGTTTTGCATATTGAAAGGAAAAAATAAAGAAAAAATGAACTAAAATACTCATATATACACAGCTGATTATAGCTGAAAGGAGAAAAGTAATGACAAATACACAAAATATTGCAGACATAGTTAGCCATATTAGCCTTCCAATCTACTCTCAAATTAAAATGTCACTAAAAACAAACCAAAAATTCCATATATGGAGATACTGAAACTTTAGCTGAAAATCAGCATTCAGCTCAGATTTGTTATTAATACTATATTATTTTGAATTCAAATAATTCAAAACTAATTTATTTAATAAATACATTCTCATTTTACATAAATTTAATGTTCATGTCAAGAGGATTAATTAGTAAGATTATGGTAGATTCAATGTAGTCAACCAAATGGTACTTATATCTGATTCCATAACTTATACAAACACCCTTTATATCATTTTATACTGCATATTTAATAACAAAATAGTACCCTAAGAGAACCTTGATTGTAAGTACTTAGAATGTCTCTCCTACACTTACTGAAAAATCAATGTCCCTCCAAAAGAGAACATACTTAACCATTATGCCTTTAAAAATAGAATGATTCTAAATTAGATAGTAATTATAGAGTAGTAATATAAATGACAAGCACAACAATTTACATTTAAAGAGTCATTTCTGCTTAACAGATACCTTGTATGAGATATCTTATAGTAACCCTCAAAGTAACTCTGCAGTAGCTACTATTATGCCCCATTTGTCAATGAGAATTCTGATGCCCAGTAAGGTTAAGTAACATGACCAAGGTCACAGAAGTAACAAGAGCTGAAATTAAAAATGAGGCAAGTTGAGTAGCAATGAGGTGTTGACCAAGATAATAGTATCAGATCAGTTCAATTCTCTTCAGTCACTTAGTCGTGTCCGACTCTTTGCCACCCCATGAATCGCAGCACGCCAGGCCTCCCTGTCCATCTCCAACTCCCGGAGTTCACTCAGACTCACGTCCATCGAGTCCGTGATGCCATCCAGCCATATCATCCTCTGTCGTCCCCTTCTCCTCCTGCCCCCAATCCCTCCCAGCATCAGAGTCTTTTCCAGTGAGTCAACTCTTCGCATGAGGTGGCCAAAGTACTGGAGTTTCAGCTTTAGCATCACTTCTTCCAAAGAAATCCCAGGGCTGATCTCCTTCAGAATGGACTGGTTGGATCTCCTTGCAGTCCAAGGGACTCTCAAGAGTCTTCTCTAACACCATAGTTCAAAAGCATCAATTCTTCGGTGCTCAGCCTTCTTCACAATCCAACTCTCACATCCATACATGACTATTGGAAAAACCATAGCCCTGACTAGACGGACCTTTGTTGGCAAAGTAATGTCTCTGCTTTTGAATATGCTATCTAGGTTGGTCATAACTTTTCTTCCAAGGAGTAAGCGTCTTTTTTTTTTTAATTTATTTTTTATTTTACTTTACAATTCTGTATTGGTTTTGCCATACATTGACATGAATCCACCACGGGTGTACACGTGTTCCCAAACATGAACCCCCCTCCCACTCCCCTCCCCACAACATCTCTCTGGGTCATCCCCGCATACCAGCCCTAAGCGTGCCATATCCTGCATCAGACATAGACTGGCATTTCGATTCTTACATGATATTATACATATTTTCAATGCCATTCTCCCAAATCATCTCACCCTCTCCCTCTCCCTCTGAGTCCAAAAGTCCGTTATACACATCTGTGTCTTTTTTGCTGTCCTGCATACAGGGTCATCATTGCCATCTTTCTAAATTCCATATATATGTGTTAGTATACTGTATTGGTGTTTTTCTTTCTGGCTTACTTCATTCTGTATAATCAGCTCCAGTTTCATCCATCTCATCAGAACTGATTCAAATGTATTCTTTTTAACGGCTGAGTAATACTCCATTGTGTATATGTACCACAGCTTTCTTATCCATTCATCTGCTGATGGACATCTAGGTTGTTTCCATGTCCTGGCTATTATAAACAGTGCTGCGATGAACATTGGGGTACATGTGTCTCTTTCAATTCTGGTTTCCTCAGTGTGTATGCCCAGTAGTGGGATTGCTGGGTCATAAGGTAGTTCTATTTGCAATTTTTTAAGGAATCTCCACACTGTTCTCCATAGTGGCTGTACTAGTTTGCATTCCCACCAACAGTGTAGGAGGGTTCCCTTCTCTCCACACCCTCTCCAGCATTTATTGCTTGCAGATTTTTGGATCGCAGACATTCTGACTGGTGTGAAGTGGTACCTCATTGTGGTTTTGATTTGCATTTCTCTAATAATGAGTGATGTTGAGCATCTTTTCATGTGTTTGTTAGCCATCCGTATGTCTTCTTTGGAGAAATGTCTATTTAGTTCTTTGGCCCATTTTTTGATTGGGTCGTTTATTTTTCTGGAATTGAGCTGCAGGAGTTGCTTGTATATTTTTGAGATTAGTTGTTTGTCAGTTGCTTCATTTGCTATTATTTTCTCCCATTCGGAAGGCTGTCTTTTCACTTTGCTTATATTTTCCTTTGTTGTGCAGAAACTTTTAAATTTAATTAGGTCCCATTGGTTTATTTTTGCTTTTATTTCCAGAATTCTGGGAGGTGGATCATAGAGGATCCTGCTGTGGTTTATGTCGGAGAGTGTTTTGCCTATGTTCTCCTCTAGGAGTTTTATATTTTCTGGTCTTACATTTAGATCTTTAATCCATTTTGAGTTTATCTTTGTGTGTGGTGTTAGAAAGTGATCTAGTTTCATTCTTTTACAAGTGGTTGACCAGTTTTCCCAGCACCATTTGTTAAAGAGATTGTCTTTAGTCCATTGTATATTCTTGCCTCCTTTGTCAAAGATAAGGTGTCCATATGTGTGTGGATTTATCTCTGGGCTTTCATAGTATTTCTTCTGTCTGTGACATGTTCACTCTCTTTCCCTTCCTTGAAAATTTCTTTTCATTATTTAGGAAATAATGAAAATTGTTTAGATCAGTTATAGACTTCCATTCCAAATCCATTGGCATTTCTCAACCATCTTTTTATATTGATCATTCAGTAGCATTCATCACTGTTAACTAGTCTCATTTCCTTCTAACACTGTTCTCTTGGTTATCATGGTTTTCATGTTTTTTTCTCACATTTCACACTATTGTTTTGTTCCTCTGCCTTTGACTGTTGCTTCTCTATCTACTTTGCCCTCTTTTCTTTTATCCAACTGTATGTGGGAAATTTTTGCAATTAGGCTTCATCAGCTATCTTCTTCTCTTATTAGATAATCACTTCCATTTACTCCCAAGGTTTCCGTTGCCACTTGTACATGGTTGGGTCACTATATCCTTAGCTTGGTGGTTTATGGCATAGTCGCTAAGTTGGGTCTGACTCTTTGCAACCCCATGGACTATAACTCACCAGGCTTCTCTGTCCATGGGATTCTCCAGGCAAGAATTCTGGAGTGAGTTGCCATTTCCTACTCCATGGAATCTTCCCAACCCAGGGATCAAACCCAGGTCTTCTGCATTGCAGGTAGATTCTTTACCTACTGAGCTACATGCGAAACCATATCTTTAGCTTACATGGCTGCTAAAAATTGCAAGCCTGGACAACCAACTATCTATACAACAACTCAAATTAAATATGCAAAAGCCCTCTAAAACTTAAATTGTTCAAAAAACAAAATTATAATTCCTTGTCCTCACCCACCAAATTAACTTCTTTTCTGCTGTTCCATCTCTTAGTAAATCTCAGTCTCATTTTTGTAGCAATACAAGTCTGAAAGTTAAGAATCCTTCTTGACACTGTCTCTCTCATCTCTGCATTCAATACCCCCAAATCCTGTCATTATCTTCTAAATATGTTACAAATCTCTTTAGTTCACTCAACTCCAGTACCAGCATCCTTGTCCAAACCACTTTCCTCTCTCACATGACCAAGTATTGTATTATGTAGGATTTTTATACTGTCACTTTTATTATTTTTCTGTCTGCTACACGGCAAAACAGTAATAAGTGAAGAAGAAAAACAACTTTCAAAATGACTTGGCTTCTCATTGCTTTCAGGATAAACGCAAACTTCCCTAACCTACTTTGTAAGACCGTGTACATCTACCTTTTACCTATTTCTCCATATGCAATTTTGACTCCTCTATCCTTTACATTGCAAGCACTTTGTATTTTTTTTTAACCACCCTGCCTTTTCAAACAATATTACCGAGGTTTGTTTTACTGTCCCTCCTAACTCCACCCCTTTCATATCCAACACTGCTTTCAAATATCAGTTCACTTATTCCTTCCCAGTAGGGCCTTTTCTGATCCATTTGAGAAGGGAGGGTAATGTGGGTTTCATTTCTTCAGCTACGGGGCGTAAATGTCCCTGACTCACAGAAGACACATAATTATCGACTGCTGCATGAATGATTAAGCTCTCATAAAACTGTGTGCCTCTCCTTCACTGAATTTATTTTAATTATAATTCCAGAGTTACTCATATGATTCTGTAAACAGTACCCATCTTTTCCCATTAGACAATCTGCTCCATGTAGGTAAGAATTGTATCATCTCTTGTTTCCCATGGGGTGCCAGCCATAAAATCAATGACTTGCTCAGAGTAAATATTCTGCAAATAATATTAAATGAAATAAGAGTGCCTAAAATATGAAAGTTGTGAAATATCCTTCTGAAGGTGCCTATGCATTTTCTCATATTCACACAAGAAGTCTAACAATCTAAGTTACATAGGAAGATTTTTACAAGGTTTTCTAATAATGATATATATATATATATCGGATCTTCTACTCCAGTTGTTCGGAGATATCTATATCTTTAGCCTCTCAAATGAAAACTTGCCTGGGGGCTTAAAATAGACTAAAATACTGATTTTTATCATTTGATGAAAGAAGAAAGGTAATATTAAAAGATAAAATTCTCTATATGATCAATAATTCAAAAGCATGTGTTAGAAGAATGAATGTTAAAAAATTAATAGATCTGTGTTAGGGATTTTCAAGTAAGTATCAAGTATTTAATAAACTCTCTTCTATCAAATGATATATGGATTTTTAAATAAAAAGAAGAGGATGGAGAGAGACAGAGGCAAGGAGAGGGAGAGAGAAACCAAGGAGAAGATATTAAAACAGAAGGAAAAAAATCACTACTGGTATGTATTTGTGTAGAATCAAACTAAATTATACCTTTAATAAGGAAAAATTCATCCTTAATGACCTATTATATTACCAAGAGGAACGCAGGCACTGAGAAGTATTTGCTTCAATAAATATTAAGGGGAAGCTGGTAGCAAGCATTAGTAAATAGCCACACAGGAAACTCAGCAGATGTACATGCAGAAACAGTAAATATTTTGGCAAAAACATCTAGTGACTGATTTTAACCAATCTCCATGCTATCTCCTATTAAGTGAGGGTGAAAATGATAAACTGAGGGTAATAAACCTTTATTTTTTTTTCTATTTTCAGTTTAAAGTTAGTGTAGGTTAGGAACTTCTTTTCTCAATTCCTTCAAGAAGAAAAATAAATTGGTTTGATTTTACACATGGAATTTGGTTTCTTTCTTTCCAACTGCACTGGAAACAATGCTTTTAGTAATAAACAGTATCATGCTCCTTAAAACTATGTTTGTCTATAGTAATACAGGATGAGTTCCAGCCACCCTTCTATTGTGCTTGCAGTACTGAGAATTTAAGGAGAAACTCTACTGTTCCTACTTAACTTTCCATCCTCTCCAATAATAACTTAAAAAAAAAAATCCAAATTCAAGGCAATAGTATTTTCTTGATAATACATGATTTATCCATTTGCTCATTCATTTTTCAAATAAATATGCAGTAAATAATGTGTCAAAAGCTAGTCACAAGCAGTGAAGTTTGAGGGTCAGAAAGAGTGGTGTTTAAATTGCAATAAATGGAACCAGAGTAACAGGTGGGTTTAGAATGTGGGAGATAAGGAGAACTTGAAGGTGTATAAATTGAGCATCTGCATAGGAAGCCCATATGTAAAACATTAGAAAGAGCAAAGATGAATAACGCTGAAACTGCACGTGAAGTAAAGCCATCTCGGATTTGTTCAGTAAGCATAGTTTTCAGATATCTGAAAAGCACAGATACTGACTTAAGATGCAAGGAGAAGTATTTAAGAAATCTATGTAGGATAGCGCTTAAATAAAATGAGATCAAGCAGTGTTACAGAAAAATCAAGAGGAATGAGACAAAATAATTCACTGGATTTAGAAAATTTATGTAATAACTTTTGTGAATAATTACTGACCTAATGTCTTTGAGCTGTAAAGAATGGAAGTAATGAGAAACTTAAAGACAGAAAATTGGGTCTATAGCAAATCAGTAATCCAGTCAAGTTGTCCAAAGTCATTGGTGGTCTGAAGGGGCTAATTATGTGAAGAGGAAAGAAAAAATCAGATATGCAAATAAAAGACAGGAGCCCTGAGTAAAACAAGACAAAAGGAAGAGAAGGAAGCATTTCACGCTCTGACATGACAAAGCTCCAGCAGTTTCTGTACTTGTATATGCCCTGAGAATGAATAAGGAGATGACAGTGAAGTTAGCCAACGTGGTTTCCACCAAAGGAAAATATGAACCTAATGTCCAGCTAGACAATTTTGTTCCTTTGGACACATATTCCTGACAAATTCTTTATATTTCTGAGAATATAGCAACTTAATGCTCACAGGCTCTGGAGTCCAGCTTGCCTCAACTACTTACTAACTGTGTGAATGCAGAGAGGACATTCGACCTCTTGCACATGCTGTTTCCTTACACGAAAAGTGGGGATAATTATGGCACATTCCTCTTAATTTGGGGAAGATACAAGAGATAGTTCAAATATAGTGCTCAGCACATAGTAAATAACAAAAAAAAATTGATTGTAAAGTTCGTATGAACATATGAACAATATGTGAGTTATTTTGTTATTGTTTGGTTGCTACTACTTTCTCAAGAACTTTGCTGAGTATTTGACATGACATCTAGACATCTGAATATTCTGAAAGTGCTCTAAGTATCTTTGATGCACATTCAGGATTATAAATAACCATACCACTTATAGATTTCCTACTGGATATGTAGTTGGTTAATTAACCTACAACAGTCTCTCCTTATGCCATAAAAATACAAAAAAAAAACAAACAAACAACAACAAAATAAAACAGGGAGCCCATATTGATTTGTCAGTTATAATGTGCCAGGCACACACAAGATGCTTTTCAAGCTGTATCTCATTTAATTCACAGGACAAACTTATCAATAATTTTTATTATAGCCATAGGTAATACTCCCTTTAAAGTTATAAACCTTTGGCTATATTCCCTGGGTGGCCTTCCCTGTGGTTCAGAGGGTAAAAATCTGCCTGCAATGCAGGATGAACCCAAGTTTGATTACTGGGTCAGGAAGAACCCCTGAAGAAGGGAACGGCTACCCACTTCAGTACTCTATTTTATACTTAATAGTTTGTGCTTCTTTTTTTTTTTCCTTTCTTAAAATTTATTTATTTTTATTGAAGGATAATTGCTTTACAGAATTTTGCTGTTTTCTGTCAGACCTCAACATGAATGAGGCAATGGATTATTCAGTTCAGTTCAGTTCAGTTCAGTTCAGTCGCTCAGATGCGTCAGACTCTGCGACCCCATGAATCGCAGCACGCCAGGCCTCCCTGTCCCTCACCAACACCTGGAGTTCACTCAGACTCATGTCCATCCAGTCAGTGATGCCATCCAGCCATCTCATCCTCTGTCGTCCCCTTCTCCTCCTGCCCCCAATCCCTCCCAGCATCAGAGTCTTTCCCAATGAGTCAAGTCTTCACATGAGGTGGCCAAAGTATTGGAGTTTCAGCTTTAGCATCAGTCCTTCCAAAGAACACCCAGGACTGATCTCCTTTAGAATGGACTGGTTGGATCTCTGTGCAGTGCAAGGGACTCTCAAGAGTCTTCTCCAACACCACATTTCAAAAGTATCAATTCTTAGGCACTCAGCTTTCTTCACAGTCCAACTCTCACATCCATACGTGACCACAGGAAAAACCATACCCTTGACTAGACGGACCTTTGTTGGCCAAGTAATGTCTCTGCTTTTTAATATGTTATCTAGGTTGGACATAACTTTCCTTGCAAGGAGTAAGCGTCTTTTAATTTCATGGCTGCAATCACCATCTGCAGTGATTTGGGAGCCCCAAAAATAAAATCTGACACTGTTTCCACATCTATTTCCATGAAGTGATGGGACCAGATGCCATGATCTTAGTTTTCTGAATGATGAGCTTGAAGCCAACTTTTTTACTCTCCACTTTCACTTTCTTCAAGAGGCTTTTTAGTTCCTCTTCACTTTCTGCCATAAGGGTGCTGTCATCTGCGTATCTAAGGTTATTGATATTTCTCCTGGCACTCTTAATTCCAGCTTGTGCTTTTTCCAGCCCAGCGTTTCTCATGATGTACGTGCATAGAAGTTAAATAAGCAGGGTGACCATATACAGCCCCGTGGAAAAGAAATGCATAAAAGCAAACTGTCTGAGGAGGCCTTACAGATAGCTGTGAAAAGAAAAGAAGTGAAAAGCAAAGGAGAAAAAGAAAGATATTCCTATTTGAATGCAGAGTTCCAAAGAATAGCAAGGAGAGATAAGAAAGCCTTCCTTAGAGATCAATGCAAAGAAATAGAGGAAAACATCAGAATGGGAAAGACTAGAGATCTCTTCAAGAAAATTAGAAATACCAAGGGAACATTTCATGCAAAGATGGGCTTGATAAAGGAAAGAAATGGACTATTACTCAGCCATACAAAGAAGCACATATGAGTCAGTTCTAATGAGGTGGATGTATACCCGTAGTTTGCACTACTTAATCTTCTACCGTATCTCCCTCCTTCTCAATCCCTCTTCCCACTGGTAACCACTATTTGTTACTATTCTGGTAACTATTCTCTGTACCTATAAGTTTTCTGTCTTGTCATATTCATTTTTTTTAAAGATTTTACTTGCTATAAATCAACTATGAAAGTGATAGTTTCCCAGACACATCCAACTCCTTGTGACCCCATGGACTGTAACCTGCCAGGCCCCTCTGTCCATGGAATTCTCCAGACAAGAACACTAGAATGGGTTGTCATTTCCTTCCAACCCAGGATCCTCTCAACCCAGGGATTGAACCTGGGTCTCCTGCACTGCAGGCAGATTCTTTACCATCTGAGCCCCATAAATCAGCCATATTTCAGTAAAAAACTAACTTTTTGTCTCTAGTTTATACATGAGGAAAACTTATAGCATGAGACATGAAATAATTTCATTTTCCAATTTTACCTTTCAGTCTTAGATTAGGACACCAATCTAAAGTAGGCTAAATAATTCCATAAGTAAGTGCTGGAGCCCAAATTTCAAGTCATCTCAACTTCCAGTGAAATATTCTGCCACCTTTAACAATTCTTTTAGTTACATTTGAATGGATAAGAGGGTAATAGGAAAAACATCTGAGGATAAAAGTTAATTCATTTGAAAGATTTGCTGAAGGTAGACAAGGTCACCTAATTAGGTGGCAATCTCACTAAAGAACTATAACACACTAATATGTAAAGGTGCTTTACCTCTATTATAAGTCTTCTAGGAAATTATGACATTTATTATGAAGAAACAATGCTCTCTGGCATCTGCTGTCAAGAGTTTCCTTCCATTATTTAAGATGGACCTGTCACATTGTAAGCAAGTAATCCAAACAACTCTTTGTGTGGGAGTTATTATATTGTCTTGATACACAAGGATTTAAGGAGATTGGCAGAACAATTTAGAGAGAACAAATTCATAAAACGTAGTCTTTTTATTTATTCAGGTATCCTGAAAAAATGATCATGAAACTCTATACACATATATGGTCGAATTGCTATAAATTCATAAAACAAATACTATCCTTAGTGTTCCCTAAACTTAAAAGTTAGGGAACTTAAAAGTCAGCTTAGTTGAAACTCATAAATATATATTCTAAATCTGAACAAAAAGAATGACTTTTATAGAATGACTTTCACAATTTACACTCAGTGTACTAATTAATCCTAATATCCTAACAAATTCAGTTTTTCTAATTTAGTAATGATAAGTAGTAATTAGAGGCAAAATATTAATCTAGCCTAATGTATTTCAAAAAAATTGTAAAATGATACTTAAAGGTGTTAAGATTAGCAATTTAATAACACAAACCTAAACATTCAATGAGCATAGTCTCTGCAGCTGTAACCTTTAGAAAATATATATTTATTTTTATTAAACAAATATTTATTTAATGCTTACCCTAGGCAAGGTAACATATGTAACACTTATCCATGTGATTTTAATACCCACTAATTTCTATTCTTCTGTTAGAAAATAATAAAGGAATTATAAGTTAAAGTTGTAAAATATTCATGTGGATACAATATTGTCATGCATATATAATCTATAATTAATTAGGTATTTCATAATTACTTCAGAAATTAAGGGATAGATGAACAGATTTTATATTCTTATAATGTCAAAGAAATATAAAAGTAATCTAAATATCAAGAATTCTGTAAAAAATTCATATTTCACTTATCACAATATGCTAAGTAATACAATATTAATATATCAAATGCTTTGGGTCAATATATCCCATAATTTGAACATAATTTTCTTGAAATATGTGTAGAAAAAATAGTGAAAGTGTGAAAGTATTAGTTATTCAGTTGTGTATGACTCGTTGCAACCTCATGGAGAGTAGCCCACCAGGCTGCTCTGTCCATGGAATTCTCCAGGCAAGAATACTGGAGTGGGTAGCTATTCTCTTCTCTAGGGAATTTTCCTGACCCAGGGATCAAACTCTGGTCTCCTGCATTGCAGGGAGAAACTTTATGGTCTGAGCCACCAGGGAAGCAGGAAAACAATAGTATATAGCACCAAAACAGAAAATTACACATTGAAAAATTTCCTCCCTTTTATTACCTTTCGTATCTCTCCTTGTTATATTCTGGAACTCTACTTTCAGTTGGGTGTATCCCTTTCTCCTTTGCCTTTCACTAACTGTCAGACATTAATATAAGCTCTGAGGATACACCTTGCACCAAAACAATGCACTTGGGGAGGAAATGGAAATGAAATGGGGATAAACAATAAATAATCTCTTAAAGAATATGAAAAACAAGAGACAGCCACTTGATAAGTGCATGTCATGGGCAATGCTAGTTGAAATACATGTGATAATATTTTGTTTTCAGAGTTTAATTTATAGCACAATATGTTCATTTTTTTATGGTAGCAATTCATATTGGGCTTAATCTATTTTAAATGCATATTACTTTAAAATAAAATATTAAATAAGCAACACATAAGTAGTGAGTGGATGCAGTAAAAATGATGTGAAGGTCTGTATTTTATTGTTAAAACCAAGCATTAAATATTCTCCATTAATATAATTTACTTTGAAAAAAGAGACAATGTTTGAAAAAAATAGGCTAAGGTCATCAGACTATAAAGTGAAGAAAACTTACTCAAAAGAAAGAATAAACTGTCACATATATCTGGCATTTGTTTGACCACTAGCTATTTAAGTAGCTTTTCTTATAAAGTGTACACATTTAATTGGAGAAAAAGGCTTCATCCACTAAAGAAGATTTTAATTTCCTCTGCTACACATGGACATCACTATAAGGTCAACACCAAAATCAGATTGATTATATTTTTTGTAGCCAAAGATGGAGAAGCTCTATACAGTCAGCAAAAACAAGACCAGGAGCTGACTGTGGCTCAAGTTATGAACTCCATATTGCCAAATTCAGACTTAATTTGAATAAAGTAGTGAAAACCTCTAGGCCATTCAGGTATGACCTAAATATAATTCCTTACACTTGTACAGTAGGAGTGACAAATAGATTCAAGGGATTCGATCTGATAGACATAGCATCTGAAGGACTATGGACAGAGGTTCTTAACATCGTACAGGAGGCAGTGATCAAAAGCATCCCTAAGAAAAAGAAGTGCAATAAGGCAAAATGGTTGTCTGAGGAGACCTTACAAATAGCTTAGAAAAGAAGAGAAGCAAAAGGCAAAGGAGAAAAGGAAAGGTATACCCATGTGAATGCAGAGTTCCTAATAACAGCAAGGAGAGATAAGAAAGCCTTACTCAGTGATCAGTGCAGAGAAATAGAGGAAAACAATAGAATGGGAAAGACTAGAGATCTCTTCAAAAAAATTAGAGATACCAAGGGAACATTTTAAAAAAATGAAATTAAAAGACGCTTACTCCTTGGAAGAAAAGTTGACCAACCTAGATAGTATATTCAAAAGCAGAGACATTACTTTGCCGACTAAGGTCTGTCTAGTCAAGGCTATGGTTTTTCCTGTGGTCATGTATGGATGTGAGAGTTGGACTGTGAAGAAGGCTGAGCGCCGAAGAATTGATGCTTTTGAACTGTGGTTTTGGAGAAGACTCTTGAGTCCCTTGGACTGCAAGGAAATCCAACCAGTCCATTCTGAAGGAGATCAGCCCTGGGATTTCTTTGGAAGGAATGATGCTAAAGCTAAAACTCCAGTACTTTGGCCACCTCATGCGAAGAGTTGACTCATTGGAAAAGACTCTGATGCTGGGAGGGATTGGGGGCAGGAGGAGAAGGGGACGACAGAGGATGAGATGGCTGGATGGCATCACTGACTCAATGGATGTGAGTCTGTGTAAACTCCAGGAGTTGGTGATGGACAGGGAGGCCTGGTGTGCTGTGATTCATGGGGTCGCAAAGAGTCGGACATGACTTAGCAACTAAACTGAACTGAAGGGAACATTTCATGCAAAGATAGGCACAATAAAGGACAGAAATTCTATGGTCCTAGCAGAAGCAGAAGATATTAACAGGTGGCAAGAACACACAGAAGAGCCACACAAAAATGATCTTAATGACCCAAATAACCACAATGTTGTGATCACTCACCAAGAGCCAGACATCATGGAGTGTGAAGTTAAGCAGACCTTAGGGAGCATCACTGTGAACAAAGGTAGTGGATGTAAGGGAATTACAGGTGAGCTACTTCATATCCTAAAAGATAATGCTGTGAATATACTGCATTCAATATGTCAGCAAATTTTTTAAAACTCAGCAGTGGCCAAGGGACTGGAAAATTTCAGTTTTCATTCTAATCCCCAAAAAGGGAAATGCCAAAGAATGTTCACACTGCCACGTGATTGCACTCATATCACATGCTAGCAAAGTAATGCTCAAAATCCTCCAAGTTAGGCTTCATCTGTACATGAACCAAGAACTTCCAGATGTTCAAGCTGGATTTAGAAAAGGAAAAGTAACCAGAAATCAAATCACCAACATTCATTGGATCTTAGAAAAAGCAAGAGAATTCCAGAAAAAACATCTGCTTCTGCTTTATTGACTATGCTAATGCCTTTAACTGTATGGATCACAACTAACTGTGGAAAAGTATTCAAGAGATGAGAATACCAGACCACCTTACCTGTGTCCTATGAAACCTGTATGCAGGTCAAGTAGCAACAGTTAGAACTGGACATGGAACAAAGGACTGGTTCAAAATTGGGAAAAGAGTATGTCAAGGCTGTCTATTGTTGCCCTGCTTATTTAACTTCTGTGCAGAGTATATCATGAGAAATGACGGGCTGGATGAAGCACAAGCTGGAATCAAGATTGCTGGGAGAAATATCAGTAACCTCAGATACACAGATGACACCACCTTTATGGCTCCCTGGAAGAAAAACAAAGATAAACCTAGACAGCAAATTAAAAAGCAGAGACATTACTTTGCCCACAAAGGTCCAAAGTAGTCAAAGCTATGGTGTTTCCAGTAGTCATGAATGGATGGGAGAGGTGGACCATAAAGAAATCTGAGCACTGAAGAATTAATGCTTTTGAGCTGTGTTGTTGGAGAAGACTCTTGAGAGTCCCTTGGACTGTGAGGAGATCCAACTAGTCCATCCTAAAGGAAATCAGTCCTGAATACTCACTGGAAGGACTGATGCTGAAGCTGAAACTCCAGGACTTTGGCCATCTGGTGTGAAGAGCCAACTCACTGGGAAAGACCCTGATGCCAGGAAAGGTTGAAGGCAAGAGCTGAAAGGGACAACAGAGGATGAGGTGGTTGGATGGCATCACGAACTCAATGGACATGAGTTTGAGATCGTGAAGGACAGAAAAGCCTGATGTGCTGCAGTCCATTGGTTACAGATTCAGACATGACCGAGTAACTGAAAAACAACAACTGCTCACATTCCCAAACTCTCCGAGAGCTAGGATACAGGCTTTGCCAATCAGATGCTCTCATTGTGTGTAAAAGAGTGAGCCAGGCACACAAATGACAGGAACCCATTTGAGTCACCTCTGACAGTAGCATATTGCTAAAATACCCAGTACAATCAGTGCGTAGGACTAGAGACATGGACAATCAAACAGCCGTTCCTATGGATGGTCTCATAGTAGAAGATGTCTGTCATGAAGTGTGTCAAGCTCTGTAACCTCATACAATTTGTCACTTCATGCAATTTTAATAAATTATTTTCTGCTTAAACCAAGCATAGTAGTTTCTATTGCTTGCAACTAAAATCTTAGATTAATACCAATATAGGTAAGGGGAAGTGGCATGTATTTATTACTCCATTGTCTACTTTGAAGTGTTAGTCTGTCTAGTCTGAAGTGTTCAATTCTTTGTGACCCCATGGACTATAGCCCACCAGGCTCCTCTTCCCATGGGATTCTCCAGGCAAGAATACTGGACTGAGTTGTCATACCATTCTCCAGGGCATCTTCCTGACTTAGGGATAGAACCTGGGTCTCCTGCATTGCAGGCAGATTCTTTACCAACTAAGCCACTGGGGAAGTCCTTAATCCCTTACAAATAATAAATATTCAACAAATATTAAACAAAAGAAGAAGATATGAAAAATTAATAATGTAATTTTCCTGTCTTCCATTTGCTTCACGTTTTATTTTCTCTATTTTATTTAATTTAGATTCAGAAAGATTACATTCTTTCACAGCATTAGTAACATGACCTGCTCTGAAAAAGTAATATTAACAATGATTGACAATATAATTTTGGCATGAATTTAAGCTACTTAATAGTATAAATATGGCAGAAGTTTTCATGGCAACTGAAAATACATTAAATAATAGGATAAATTTAAAAACAGTTACAAAACCAGAAAACAAAGTTACATTTTAACATGAAAATTATAGTTGAGTAAAAACAATAGTTAAACTAGAAGCACTTGGAGTATAGAGAACTTTCCCATTTTTAAGGTCTGCTGCTGCTGCTGCTGCTAAGTCACTTCAGTCGTGTCCGACTCTGTGCAACCCCAGAGACGGCAGCCCACCAGGCTCCCCCGTCCCTGGGATTCTCCAGGCAAGAACCCTGGAGTGGGTTGCCATTTCCTTCTCCAAGGCATGAAAGTGAAAAGTGAAAGTGAAGTCGCTCAGTTGTGTCCACTCTTAGCGACCCCATCACGGACTGCAGCCCACCAGGCTCCTCCATCCATGGGAGTTTACAGGCAAGAGTACCGGAGCAGGTTGCCAATGCCTTCTCCATTTTTAAGGTGTAGAAAGAGGTTAATTTTATCATGCAGTGAGATTTGCAAGGTATTGCACTATGGAAAATTAAAAATTTGAGTGGTATATTAAGAAATGTGGAGAAAGGATATTTGAACTTGATAAGAGAGCAACACTGAAAAATCAAATGGAAACTCTTGATATCTAATGTAAGTCCATATGGAGATTTTTGATTTTGGAGAGATACAGATAGTTCATTCACAATGCACGTGCTGATCACTGAAAATATTTATCTAAAATTTCCAAATCACAGAGGGATTATTAAAGGTTTTCTCATATTGCTGTAGTCCTCTCAAAGGCTTGAGTACTTTTTATATCATCCTTGGTCTTGATCTTTAAAGCCTTTTATGAAACCTATCTTTATTTTCCTCCTTCAAACATCCAACTACATTGAAACAAGGACAATCAGACTTTACCAGTGACAGCTTATTCTTGCAGTATCAACACATCTTCTGATACTATCCCTCATTCATTCATGGTTTTGACAAATGAATCACTCTCTCCACTGCTATTATATTCATAGTCATTAATGAACTTAATATGCTCAGACTCTCACTTCATTTACATTCTTCTTTCAAACAGAAACACCTTTCTCAACCATATTTCTGCCAACCTTTATATTAATCATAACTTTGCCTCTAATATCTCTCTTTCTTTCTCTCTTTCTCTCTCCATCTCTGTCTCTTTGCCTCTCCATCTGTGTGTCTGTTTCTCTTTTTCTCTATTATATCTCACATGCCATGATATGTATTTGGAAAAACCATACCGGGTTTATTTTCATTTCTTGACTGAACAACAAGACTATTCTATGCCTACACCATTCCACCACTGTGTCATGAAAGAATGCCACACCATGGTGGGGACCATGGGAACTTTCGCCACATCCTCCTATAACTTAACTTGTGCCTATAGGACCTGCTCAACCTGATATCATAAATACCACTGCCAATTGGTAATAGAGTTCTCTGCATGCCAATGTTATGTATTGGCATATCAGACCATAGCCTGTTCATGAAGGACAGCTCACATCTCATGACAACTTGGTGGCCTATGGTTAAGCATTCAGTATCTAGCAAGGGCAAGTATCAGGGAAAGAACTATTTCTCAAAAAGAGAGTAATAACTCAGCCTGCCAGGCTCCTCTGTCCATGTGGATTTTTCAGGCAAGAATACTGGAGTGGGTTGCCATGCCCTCCTCCAGGGTAATCTTCCCAACCTAGGGATTGAACTTAAGTCTCCCACATTGCAGGTGGATTCTTTACTGTCTGAGCTACTAGGGAAGCCCAAGAATGCTGGAGTAGGTAGCATATCCTTTCTCCAGCGTATCTTCCTGACCTAGGACTCAAACTGGGGTCTTCTGCACTGCAGGCAGATTCTTTACCATCTGAACTACCAGAGAAGCCTGTGATTCAGCTATAGGAAACGGCAAAGGATGCAGACAGCATTATCTGCCATTGACATAAAGTGTCATTGAATCTGCTAGATTTTTTGCCCTGCATGGCAGATAGTCTTATTCACTAGTTTTGCCCTACTGTTGAAACTTCTGTTGTTCTAAGCCTAACTCAAAGGCGTCAATGGGTAAATGGAGCTGGGTAGCACACAAAATGAGGACTAAGTTGCCATCAAAATCCAAAAGTGTTTTGTCTCTTTTTTGGTGGTAAAGAGAAACAGATGCAATAACTCAAATTTCACTTTAAAAGGTATATATCAACATGCTCGTGTGCCACTGGACCCTTAAAAATTTCACTGAGGTGGAGGGTCCCAGAGCTTTCAAGTTTTATTTCCTAACTCTGGCAAGTCTATAGTAGTTGCTACTTCTTGTTTCCAAGCCCAACCTGCAAAATATCATCAGTTGATATTACAATGGTGCCTTATGGAAGAGAAATTCAATCAAGATTCCTATGGACTAAATTTTGATAAAAGGGCTGAAGAGCTGATACACCCTTAATTCAATTTTTGTGCTAGTTGCTTCAGTTCAGTTCAGGCAGTCACTCAGTCATGTCCTACTCTTTGCAACCCCATGAACCACAGCACACCAGGCCTCCCTGTCCATCACCAACTGCTGAAGTTCACCCAAACCCATGTCCACTGAGTCGGTGGTGCCATCCAGCCATCTCATCCTCGGTCGTCCCCTTCTCCTCCTGCCTTCAATCTTTCCCAGCATCAGGGTCTTTTCAAATGAGTCAGCTTTTAGCATAGGTGGCCAAAGTACTGGAATTTCAGCTTCAACATCAGTCCTTCCAATGAACACCCAGGACTGATCTTTAGGATGGACTGGTTGGATCTCCTTGCAGTCCAAGGGACTCTCAGGAGTCTTCTTCAGCACCACAGTTCAAAAGCATCAATTCTTCTGTGCTCAGCTTTCTTCACAGTCCAACTCTCACATCCATACATGACCACTGGAAAAACCATAGCCTTGACTAGACGGACCTCTGTTGACAAAGTAATGCCTCTGCTTTTCAATACGCTGTCTCAGTTTGTCACAACTTTCCTTCCAGGGAGTAAGTGTCTTTTAATGTCGAGGCTGCAGTCACCATCTGCAGTGATTTTGGAGCCCAGAAAAATAAAGTCAGCCACTGTTTCCACTGTTTCCCCATCTATTTGCTTCAGTTGTGTCCAGCTCTTTGCGACCCTGTGGACAGTAGCCCACCAGGCTCCTCTGTCCACCAGAGTCTCCAGGCAAGTATACTGGCATGGATTGCAGTGCCCTCCTCCACAGGATCTCCCCACCCCAGGGGGCGGAGCCTGCTTCTCTTAAGTCTCCTCCATTGTCAGGCACATTCTTTACTGCTAGCACCACCTGGGAAGCCCAATTCAGGTTAATGTAGGTGTATTACTGGCCTTGTTAGCTAAAAACAAACCTCCTCTGATGGTCTTTAGTTAAAGGTCTAGAGAGGAAATAAATAAATAAAAAGACTAGACCAATAACTAGCTGCGTGCAAAGTACCAGAAGAGAGTGTGCTAATTTGTTAAAGCAATAAAAACACACCTCGAATTGCAGCAGCAATTTGGAAACACCACCTGACTAAGTTTACAATAACCCACTACCATTCTCCAACATCTACCTGTTTGCTACACAGGCCAAATAGATCACTGAATTGGGAGAGCATGTTGACGTTCACCACTCCCACACCCTTTAGTTTCTTCATGGTGGTTCTAATCCTTGCACTCCCTTCAGGAATGTGGCGTGGCTCCTGATTTACTTCTTTTGGTTTTGTAGGCAAAGGAAGCTGTTTCTAATTGGCCTTTCCTATCATAATAAGTCTTTAAACCATGGGTGATTAAGAGTGTGGGGATTCTGCCAGTTGATTATAAGTCTACTCCAGTGTGCATTCTGGAACTGGGGAAGTAATCACAGGATGAGTTTGGAAGTCAGTTGGATCCAATATGAGTTTGATCTGAACTGAAATTCCTTGATCAACTGATCCACATAAGTCCCTACTTCGGTGGACAATGATGTCTTGGATTTCCAGGAATTGTTATGCTTATGCTCACACATATGTAAATTAAATAATTTGTTATTTTAACTTAAACTAGGTTATTTTTTATTGAACTTAAAAAAAATACTTCTACTGGATGATTGGGGCTGGTGCACTGAGACAACCCAGAGGGATGGTACGGGGAGGGAGGAGGAAGGGGGTTCAGGATGGGGAACACGTGTATGCCTGTGGCAGATTCATGTTGATGTATGGCAAAACCAGTGCAATACTGTAAAGTAATTAACCTCCAATTAAAATAAATAAATTCATATTTTAAAAAATAAAATAAAAAGTGATCAAAAGAGAAAAAAAAAAAAAACTTCTATTATGAAAACTCCAGACCCAGATAGTTTCATAAGCATATTCCTCTCAAGCCTTAAGGAATAAATAAGACCAATCTTACATAAACCATTTTGGAGAGCAAAAATAAAAAACACATTTCCCAACTCTTTTTATAAGGAAATAAATGTTTGATCCGAAAACTTGAACAAAACTAAAAAGGAAAACTACACATTAATTACTTTAATTAATCTAGGTGCAACAATCCTACTTATCAGAAAATATAATGCCAGTTGTGTATAAAAAGAATAATATATCATATTCATTTGGAGTCTTAATATCATTCTGAGAGGTTGTTAGATACTTGTAACCAGTCAGTCAGTATAGGAGTGTGTGTGTAGCGGGTCCTCTAATTGCATCCACCCACCAAGCTAAAGCACTCCCTTACCAACTGCTGGGCGGGAAGACGGCTGACAGATCACAGCTGTCTTCCTCTATGGACACTGCTCGGAAGAAGAGATTCACCTTCTCTAACTCTCCTCTTTTAGAAGCATCTTGTATTCTATGTCACTTTCGCCTCAGTTGAGGAAAATTTTGTAAGGTTATTGCAGCTCCACATCTTCCTATGGGATGTCTAAAACCTTTGTTTTCACTGTATTACAGTACAAATTCTCCCACGGCCAAATTCCTGCTTTCTTTACTTGTCTACAGGTCTGACTCATAAGAACATTTCCTTACAAATACTCTGCATGCCAAATCTAAATCTCAGAAGATGCTTCCTATGGGATATGTCCTATGACATTACATTAACAAATACAAGGAGCAGTACCATATTATATTCTCAACAGATTCTTAAAGTGGCATTGAAGGAAATCCAACACACATTCTTTGATATTGTCTCCTAGGAAACAAGAAATAGAGGGGTATGTCTAAAGATTAAGAATATGTACAAAAACCAAGGGAAAGTCATATAAGAAGGGATTTTTTTAAAAAAAGCTTTACCCCTGATATCTAGATATAGTTACCCACTAACACAGAATGTATTCCACATTGTACTAAAATAGAAGTTGGAAAAATTTTTATAAAAGGCCAAATAGTAAACATTTGCAGAGCATAAAGTCTCTGTCACACTACTTAATTTGGGCTTTAATAGTACAAAACAGAGGTACTACATAAATGAATGGGTGTTTATGTTCTAATAAAACCTAGTTTAGAAAAAGAATTAAAAGACTAAAAAAGGAAAATTGAAAATTAATAATTGTTTACTTAGACATTCCTAAGAAATCTATACATTAAGCATGACTTAAAAATGTCAAAATACAAAAATTAATTGGGTTTCTCTTTCCAGTGCTCATAGAACTCATATCAGACACGCCCTCCTACTTACAGCACATGAACTCTGAACAGAATAATAAAATGAAGTACTAACAACCACAATGAAACTATAGTCAGACATTTAAGAGCAATTAAAAGCAGGTAGAAATTAGATATTTGGAATGAAAGACATTGAATGATTTTCCCATTTTTATAGCTTTTTGCCCGAAGGTATGTCCCAGTCCCTTCTAGAAAACAGCTATTATTTCTGTAGAAAACTACCATCTTCTTGGTTTTAGGAAGCAGAAGATAGGATCAGCTGCTATCAGAGCAGCTAGAAGGAAATGGGATGTTTCAGAATGGAGAAATACACTGAAGGGGGATTCAAAATTCTGCTCAAAGGTCTGGATGCTCCCTGAACTACACGTGCTCAAGGCAGACTCCAACTAACACAGCTAAGGATTAATAAACTGAAAAGGTATTCCAGATACTGGGCACAGAGAGGAGATAGTCTCTGTAGTTTGAATTAAGCAAAACAAACCTATGACATTATTAAGATAATAAAACAAACTACTATCTCTGAAAAATATTATTCACAGTGACACAATAACCTGGACAGTACCCCAAACTGTAGAAACAGGAAACATAAAAGTATCATCAACACTTAGGAGAAAAGAAAGTCAATATAGACAAATACCAAAATTGCCAAGATGCTGGGGCAGAGTGCTTAAGTATTGCAAAGCAGTTATTTTAACTATATTCAACAATGTAAATTCAATATTCTCATAATGAATGAACAAATAGAAAATCTCAGAAATTCCATATAATACAATTGCAAATCTGTTATAAAATACTCAGTGAACCTGAAATAAATAGAAATTATCCAAAATTAAGAAAAGAGAGGAAAAAAACAAAGGAAGGAAGAAAATTAAGAAGGCCCCCATAAGCCCCCATAAGCTGTGGGCAAATTTCTTATTGGATGCCTAACATTGTGGCCACCTGATGTGAAGAGCTCACAGGAAAAGACCCTGATGCTGGGAAAGAGTGAGGGCAGGAGGAGAAGGGAACAACAGAGGATGAGATGGTTGGATGGCATCACCGACTCACTGGACAGGAGTTTGAGTGAACTCTGGGAGACAGTGAAGCATTGGGAATCCTGGCCTGCTGCAGTCCACAGGGTCAGAAAGTGCTGGACATGAAGCAACTGAACAACATTGCGAATTTACCTTGTTGGATGCTGGGTACTTTTGTACTCCTATAAGTATCCTTGAGTTTTTTTTCAGAAACACAGCTTTATTACTTTTCTGATTTGCTAGCTAAGAACTGAGCAGTATTCAGTTATCCTCTACTGCGAGGGAAGACATTTATGTATATTCTCCCCAATTCTCCATGAAGCTTGAGATTTTTCCAGTCTGTCTTCTGGGAATAGGCCCCATTACTGGGCCTCTGAGAGTGTCTGCCACTGGTAACTCTAAGTTTTGGGGGACTTACTGCTTCACTCACTCAAAGTTCCTGATGTGATGACCACTACTCAGCTAAAAACTTGCGGGGTCCTCTGCAGATCTTGTGACTTCTTCCTCCATGCAGCTCTTTCCTCTCTGATACTCTGTCCTCTGTATTCTAGCCACTATATTCTCTCAGAATTCTCACTCTCTATTATCAACTGAGAGAAACTGTTGGGCTCCATTCATGTTTCTTCTCCTTGCATGTGAGCTGGAAACTCTCTCAAAGAAGTAATGGAGGTGATTTTAGGAATCACCTCTTCATTTCTCCTATCTTGGGGATTAATCTCCTTCATATTTTTTTTTTTTGAGGTCCAGTGTCCTGAAAACTATTGTTTTCATTTATTTCTGTTTATGAATGAAGTCGCTCAGTTGTGTCCAACTCTTTGCGATCCCATGGACTATAGCCTACCAGGCTTCTCTGTCCATGGGATTTTCCAGGCAAGAGTACTGGAGTGGGTTGCCATTTCCTATACTGGACATTTAAGTCAGAAGGATAAATCTGGTACTGAATAATCCATCTTGGTTGTAAATGAAAATCTTCTGATTTATTTTTCTTAAGAATATGTATCAGTCAGTCAGTTCAGTTGCTCATTCAAATCCGACTCTTTGCAACCCCATGAATCACACTATTCCAGGCCTCCCTGTGCATCACCAACACCCAGAGTTCACCCAAACTCATGTCCATTGAGTCAATGATGCCATCCAGCCATCTCATCCTCTGTCATCCCCTTCTCCTCCTGCCTCCAATCCCTCCCAGCATCAGAGTCTTTTCCAATGAGTCAACTCTTCACATGAGGTGGCCAAAGTATTGGAGTTTCAGCTTTAGCATCAGTCCTTCCAAAGAACACCCAGAACTGATCTCCTTCAGAATGGACTGGTTGGATCTCCTTGCAGTCCAAGGGACTCTCAAGAGTCTTCTCCAACACCACAGTTCAAAACCATCAATTCTTCGGCACTCAGCTTTCTTCACAGTCCAACTCTCACATCCATACATGACCACAGGAAAAACCATAGCTTTGACTAGAAGGACCTTTGTTGGTAAAGTAATGTCTCTGCTTTTCAATATGCTATCTAGGTTGGTCACAACTTTTCTTCCAAGGAGTAAGCGTCTTTTAATTTCATGGCTGCAATCACCATCTGCAGTGATTTTGGAGCCCCCCAAAATGAAGTCTGACACTGTTTCCACTGTTTCCCCATCTATTTCCCATGAAGTGATGGGACCAGATACCATGATCTTAGTTTTCTAAATGTTGAGCTTTAAGCCAACTCTTCCACTCTCCTTTTCTAACGTAACACAAAATTTACTAAGATATTTTCTACAGCGTAAGCACTTTTATTTGCTGGTATACTTAGTGACTTAGAGGAGTGCCTGACAAACAGAAAGTAAATGAGCACTTGTATTTATACACCCAATTCTCACTAATAATGGAAAATTTTTGAAAATTGGTCCTCATCATGACCCTCTTCTACCACCATTTCCTGTTTTGCCAGGGTTGGACTCCCCCATTCAACTCTACTTCTTCAATATCACAGTAACTTCCCATCCAGCGGGGCTACTTCCTTTTCATTTTCTGCCATCTTTGTCATGTCCTTTCTTCTTCCCTTATTCATCACACAACCTCCTAGGCTCTTTTGTTCTAGTTTCTCTGATTGTGCTTAGGTAGGCAAAACTGCAAGTCTAGGAAACCTAAATATCCTCTCATTCCTGTCCTATACTCAAATAGCTCAATTTTGCTACAGAAAATGGCACAGCTGGTATGACTGATGTTACACTAAACGTATGGTCACGAATCTTAAGTGGATTTTACACACTGTCAGAACACCCTTCCGGACTTGTCCAATACATTCTCTACTCCCAACTAAGATAAATATTGCATGACTCTTTTCCCTTCTGAAGATACTACCCTATCCTTGTCTGTATATAGTAATTTCTCTTTAAGTCTTTACACTAGAATTAAGCTGAATCTAAAGAGAAATTTCTATCACCAAAGCAACCATCCTATTGAAATTTATACTTATCTATAGCTTTACTTCACAATATAATGGAAAAAGCATCTTTGCTCCTATATAAGACAGGTTTACCATCTGTAACTCAGATTCTATGTGTTCTTACTTACTGAAGAAGCTTCATCCTGCATTCCTGTCCGCTATGATTTGCCTGGTTTTAGGATTTAGTCCCTTAAGTTGAATAACCCACATACAAACGTATTAAATATTTATGGCTTTTGCTGTATATTATAAAATATTTTTCCTGAACTGTAGTAATGCCATTTTTATCAATACATGATAATCTTTCTTTACATATTAAAAAAATCCCTTAAATTGTTCTAATTTACTATATGTGCTGCTGCTGCTAAGTCACTTCAGTAGTGTCCGACTCTATGTGACCCCATAGACGGCAGCCCACCAGGCTCCCTCGTCCCTGGGATTCTCCAGGCAAGAACACTGGAGTGGGTTGCCATTTCCTTCTCCAATGCATGAAAGTGAAAAGTGAAAGGGAAGTCACTCAGTCGTGTCTGACTCTTAGCGACCCCAAGGACTGCAGCCCACCAGGCTCCCCCGCCCATGGGATTTTCCAGGCAAGAACACTGGAGTGGGGTGCCATTGTGAGGGTATATTAATTAAAACTTGGAGGAGGGAAATTTTACAGCACATGGAAAACCTTAAGTATGATCAATATCTTTTAAACACACAGTTTTACAAATATATCCCAAGAGAAGACTCAAAAATGTGCAGTTTGTTTTTCTGTACGGAGTCCCAGTCCTTTAACGTTCAGTTGGGCATTATGTCTTATAAGAAACTTCTTTGTGCCTATAGCCAACCGACTTGCCGTTAGTCATTCTCTTAGCTGACACAGCCCTTGGAGCATATCTACAACGGCCCTCACTGCATTATGCTATAACAGTGGAAAGTATTACTTGAAAGCTATTGAATACTTGTAGCAAAGTTGATAAAAGTCTACGCACTGTTTTACTCACTATATTGTTTATTCATGGAAACAAGCTTATGGTATCAGAAAGACTTTCCACATTTTATCACTGATCAATCACTACTTATATAGGACAGATTAACAGCTCAAGTTTATGCAGGGAAGAGCAACGGAGCCAGGATTCAAATGCAGGGCGATGGAGTTGAATAGTTTCATGGGTAACTAATGTGTGTGTGTATATATATATATATATATATATATAATGACTCTAATATTGAAGTTATATTAAAGTCTCTCAGATTCTTAGGGGAAAGAGAAATTAGAAAAATCTTCAAAAATTAGTAACATTAAAATTTCAGTATTAACAGCATTAGTTTTGAATACCTACCTAATCCATTACAATATTTTCTTTAATTTCTTGGGATTATAAACCTCTAGCTACACCACTATTTGTACTTTCAATTGAGAAAAGCAAAGCACCAACTGAAGTGAGAGCTGAGACACTGCATGAAAACAACTGACTCCCAATGTGAATATTAGATAATAAATGTACTTCAGCCAGATGGTCTGGTCAAATTGAATATGAGTTATTGCATATGAGAAATTTTTCACAAATGTTTTTGAAGATAACACATGAATCTTAATGATAAAAGACTCAGGTAAATATATTTTTCATTTGTATCTGATCTGATCAGTTTGATGAGGAAAGTTTGCATGAACCAATTTTTCAATAAACGTTGCATTTTAAATTACACAAATAGAAAATGGGGAGAAAGGGATCCTTCAAGTTGATAAAATATCAGAAGCATTTTGACAGGAAACACGATTATCTAAGCAACTGAATATTTATGGGGAAAGTACCTACTTAGTATAGAGAAATTTAAACTACTAATCAGTAAATCATCCAGATACTGAGAACACTAAGGAAGGTTAAACATGTAAATCAAAACGTATTTGTGTATAAATCATTATTTTTAAGAAGACTATTTCAGTAGCATAATTAGTAGAAATGAAATATTTATTTGAGGCTGAGATTCTAAGAATGGCAGGATATGGCTAAGTAAGAAATGATAAAAATTTGTCTTCAGTTAATGTTTAAAGATTGTCACTATAGAAACAGTGTGTTGAACCTTGGGCAATGGTTTTGAGAAGAAAGAGATAAGTAGATGAGTTTTATTTACTGTGTGGGCACTAAGGTCTAGACTGAACTACTTTTCCAAGCTAAGAATAAACAATAATGTTATTTATTTCCATATTTCTTAACATCTTTCAATACCCCCCCAACACGTGCTCTTTAAATGATAGGATTTTCATTTCACGTTCACATGTAGAAAGCCAGTAAACACTCTTTCTTTGGCAGCTGTGTAATAAACTCTGAGCTCTCAGCAAGAGAAGAAAAAAAATTTGAGAAAATACTGCATTCTGATTGCCAGCCAAGAAAATATATTTTTACAGAAAGAGGACACTTTTTACCTTGCCTAACCTTGAAACTATTTAGAGTCTTCTTGGACACAAATGATAGCAGATGGAACCATTTTTCCTATACAATCCCAGCTTTACCTATAGTTACTGAGAAAGGGTATCAAGTGTGTCTAATTTTACATAAGAGCCAACAGTGGATAACTGGTTCAAACTGTGTGGTTCCCATGAAGCGGGAGTTCAAACAAGGAGTGTCATTGCAAAGTTCCCAGAATGTTAAATAGAAACAAGGAAAAAAATATAGAGTTAAGCACTAGTATTCCTTTGATTATTGGGAAGAATTCTCCTGATGGCACATCTAGAACCTGAGTGCTGTAAAGCTGGAGATCAGGGAGGAATGGCAGCTAATAAAGAAGAAGAAGGAAAATGTGGACAAGAAAGAACAAAAGAAAGAAAGAGAGGAGAGGAGAAAATATGGAAAGAAAGGAAAATAAAGAGAATAAAAAGGCAAAACTGCAGGTTGAGATGAAAGGTTGGCTCTGTAGTAAATGAGAATAAACATTAGAAATAGGCAGCTAGAGAGCCATTTCCCATTAAGAGGATTTTTATAAGATTCTAGCCATTGTTGCTTGGACAAATCAGCTCCATTTAAAGGGCCAAGGAATATATTTGGGTAAATGATTGCTATTTCAAACAAGAAAGTATAGGATTTCCACTAGTGGGATGGTAAAAATTATCCTCTTTGATTAAAGAGATATGGACAAGAGTTTCCAAGGGTTGAGAACAAACATAGTGCAATTCTGAAAGAGTACAATTAAAGAAACATCAAAAGAGACACCCACACACATACAGTCTTACCAGGTAGCCACGTCCCTAGGGAACATCAACTTGTATTAAATGTTGGCATATAAATAGAAGGAAATGACTCAATTATTTTCTAAGTGCAACAATTTCTAACTGCTTTCAATTGCCAGTGTACTCTCTCCGTAAGCAAAGGAAAACTGAACCTCTCAGAGGACACCCAAGCTCTTCTCAGTATGACTAATATTCAAATATCTAGATCACAAAACTATATAAGGATGCTAAAAAATTAAAGATACATTAACTTTTATATGGTTTTTTAACTATCTGATTTATTTTAAAAAATACACTCAACTCCTTGAAAGTAATGATTGCTGTAGTAATCTGGTTGCGTAGTTGCCCAGTATTAATGCATATTTTCAGCAGGGAAAACCACTTAGAGGTTAATTAATCAGATTTCAAATTTATCCATGGCTATTATGTGAGTAAATGGTATTAGTTACAATTATTTTGTCACAAAGTATAGAAAAAAGGTTTTTAAAAAGAGAATATATTGGCTTATGTAACTGGAAAGTCCAGAGAGTATCATTAATTTCAGGTTTGCATGGATCCAGAAACTCAAACAATGTCAGAATTAAATTACCCCCTCTTGATCTTTCAGTTTTACTTTCATCTCCATTTGTTTCACTCACAGGAAGGCTCTCCCTTCAGGGTGGTCCCTAATAGCGTCTAGCTTATACTTTTTCATCTCTATCAAAAAAATATTGTAATAAATTCTGATTGGGTCATGTAATCTTACTTCAAAAAATAACGGTAGTTTGCAGCAAGTGACACACTGATTGGACAAGCCTTGGTCCTGTAGCCCCGAACTAGATGCAGAAGCGGCATGCTCAGAGAGGGACGGAGAAAAATCAGGTGTTAGTTGTCAGAAAGATGTGGTAAAAGCTGCCAGACCAGTTTAAAAAAAGGATACTTCAAAAACCGGTCCTACAAAACAACTTGCATCCTTGGCGTCACAAGTCATATTTCACTGGGCAAGCATAAGTGCTTTTTGTGAAGTTTTAAATTTATTAAAACATGATTAATGAGAAATAGAATATAAAATTCATTATATAAGTACAAAATTCTTGCTTCAGCTACTACGTCTAATAACTTTCTCTTATACTGACCCTGAAATCACTAAGAAAGATTTCATCTATTCTAACAAACACTTATCATTCTGTTCAGTTCAGTGGCTCAGTCGTGTCTGACTCTTTGTGACCCCATGGACTGCAGCATGCCAGGCTTCCCTACATCACCAACTCCCAGAGCTTGCTCAAACTCATGTCCACTGAGTCAGTGATGCCATCCAACCATCTCATCCTCTGTTGCCTCCTTCTTCTCACACCTTCAATCCTTCCCAGTCAGGGTCTTTTCGAATGAGTCAGTTCTTCACAGCAAGTGGCCAAAGTATTGGAGTTTCAGCTTCAGCATCAGTCCTTCCAATGAATATTCAGGACTGATTTCCTTTAGGATGGACTCATTGGATCTCCTTGCTGTTCAAAAGCATCAATTGTTCTGCACTCAGCTTTCTTTATAGTCCAACTCTCACATCCATACATGACTACTGGAAAAACCATGGCTTTGACTAGATGGACCTTTGTTGACAAAGTAATGTCTCTGCTTTTTAATATGCTATCTAGGTTGGTCATAGCTTTTCTTTGAAGGAGCAAGTGTCTTTTAATTTCATGGCTGCAGTCACCATCTGCAGTCATTTTGGAGCCCAGAAAAATCTGTCTGTCACTGTTTCCTTGCTTCAGGTAATGGCCTAATATTAGTTGCCTTCTAAAAAATCTATTTATGCCAAGAAATACAAGAAATATTGTTTCCAGATTTGTTGGTATTGAGTCCATTGTGGATGTTGAAGTAGACATGGAAAAATAAAGGCAAGTGAACCCTTTTTCCTTGCTTATTTACATAGCTGAATTATGAAATGGTTGCAGTTTTTCTTAGTTGTACTAGTAACAACCAAGCCACCAGAACATAGTTCTCCCTTAAAAAGTACCTGTTTTTATTATTCATACTTTTTAAAATGATTACTTAGTTCTGACTCCTAGTTCTTTTAATGAATTTATGATCCTTCTGTATAATTGATAAATCGATAGAAGTATTTTACAGGGGAAATACTTAACACTCTTTCCATTCTGAAAGATGACACATTATTCCTTTAGCAACACATTTACCATTTTGTTGTTGCTTGTTGCATTTGGTTAAGAACCAAAATGCCACTTTAAGGAAGAAAGTTTTTTGTCTAAAATATGTCAGTTTTGACATTTCTTTTTTCAAAGTTCAGTAAAGCAAAGTCATTTTTATGTGAAATACCAAAATAATAATAAATCTTTCTTAGCATTCCATTTCTCAGCATGAAAACTCTTGGCTGATCTTCTGCAAGAAGCCAGTGAATGAAGCAGAAGAGAAAGGCAAGACTTGAAATTCAATTACTCTTTATGGAAACCACCAAATTATGAATTCAATGTTTTTCAGATCTAGGAACAAAAGGTTTTCAGATTTCTTTTCTGACTGTTGTATATCTTATTGTAACTCAGACAATACAGGCCAGCCCACAAGAAAAAATCACAGACTGAATTATATACTAACTACCATGGTGAAGACAGAAATGCAGACCAAAAAAAAAAAAAAAATCTAATTTACTGATATCAAGGAAAATCTGGAAGAAAATTTACATAGCACTGTTGTACAGTGGAAATGCACTTTGGTACAGAGGGATTGTCTTAAATTTTCAAAGTTTAGTTAAAATTTTAAGTGCTAAATTTTCAGTGACAATAAATGGCAAAACCTATCATGTAACTATGGAACAGATATTCAAAATATATAAGGATGCTTTTACCATTGATACCACATACATGTATGTAACATTTATTTCTTCCATTTTCAAAAGTGAAACATAGCTAAGGAACTGGTTTTACTCACAACACTTCTGATAAGCGGCATCTTTTCCAACATGACTTCTCAACTCTCCAATATCATTTAGCTATTCTACAGCTCAGCTCAATTCTGACACTGTCTGCCTAGAATTAGCGTCAGATTTCGGGTGGCTCAGTGGTAAAGAATTTGCAGTGCAGGAGACAAGGAGACATGAGTTTGATCCCTGGGTCAGGAAGATCCCCTGGAGGAGAAAATGGTAACCCGCTCCAGTATTCTCGCCTTAGAAAGCAAAAGATGCTTGCTCTTTGGGAGTAAAACTATGAAAAACCTAGCTAAGTCACTTCAGTCGTGTTCAACTCTGTGCGACCCCATAGATGGCAGCCCATCAGGCTCCTCCATCCACGGGATTCTACAGGCAAGAACACGGGAGTGGGTTGCCATTTCCTTCTCCAATGCATGAAAGTGAAAAGTGAAAGTGAAGTCACTCAGTCGTGTCCAACTCTTCTCGACCCCATGAAAAACCTAGACAGCATATTAAAAAGCAGAGACATCACTTTGCCAACAAAGGTCCATATAGTCAAAGCTACGGTTTTCCCACTAGCCACGTACAGATGTAAGAGTTGTACCACAAGAAACCTGAGCACGAAAAAATTGATGCTTTCGAACTGTGGTGCTGAAGAAGGCGCTTGAGAGTCCGTTGGACAGCAAGATCAAACTGCTGCTGCTGCTGCTAAGTCGCTTTAGTCGTGTCCGACTCTGTGCGACCCCATAGACGGCAGCTCATCAGGCTCCCCTGTCCCTGGGATTCTCCAGGCAAGAATACTGGAGTGAATTGCCATTTCCTTCTCCAATGCATGAAAGTGAAAAGTGAAAGGGAAGTCGCTCAGTCGTGTCCGATTCTTAGCGACCCCATGGACTGCAGGCTACCAGGCTCCTCTGTCCATGGGATTTTCCAGGCAAGAGTACTGGAGTGGGGTGCCATTGCCTTCTCCAAAGATCAAACTGCTGCTGCTGCTAAGTCGCTTCAGTCGTAGTCGTGTCCGACTCTGTGCGACCCCATAGACGGCAGCCCACTAGGCTCCACTGTCCCTGGGATTCTCCAGGCAAGAACACTGGAGTGGGTTGCCATTGCCTTCTCCAATGCATGAAAGTGAAAAGTGAAAGTGAAGTCGCTCAGTCCTGCCGGACTCATGACCCCATGGACAGCAGCCTACCAGGCTCCTCTGTCCATGGGATTTTCCAGGCCAGAGTACTGGAGTGGGTTGCCATTGCCTTCTCCAAAGATCCAACTAGTTAATCCTAAAGGAAATCAAACCTTAATATTTACTGGAAGGACTGATGCTGAATTCATCATGAAGCTCCAATACTATGGTCATCTGATGCAAAGAGTCAACTCACTGGGAAACACCCTGATGCTGGGAAAGATTGAAGGCAAAAGGAGAAGAGGGAGCAGCAGAGGGTAAGATGGCTAGATAGTATCACCAACTCAATGGCATGAATTCGAGCAAACTCCGGGAGAGAGTGGCGGACAGAGGAGCCTGGCACGCTGCAGTCAACAGGGGCACAAAGATTCAGATACGACTTAGCAACTGAACAACTACAACTGCTCCCTCCTGCTGAATTTTGAACGTTCCTTTACACTCTCATTGGGTCTTTCTCCTTAATGTATACAACTTTGCAACTTTATGTTTTCGAAATTATATATTTCACTCATTACAGTCCTCATCCAGATAGGAGTAGGAAGATGCATCTGGATTTCTAATCAAGATGGGAACTTTACGGAGAATAAGGTTTTATTTACTGTATTTTTTGCTCATTATTGGATCCCCAGAACCTAGAACAGTGCCTTCCCCAGTAAGCAACATATGAGCATTTGTTATTTAAATTAATGAATGAATAAATATGTAGGAATTAATGCAAATCAGCAAAAAATAGTCTAATAAAAATTGGTGAAGAATATCATCAGGCAATTTAAGAAAGACTAGTGAAAAGCCAATGGAAGATATTCAAATTCATTAGTGATCAGGATAATCAAAATTAAAACAAAGAGATATTTTACTGCATAGACAATTAAAGTTTATAAAGATATATGTATGAAAGAATGTATGTAGGAAATACAGACATCATTACACTCAGCTCCTGACAGCATAGACTCCATCTATTCCAAACAGCATTACAGCAATAATGTGCTCTATTAAATGTAAATACCATAGGACCTATGAATTCCTTTCTTTGGTACACAAACACACGCACCACCATCTTATACAGATCCAGAAAGGGTGTTATCAAACAGGATGCATTTTGCAATTGTGTTGAAGAGATAGACGCAGTCATGATGCTCCTTGCTGCGAGAACAGATGATTTCGCACTGTAGAATACTAGACCACAGCATCAGTAGCTATATCTTAAAGTTGCCGAGAGACAAATACAAGGAATGGATTTAAACTTACAATCTAAACAAATTATCATGAATATAGCAAAAAAAATTGAAAAAAGATAGGAGGATATATGTGTACATAATATGTATTAATATAAAATAATAGAATGATTGATAATGAGTATGGAATGGAATAAAATTGAAGAATTAAAAGAACTCAAACCTTCCATCACTCAATAATAGTTATACGGTTAGTGCAATCCTATGAACCTGAGCTCCAAAATCTAAGTAAATAAATCTAGTATTAAAATTAAGTCTTCCCATTTTTAAACAAAGAAAAAAGAAAATTACTAAATTTGTTTTGAAAGCAAAAGTTCAGCAACACTATACCATGGGATTTAAAGAGTTCTTACAAACAGAAAAAAAAGTTTATACATTATATAATAATGTATATATAATGTTTATACATTATACCCTTTATAGGGTACAATCAAATATTTTTCATTACTAAAAATGCAGATGTTCAAAAAACAGGTAAATATTTAATATCACTGATAATCTAAACCTGCCTCCTGAGAAATAGGTATGCAGGTCAAGAAGCAACAGACTGCTTCCCTGGTGGCGCAGTGGTAAAGAATCTGCCTGCCAATGAAGGAGATACTAGTTCGATCCCTGAATTGGGAAGATCTCCTGGAGAAGAAAATGGCCACTTACTCTAGTATTCTTGCCTGGTAAATCCCATGGACAGAGGAGCCTGGTGGGTTAAAGTCCATAGTGTCGCAAAGCGCTGGACACAATGGAGCAACTAAGCAGAACAACAAAGCTAGACTAGAAAATAGTCTGCCAATGTTTCAGTGAAACTGGTCATTTCCATCACACTAAGGAAGCAACCCCCAAACCCCTGGCTAAGCCCAGAATTGCCAGTTTAATCAGTTCTTGAGCATCTTCCCGCCAGTCCTGGTTCCAGACTAAGTTGGTTTTGCTCTCTTCCAGCCTGTTCTATAATGTTTAGAGGACCACCATCCTGTACATCATGAAGAGACAGTCTTTAAAATGGCTCCCTATTGCAAGCAATCCTTTCTTGTAATGTACCCTATTTACCATCCCCCCTTTTTTCATTATTTGTGACTTCCTACTTGTGGCTATTTTAGTGCCTTTGAGTCTGTTGCATGTTCCTGTTAGCTTCCCATTCCTCTTGGTATTTAAACATCATTTGACTTAAAACTTGATGCATCCCAGCCTCCCCTAGAAAGCAAAACTATGCTGAATATAAGGTATTTATCATAGGAAAGTCAGTAACATCACAGAGGCCTCTCATTGGAAATGTCCTAGTCTGTAATCAATGTGGTCCATTCATGATTTAGATTTGGGAGTAACAAAAAACTTCTCTCCTGTATATTTTTAAGAAAATAAACTCACAGTGAACCCTCAAACCAAACCAAACCCAAATACCAGCCCTAAATCTTTCAAATAAATGGAATAAAACAAACAAAACTCTAAACAGCTGCTATATAAAATAGTTATTATTGAGGTAAACTAAAGAATGAAATGGCAACCCACTCCAGTACTCTTGCCCAGAAAATCCCATGGACGGAGGAGCCTAGGAGGCTACCATCCATGGGGTTGCAAAGAGTTGGACATGACTGAACGACTTCACTTTCCCTTTTCACTTTCATGCATTGAAGAAGGAAATGGCAACCCACGCCAGTGTTCTTGCCTGGAGAATCCCAGGGACAGAGGAGCCTGGCGGGCTACTGTCTATGGGGTCGCACAGAGTCGGACACGACTGAAGCAACTTAACAGCAGCAGCAGCAAACTGCATAACTTACCTAAGAAGTAAATTTTAAAAGTTCTATTATAGTATAATTCTGCAATTTTTCTATCCCATATATGAGTTACCAATGGCCAGCTAAAATGTATTACATGACACAGGAGAAATTTCAGTGCTATTTCCTTGAGAATTAAATTTAACTAAAGGTGAAAAAGTTTTTAAAAGGTTTTCCACTTGCATGTGCATATAAAAACAGCAGAATCATTCATTTTCATGTTTTATATAAAACAGAAGATTTCAAAGGAACTTTGTGTTTTCAAGGCTGCTCCAGGCTCTCTGCCCAGACTTTCCAGGGATATGCACATACATTGTCCCCTGCTTTAAGGAGAACTTCAGAGGAAAAGTTGGAGAAGCAATGATTTAGTGGAAAGAATAATAAAGTTAGTGCTGGAAGAACTGAGAGCAAATTCTAACTTTGATATTTACTAGCTATGTCACGTAAACTCTTGAAACTTCAATTTCCCCTTCTGTAAAATGGGGGACATACCACAAACTTCACAGGAAAATGAGAGGACTCAGTAAGTCAGTGCATCTGAAAGAACTTGGAAACTGCTGTTAAGCACCTTTACTGTGCTGTCAAGCACCTTTATATATGTGTGTATATATATGTATATATATTTAAGGCAAGATTAAAAAGCATATAATAACCAAGGCTTATGTTGATAAACATTCTGTCTAAATATCGTATTTGCATGTTGATTTTTGCACACCTTTCTTGATAGTCCCAGAACTTCTTCATGCTATTTGCTTCCCGGTTGTCTCCCTTCCCCACATTCTTTGATGTTCATTTTTGCTTCAGCAACTGACACTTGTAGGTGTTAATCTTATTTAAGTGACTAATATTCCTGGGCTATTCACAAAGCAGTTTCTTTATTTTTCCTAATGCTTTTACAAATAGATATTTAGTGAAAGCTTCCTGAATAAATAAAAGAATAAGTAAATAACTATTCTGAAATTATGATACAAAATCTGAAGTCTATGCTTTTTCATTTCATTTCAGGCTGTCTGAATATGAATCTTGCCTCTACCACTTACTAGCTCTGTATTCTTCAACAAATTATTTACCTAGGATTCAAATTGCCTACCTATAATATGGGAGTTACAATCATGTCAGAGTTTGGGGAATATTAAACATAATTATATATATAAAGTGATAACATATCTTTTGCATATGCTAAGTAAGCAATTAATGACAATTTCCATCAACAGTTGTTTAGAAAAGAAGAAACAGAATACAGCATGACATTAGTAATATGTCCTCTGCTGCTGCTGCTGCTAAGTCACTTCAGTCGTGTCCGACTCTGTGCGACCCCAGAGACGGCAGCCCACCAGGCTCCCCCATCCCTGGCATTCTCCAGGCAAGAACACTGGAGTGGATTGCCATTTCCTTCTCCAATGCATGAAAGTGAAAAGTGAAAGTCAAGTCACTCAGTCATGTCCGACTCTTCTCGACCCCATGGAGTACAGCCTACCAGGCTTCTCCACCCATGGGATTTTCCAGGCAAGAGGACTGGAGTGGGGTGCCACTGCCTTCTCCGAATATGTCCTCTACAAAACCACAGATTTTCTTCTCTACTTGGTATAAGTCATTCTAGGACAGATTCATATGCATATTCTTTACCAAACTTCCTGTGACCATTTCTCCCGCTCACCCTACTTCTCCTCTGTTTCTCTCAGTTGTTTTTCCTTGGATCTAATCATTTTTTTGTTCTTTTGTTGTTCAGTTGTTCACTTGTGTCTGACTCTTTGAGACCTCACAGACTGCAGCCCAACAGGCTTCCCTGTCCTTCCCTGTCGCTATTTCTCAGAGTTTAGTCAGACTCATGCCATTGAGTCAGTGATGCCATCCAACCATCTCATCCTCTGTTGTCCCCTTTTCCTCCTGGCTTCATCTTTTCCAGAATCAGAGTCTTTTCCAGTGAGTCAGTTCTTTGAATCACGTGGCCAAAAGATTAGACTTCAGCTTCAGCATCAGCCTTCCAGTGAATATTCAGTGTTGATTTCCTCTAGGATTGATTGGCTTGATCTCCTTGCATTCCAAAGGACTCTCAATAGTCTTCTCCAGCACCACAGTTCAAAGGCATCAGTTCTTCAGCACTTAGCCTTTTTCATTGTCCAGCTCTCACATCTGCACGTGACCACTGAAAAAATCATAGCTTTGACTATATGGACTTTTGTTGGCAAAGTAATGTCTCTGCTTTTGAATATGCTGTCTAGGTTGGTCATAGCTTTTCTTCCAAGGAAAAATTTAATTTTTCTTCCAAGAAGTCTTTTAATTACATGGTGGCAGTCACCATCCTCATTGATTTGGGAGCCCAAGAAAATAAAATCTCTCAGTTTCCATTGTTTTCCCATCTATTTGCTATAAAGTGATGGGACTGGATGCCATGATCTTAGTTTTTGAATGTTGAGTTTTAAGCCAGATTTTTCACTCTCTTCTTTCACCTTCATCAAGAGGCTCTTTAGTTCCTCTTCACTTTCTGCCATTAGGGTGGTATCATCTGCATACCTAAGGTTATTGATATTTCTCTAGGCAGTTTTGATTCCAGCTTGTGCTTCATTAGGCATTTTGCCTAATATACTCTGTACAGAAGTTAAATAAGCAGGCTGACAATATTCAGCCTTGACCTACTCCTTTCCCAATTCAGAACCAGTCCGTTGTTCCATGTCTAGTTCTAACTGTTGCTTCTTGACCTGCATACAAGTTTCTCAGGAGGCAGGTAAGGTGGTCTGGTAGTCCCATCTCTTGAAGCACTTTCCACAGTTTGTTGTGATTCACACAGCCAAAGGCATTAGCGTAGTCAATGAAGCAGAAGTAGATTTTTTTTTTTTTTTTCTGGAATTCTCTTGTTTTTTCTGTGATCCAAGGGATCACTTTTGGTATCTTTTTCCCGTCAGCCCTTCCATTCCTCCCTTCCATTTCCACATGATTTAACACAACATATTTTCAAGAATAACTACCTTGTCTTGAAGATGTTTATTTTTATTCTTTCTCTTCAAAAACATGTTTCCAAATTATTGTCTTCACTTTTTTGTTAATTCTTCTTTTAAGTAAATGTCTAGCCAAGAAAGTTTCTTAGTTCAGTTTCAATAAATTTTTATGTAAAGTAAGCAGTCAATATATGTTATTGATTGCTTTAAAAATGCTTATCACCTATACTCATTAAATTGAGAAGACATTTATTGAAGCATAAAAAAGGAACTTCCTGACTTCAGGATCATTAGATTCATAAAGAGTTGATCCACCGAGGCAGATTATCTTCTTTCCGTGATATCTCTTAATAAGGGAAAGTCATTCAAATGACTTCAAAAGCTAAATGTTGTTCTGATACCCTGACAATAAATAAGCATATCTTCCCACACCAGGATATAGAACCAATATTTTTAATGGAACATTAGGAATCAGAAGGAAATTGAAAACTTTTATATACAGAACAGATAATAGCATATTACACTTCCTTTCATATTATTTTAGAGCCAAATATTTGATTAAATTCCAGTCAATGAAAAACAAAATACTTGAACTCCTATTCTGTTTCAAATGCCAGATTATAGTTGAAGACAGCAAATGACAGATTACGGGCTTTTATCTCAAGATGCTCAGAGTCTACTTGAGAAGACAGATATATAAATATACCACTAAATGATAATCATTTGCACAAGAGAGAAAGTCAGCATAGAGAAAGGATTGATTATTTCTGAGGAAGGTTCAAGAGACAAACTTAATGATAGCAGTTTTATTGGGACAGAGTTTTGAAGGACTGAGAGAAGTATGTCATACTGGGCCAGAGGAGGCTTCCTAAACAAATGTGACACGTGATTGGATAGAGTGTGAACTGCAAGATAGGAACGGTGTGAGAAATAAGAGTCAGATTGTGAGAAATTGTGCGGCTCAACCACAGAGACATGAGTGAAACAAGGTAGTGAAAACTAAAAACCTCCAAAAGTTGGAAGTTAGGTATAACCACAGTTCTAACAAGCATTATTAAATGTGCTGCTCCTTGATGCAGTCTCTCACAAAGAACCCAGGGACAGGTGACGATATTCTTCAGTTTACAAAAGCTCAGTGCAGTAGTCTAGCCACTTGGTACTTCACTGACGCCATGTTTCTCAACCTCCAATAAATTTATTTGAAAGTTAAGGCATCTCTTCCCATCTGAAGAAGCAAAAAAAGACTTCATTCCTCTGGATGTGCTTGTTTCAGAGTTGTCTATAAAAATCTGCAGCCAGAAATCACAATCCAGAATTTATAGTTCAAAGTATCTGATAGCAAGAGACTTCCTTAAACTCATTCTAATCAAAAAGAAAGCCACCTGGAGTTAATCATGTAAGAGGGTATCATGAAGCTGATTAAGGATGATTTGCTTTAGTAAAATAGTTTCAGAACAATTGTAGAATTGGGGCAGGCAGAAAGGAAAGAAGGAATTCTGGTAAAATTTTATTTTGCCTCTTCTGCTTTGTAAAATACCCTTCTCTGTAAATTAGTGAATGAATATTAATAATGATAACAGACCATAACTCAGTAAATGAAGGCTTTTCTCACTTGGAAAATATTGGCAAGTGTGCAGAGCTGTAAGCAGAGCAGAACCCCTCAGGGTTGGCAGCATCTTTCTCAGTTGCATGCACTTCACCCTGTCCAGGCTTGTAGACCAAGCCGCTCTCCACAGTGGCTCCTTAAGATCGGTGCACTCTGGAGCTTTCTGTGCCTCTTTCAGCTTGCTCTCTTTAAAGCACTCCTGCCCTCCTTCCTCAGCCTCCTCTCCCTTTTTGTCACAAACATGGCACTTTTACTGTTATGCCATCCTCTCCCTTTATTCATCACCCTGAACACTCTTTCACTGGAAACCCTTTCTCTTGTGGTTCCTTAAATGTAATCACTTCTCTAACTTCTGTATGTTGGGTACTTCCCTGCTGCTCTAAATCTTCTCTACCAAGCCCAAGTCCTAGCTTTGCTCCCTAAAATGAATCCCGATTTTTCATCTTAAACTCCCATCTCTCACAAGTGAGACTAACCACATATTTTCAGCAGCCACAGGCCCGTCCATTCTGAAATGTTCTGCTGCTGGTTTCTCAAAATGAATTTAGACGGCACTCATCTTACTATCTCTTAAGAGTCCCTCTGTCTGCTAATGGGATTTCACCCACACAAGCTGAAAATCTTAGAAAATTTGTTTTCTCTCATACAATATTTCCCCCCAAATCTAGTTCTCTTCAAAAGTAATCCATCTTCCAAACTGTTCCTCCCCAGTCTAACTGCACCTGCTTGCCTTGTGGGGCTGTCTAGTAACAACGGCTCTCCCACCTGGTTTGCTGGCCCAGTCTTGTCACTCCTCTGAACCATTACCCACAGCGCTAATGACTAGATGTTGTAACATTACCAGTAATTGTACATTCAAAAGCTCACGTCTTGATCATTTCCTAGAATGCCTTAAATTAGCAGTAAAGGCTCTCATCGACCTGGACAGCCGTTCTGCCGTCACTTTCCAGAGCTTCTCACCATGTCTTTTACACTCATCTTCAGTGCTATTTGCTGGTCCAAAGCATCTTTCTTTGCCTGTGTTTTTGCTTTGTACTTCCAAATTACTGTTCTTCAAAAGCCATGCTTATGCAATACATTCACTAAGGTTCAGTTCAAATGCCATAGCTGGAAATAAAAAAGTAGGTTATCTGTGGTTATTCAGCTCAGAAGGCAGCACATCTTCTGAGTACACATAGCTCATCTCTACAGTGGCACACAGGGCCTTTTCTCTTATACAGAGAAACAAATGGTGACAGGCTAAATTTCATATACTCTTTAACAATTAAGGAATGAACATGTACACCCGTGGTGGATTCATGTCAATGTATGGCAAAACCAATACAGAATTGTAAAGTAAAATAAAAAATAAATAAATACAAAAATATATATATAATTTCTATATATAATCAAACAATTGTAAACCTTCTGAGAGAAGATCAGATGTTATGAAAAACAGAAAAACTTTTTTAAAAACTCGTAACAATAATCTGAATGTCTGGCTTCCCTGGTGGCTCAGCTGATAAAGAATCCGCCTGCAATGCAAAAGACCTGGGTTTGATCCCTGGATTGGGAAGATCCCCTGGTGGGCATGGCAACCCACTCGAGTATTTTTGCCTGGAGAATCCCCATGGACAGAGGAGCCTGGCAGGCTACAATCCGTGGGGTTGCAAAGAGTTGGACATGATTGAAAGACTATACACATGGTTTGCATAGCATTGTTTAGAGAATGTATTAAATTTTTCAACTGCATCTTGATATTTAGGAACTTTACATTCTTATAAATATTTCATATAGATATAGGTAATATGATAATACATAGATATACAAATATGTAATCATATAAGCAATTGTTTAAGTTTTGAATGTTGCACAGGGTCAGGTTGGGCTTGTTATGGCCTTTGAAATGTCACTTTTTAAAAATCAAAACAATGTGCTACGAGTAACAGAATTTATTCACAAAATCTCATGCATGAATGCGGCCCAATATTACCTTATTATAAACAAAATAACTTTCATATAGACAACACTTTCTGTGAATAAAAACATTCAGGAAATGAAGCAATTTAGTGATTTTTCGTTATTTGTACATATTAACTCACATAGGTTTATGTGTGAGATTTAAGTATAAAATGTAATTTTAAATAATAATGGCTTAGTGGAATGGCTTATATTTGTCTATAGCTTACACTATATTTTAATAAAAATATCAAAGATATTTCTTAGCAGCCAAAATCCTATATACAAGATCCTAAACTATATGAATGGATTACTTGACTCTAATTTTAAAGAAAGTAATTTATGCTGATTCTTGTTAGGTAACAGTTTTACTATTATACATGCACTGAGAGTATATACATATATATATATATATATACACGTATGTATTTAGTGAACACAAAAATAGCTTCAAGTTTAAAGTGTACAGCACGATTATCTGATATGCATACATGGTGAAAGAATGATTGTTACTATTTTTTCTTTAAATATTTAATAGAATTTGTCAGTAAAACCATCTGGTCCCGGACTTTTGTTTGTTGGGAGATTTTTATTTCAGATATAGTTTCCTTGCTAGTAACTGATCTGTTCAGTTTCTATTTCTTCATCAATCAGTCTTGGTAGGTTGTGTATTTTTCAGAATTTAGCCATTTCTTCTTGATTACCCAGCATTATTTTTGGCATATTGTTGTTCTTAGTTGTCTCTATGTGTCTTTGTATTTCTGTGGCACCAGTTGTAATTTTTCCTTCATTTTAACTTTATTTGAGTACTCTCTCTTTTATTCTTGATGAGTCTAGGTAAATGTTTATCTGCGTGTGTGTTTTATCTTTTCAAAAGAGCTCCTGGTTTCATTGATCTTTTTAATTGTCTTTTAGCCTCTGTTTCATTTATTTCTATTCTTTTTTTTTCTTTTTTGACGAATTTTAGACATAGGTTGTTCTTTTTCTAGTTCCTTGAGGTGCAAAGTTAGGTTATTTTTTGGAGATCTTTCTTTTTTCTTATTCTAGTTATTTATCAACATAAACTTAGAAATGCCTTTGCTGCATCTCATCAATTTTGGCATATTATATTTCTGTTTTCATTTGAGTCAATTTTTTTTTTTTATTTCTTTGACCCATTGTTTAGGAGCATGTTATTTAATCTCCACATATTTGTATATTTTCCAGTTATCTTATCATCAATTTGTAGTCATGCTATTAATAATTTTTACTTGAAGGACAAAATTAACAAAATTTTCCCAATAAAAAATATACTCAAATTAGCAAATTGCTAGATTCTCAATTTTGTAATACTAATCTTGAAGTGAAATCCATGATGGTTAAAGCAGGACTTCTTTTAAAAATGTAGGAATCCTTGTAACACTCTGAAGTGGAGTCAAAACTATTAAAAATGAAAAATAATTGCTGTGTAAACAAAGTCTTATTTCACAGTAGATCTTTAAAGAATATTTTAATCCTGGAACATTTTCAAAATTGTACATTTAAAGGTGATGCTCTGTTTCATAAAAATTGGGTGCATTTAGATAAATTTGTTTCTAGTTCATTAACAATATTGCCAATAAATCTTTTGTACTAAGTGAAGTAAATCTCACAGTTTTGTAAATTGAGTGTCTCTCCTTGTTGAAGCCACATTATTTTCAATTTTAAATGTATAACTATTTAGGTTTATATATCTTTACTCTTTCAGTGTACCAAAATAGATTTTCTCTAGACTCTCATTCTTTTGGAGAAGAGACAGACTAAATAAATGGACATAGATATTTGGAAGTGTTTGTGTGTGAAGTTAATATTTTGCCTTTTTTAAAAGTGAAGTTCTCTTGGCCCCTTGTCATTATTAGAAATGCATTGGCTCTATAGAACACACACACCCACAAACAATACACAATTCCATCAATCAAATGATACACATATTTGGGAATCATGCATGATTGAGATACAACAGAAGTGCTAAGTGGCATTTTGTTTGTTTTCAAAGAATATAGATATTTTATGCATTATATAAAACGTTACAATATATCCAATTCCAAAAACATCTTCATCATTTTGCTTACAGTAAAATGATATATGTAGTAGAGTAGATAAATAAAATTATAGCAATATACTTATCTTTTACTAAAGCTTTTCAAGTATGCCTTCTTAAAATTATTTTTTTAATTTTTCATGTTTGCTCACAAGCCTATGGAGAAGGCAATGGCAACTTACTCCAGTACTCTTGCCTGGAAAATCCCATGGACAGAGGGGCCTGGTGGGCTGCAGTCCATGGGGTCGCTAGGAGTCGGACACGCCTGAGCGAATTCCCTTTCACTTTTCACTTTCATGCATTGGAGAAGGAAATGGCAACCCACTCCAGTGTTCTTGCCTGGAGAATCCCAGGGACAGGGGAGCCTGGTGGGCTGCCGTCTGTGCAGAGTCGGACACGACTGAAGCAACTTAGCATAGCACAAGCCTATGAGTCAAAACTATTCTTTAAAATACACATCTTACCATGGTATCCTAAAATCCACAGGTATTCATTTACTAAAACACTTAGTCCTTTGACAAATTATACCAAAAAAAAAAAAAAGGTGTTTAATTACCAATTGCAAAAATTTGAGAGTGGATATTGCTTCTCAACATCACATATGAGAGGGTAATTACTATGCTGAAGTATAATGAAACCCTCATTATGCTCACAATCAACGACCAAAAATAAAATCATCTTGAAGGATGATGCAGGTGCTTGCTGTGCATTATAGAAATACATTTTACAGACTCTTTATCTATAAGGAAAAATCATCTTTCCAGTTGTGACTACCATTCAGAGTAAGTCCAAGTGATATTTTTACTAAAAATCTCTCTCCCTCACCCCAAAGACCCTCCCTTTCTCTCACCATTTTAGGATATGGAATGGGTAGAAAATCCTATATAGCCACACAGGCACTACTAAGTATTAAAGCAAAACCTACAGTGTAATAAACCAACTGTTTGAATTATTGAATCTGAGTTAAAGCAGCTTCCAATTCTATGAGATATATGTGAGACTACGCTTTTGTTGTTATTTAGTTGCTCACTTGTGGCTGGCTCTTTTGTGACCCCATAGAGGTAGCTCACCAGGTTCTCCTGTTCATGGGATTTCCCAAGCAAGAATACTGGAGTAGGTAGCCATTCCCTTCTCCAGGGTATCTTCCCAACCCAGGGATTGATCCTGCATCTTCTTCACTGGCAGAGAGTTTCTTTCCCACTGAGCCACCGGGGAATTCCCTGAGACTCCCGTTTAAGGACTTACTTATCATATAATTTTAAAAGCTGAATGTTAAAGTTTGGAAATGGTGTCATCTGATCCTTGTTCTTTATCTATCAGCTCTTAAAATGTTAGAAGTGGCTTGCTTAAGGTTTATAGAAAAGTAGCTTGTTGCAAAATAGAGTCTATTAGCAATACTAGATAATTCTGGTGTGTAAGTAATTAGGAAATATTACAAAACTTTCTACCAATATATTGTTTACTTTCTTTTACAAGTAAATTTTCAAGTATGATTTTTAAATGATGAATTTTCTGTTATGCCATAAGTTTTTACTATATTTATTCAGATAGTGTACACTAACATTTTAGTTAAAAAGCCAAGTTTCTAAAGAAAGTGGCTTTTTTATTTTACTTGAAGTTTAAGAATTGCATTTTTCTCTTGCAGCTTCTTTGCTGTACATATTTTTTTTTAATGCTCTTGAACTTGTGGACAATACTTTCATAGATCTTATAGCTCCAACAACTGTCAAAAATGTCATCCCAACAGAATGAAGAATGTCCTCGGTTAGTTTATAGAAGAATGTTGTATTTTTACATTCTTTGATGTCGTAAGAGTCTGCCTGAAAATGGACAACTGCCTCGTAGGTAATTCGGTTGTGAATCCCATTTTCTTATTTCAGCAAATCAATGACTGTCTTATATATATTGTACAAAACATATTTTAGAAACTTTTATACTGGCCTGCAAAATTAAATTCTTCCACTGTTCTCAAATCCCTAGAGAAAATGGGAACTGTGTGCCAAACAAATCCTGTTTGCTTTCAGAAGTGTCAAATATACATCTGTCTAGCTATTTACACACCTCTGTTTTATTCTGAGTTCTTCTACAGTGACAGCAAAGACACATTGATGGGAGATACAGCACATTACTCTTGAAACTGCCAGCAAATTTGGTACAGCACTTTATTTTGTTTGGTGTTTTAAGGAAGAAAAAGAATTAAATTTACTACTATTTAAAGTAAAAATATACAGCTCTGGCGTGATTGCACATCTGTTATCTGTAAAGGAAACCATAAACGTGCTGTTATTCCGGCCTTTAAATTGTTGCTGTAAACTTCCAAAAACATCGACCAAATTTACTTATCCCAGCTAGTTTAATTATATTGGCTTATTAAATAGGAAATGACAGAGGAGCAAAGTGACTTTAAAAAAAAAATATTATGATGTCTGATGTATTTTCATGTGGACACTAGCCAACATTTAGAAAGTGCACTTATTAACTAATTACCTACTGCCATATGTTAATGGAATATAATGCTGGCCTCCTGTCATAATTACTCTTGTGTATTATGGTTTTAATTTTCTTTCTGAATGTGTGTATATTTAATTTTTTAGCTTCAACAAAATAAAAACATATATTATGGTAAATAATATGAGATAAGATTCCTCTTTCTTCATGTGAGGGAACAGAGAACCATGAAAGAACTGACTTCAGGGAACCCAGCGCAAATCTGGGAGTTTATTTCAGGGGCTCTCCTTTTCACTGAATAACTCGGTTTATTTTTTTGTCCTTCTTACTTCCTGTATAAAAGGACTCAAAATTACCTTCCAGATCTAGGAAACAAATAGGGGATTCTAGACATAGTTAATTTCCACTGCAATTTTTTCATTTGAAAAATCCCTGATTTAATTGTCAAAATAAAGAGACTTGTTTGCTTGTCTGTGTTCATATAAACTCCCATAAGTCCCCAGTACGCCTCTTTCCATGACTGCACAGACAGAGAAATAGTCCTCTTTCTTCTCTTCCCCTCACTCTCTCTCCTTGTTATCTTACCACTTTTCCTTGCTTTTTTCCCCTTTCTGCTCATTGCTGGATTTTAAAATGTTAATTTATCACCCACTACTTGCAAGGGGGCAGGTGATGAGATGGTTACATAGCATCACTGACTCAATGGACATGAGTTTGAGCAAACTCCAGGAGATAGTGGAGGACAGAGGTGCCTGGCGAGCTGCAGTCCATAGATTTGAAAAGAGGTAGACATGACTTAGCAACTGAACAACAATAACAACTTACATGGTAGAGTAATAGTATACTATTACTCAGAGATGTAGTTACAGAGACAGGTCTGTATTTGGATCATCAAAGTCATGCTTTGCTTTAAAACTGGACACACACAGTTCCCCTATCAGAATCTCATCATTTAAGGAGAATAACAAAATACAAAGTAATAATAACTTATGTCCATGTGTTGCTTTGACAATTTAAATCAATCTCATGTGTAATTCAGACTCAGCCATATGCATATTAGCCTCTGCCTAAATAATCCTTCCACTTCCATTTATTTCCCCCTGTATCCCCACTGTTTTGAACAGTGTTTTGTGTCCAAATGCACAACTCGTTTTGTGCTTACAATGCCCTCTCTTCAGTAAATTAATCAGAAGTCAAAGCATAAAACATGATGGAAGTCAGACCCAAAAACAAACCTGGATTTGATATGTTCAAATGACAGTTGTCAGTTAAATAAATGCCATTTTCTTTTTTAAACATTCATTTATTTATTCAGAAAATTGAGCAAATTTTTACCAGGCACTGGGAATATAGCAATTAACGAAACAGAGAAAACTCTCTCCTTCATGAGACATGCATTTGAATGAGTGTGGAGTGGGGAAAGACATGTTGAAATTTTCCCAAAATAAAAATAAACAAGTAAAGTAGGACAGAGTTGAGGATAGGAGATTTTATGTACACTGATAAATAAGGACCCACTTAGAAGGGGATACTAAAATCAAAATCTGATAGAAGTGAGTAGACAGACTATGTAGATATTTGGGAAAGAACCCAGGCAGACAGAATAACAAATTCAAAGGCCCTGAAAGATATGGGTCTTTTGTGTCCCAAGATCTTCAAGAAGGTAAGGTAAGGGGAGTTGAGAATGAGGAACAGAGTGATAAGAAGTGATATAAGAGATGACCAGAGGCCAATGTATATATGCTTTTTAAGAAATGTTCAAAGCTTTGACTTATAATCTGAGAAAAGATGGAAACTCATTTGAATGTTTTGAGTAGATGGGTGACATGCTGTGATTTTTGTTGAAATAAGAGCTGTAGTAGAGAACAGAGATTAGGAGATTCTGGTACCTGATAACCTAGGGACCTAACTTTGACATTAACCAACTATGGGGTTTTGGTCAATTTACTTCAACTCACTGTGGCTCATCTTTCTCATGGGTATTCTGATGATGACAGTTGTATCTACCTCATAGAAGTATAAGTAAGTAAGTGTTAGTCGGTCAGCCATGCCCGACTCTTTGCGACCCTATGGACTGCAGCCCACCAGGCTCCTCTGTCCATGAGATTTTTCCAGGCAAGGATACTCTGGAGGGGTTGCCATTTCCTTCTCCAGGGGATCTCCCCAACCCAGGGATCGAACCCGGGTCTCCTGCACTGCAGGCAGATTCTTTACCGACTGAGCTACAAGGGAAGTATAATAAGCATTAAATTATTGAAATAGAAGTTGACATATTTTAAAACAGGGCAGGTGATGAGGTGAGGAGGCCAATTTGGGATTGTGTTAGATGAATACTTTTTAAAGATTTTTAAAATATTTTTTGCAAGATTTAGCGGGTATTACTTTTAAAGCTTGAGATTCCTTTTAGACATTCAAGTAGAGATGTCAAATTCACTTTAGATATATGAGTCTGGATTCAGGGACAAGTTCAGAGCCAAGGTATAGATTTGGGACTTGTCAACCTATCTAAAGCCAAGAGAATTGATGAGGTTACAAAGTGAGCATAGGGAGAGAAGCAGTCCAAGGACTAGAGTTTAGATGTCACAGAGACAAAGAGGATACACAAAGGGAAAGGAAAAAAACAAAAGAATGTGATGGCCTGCACATCAAGGAAGATGCGACCAAGTGCACTTGTTGCTTTTAGATCAGCTGAGACTGGCCTCTGGTTTTAACAACAGAGACATCATTTTTAGACTTTGATGTGAGCGGTTTCTGCATAAATACAGGAATGAATTCCTAAAATTAATGATTTTCATGGCAAATGTAAAGAAAGGGGGTAGAACTCACTCATACTAGAAACTGTTTGGAGGAATATTTATGTAAAGACAAAAGGAAAAGGAATATTAGCTGAAAATGGAGGTGAACAAAATAATATTTTATTCACGTAAAAATAACATGATTTTATCTTATACTATCAGAAAATATCCAGTAGATGTACTTTTGATAATGATATAGGAGAAAAGCAGAATAATTTCTAGAGAAAAGTACTTCATCAGGTAAGAGTTGCTAAATTTGTTTAATTAACTGGAAGGATGGTCAAGTGAATCAAATCTATCAGAATAATATAATCATGTCTATAGAGCTTTAACTCTATGATTATCATTTAGGTAGAAATATTTTGAGATAGCTGTACATCTTATTATTTCTTTTCTCTGGGAACAAACAAACACAACATCAAGCAGGATTCCAGTTTCCAGCAGCCTTTTTTTTTTTTTCTAATACATGAAACTATTCTCTTTTCTGTAGTTGATTAGACCAAGAATGGACTCCACTCCCCTCCTGCCAGACATAATATAGATGAGTAGGAACTCTCCTATCTCTTGGAATTTAAATTGAAGGACTGCAGTGACTTTCTCTCTGTTCCAAGTATATCAGTCAGTGTGAATCAGGAAAATAGAAACCACATAATGTTTTTTAAAAAGAAGAGATTTAATAGGGCAGATTGATTATCCAGATATGAGATAAATGAAAGAGCAAAAAAGAAAACCTTGAGGTAACATAGATATCAACCACTATGTAGAACATATCACCAGTGGAGCTGAGTTAGTTCTTGTATCACTAGCCAGGAAGGAACCACCACCAGCAGGACTGAGTTAACCCTGAAGCTACCACTCACAGACCAAAATTAAGAGATGATGTGACCAGAATCTAAGAGCTTAAAGAACCTCAGACCTTTGAAGAGGGCAGGACATCTCTGCCTTTCCAAAGAGGAAGGGATAACCTGGCTGGTACTAGAATCTATTCAGAGCATAGCTGGTGATGAGGATGCCGAAACATTCCAGGGCTAGAAAGAGCCTGTGTTATCTTCTGTCATCAAACTGAAAGTAACAGGATACGGTAATTTAAAAAAGAAAGAAGAAAACCCTTCTCCCAGAGGCCTGCCTTTCACTCTCACTCCAGATTCTAGACAAAAACCTAGTGCCACCAGCAAATGAGTGTGATGATGGTGCTGTGCAGGCCGCAGCTCCAGCGTCACAGAAAAGAGAAAGAAGGGTGGGCTGGGCACTGGAGAAAAAGAAGGGAAAACCAGCACAGTACGTAACCTGAGGAGGCTGAGGGTAAGCATCCTTCACCCAGGATGTGGATGAAGAGGAGGGATAGATGTCCTCCTGCAAGGAATGAGAAGAAATGTGTTCTTTCCAAATGGATACAGACTAAATGCAAATATATTTTCCCTTGGTTTTGCATTTCCAAGTTTCAGCCACTGACACCCAGCTGAATTCCTGCTCTTACACTTTATAAAAAGGCATTCTATATCCTTAAAATTGCTTTCTCCCTTTACTTTATCTAGCTAAAATACTCAGCAAAATAGTTGGCATGTATTAAAACTCCAAACAATATTTACTGAAGGAGAAATTGTATGTTGTTTTCTGAAGCTTGCTGTAAATTTCCATTAAATATTCTGTTTAAAATATTTAAATCTAGTTAAAATAGTCTATGTATCTGTGCTGACCCACATGACAAGTACTAGTTATGTGTGGCGGCTTAGCGTTGAAATGTGACAATTTAGGTGCCAAATGTTTACTTTCTTTTAATTTTAATTAATTTAAATTTAATTTTAAACTCTGATACTCTAAGCCAGTTGGAAATATTTTAAGTATATTTGGAACAACTGGAGATGTTACTCTACTTTTTCAAGTGTAAAATAACATCAGGTATTTCTGATGAAAATACAACATTTAAACAGCTATATGAAAAGAGAATGTAAAATATTTCATTAAAATTTTTATATTGATTCAATGGTGAAATAATACTGTTTTGGGTATACTAGGTTAAATAAAATATATTGTAAATAGGTAAAATATTTTTACCTAAAATAGGTAAAAAATAAATTTTACCTATTTATTTTTATTTTTATGTGGCTACTGAAAAGTCTAAAATTACATGCATGGCTCACATTTCTACTGAACAGAGCTCATCTAGACTCTTGCTAGTGGAGGTCTGCTCTGTGGCTAATAGCATATGCATTATCTTGATGTATAATCTGAAGCCCCTCCCAGACAAACTGAATTTGAATCTGAATTAGCTTTTTAACAAGATCTCCAGGTAATTTGTATGAATATCATAGTTTGAGAAGCACTGCTTGGAACTATTTTCATATTCATCCCTTCCTCTCGAGTAAAGATCAAATGCAGTCTGTACTGCCTGGCTCAAAATATGACTCGGTAATGAAAATAAAGGCTTCAAACTCATGAAAATGAGAGCTTGGTAAATAAGGAAATGATACCTGTTTAACATGGAAGTTGGTTGAATAGCACAATTTTCCCCAGCCCCTAATATTAAAATTTCTATCATATAGTTGCTTGTTACCAGTACAGCAGATTTCACCATGAATCCTAACAGAACTAAACTCATCATGCTGTCTGAGGACCAACTGCTATATGATGCCATTTTGCTCAGAATTCTCCCTTTGTCTCAGTACAGCCCAGTGATCCATACTGGAAAAAATTTACTGGAGCATTCTCACTAATCTTTGCAAATATTCTTTTTTTCAGAATCAGTATCTTCAACCCTTCCTTATCTCCTCTTTCATCAAATTACCTTCATATTATTTCTAAAGTTAAATTGTGTAATGATTGTTTAATTAATTTATCAGAAATGTACCTGTCATTTGAATAGCCCTAGTCTATGGCGAAGGCGATGGCACCTCACTCCAGTACTCTTGCCTGGAAAATTCCATGGATGGAGGAGCCTGGTAGTCTGCAGTCCATGGGGTCGCTAAGTCGGACATGACTGAGTGACTTCACTTTCACCTTCGCTTTCACACATTGGAGAAGGAAATGGCACCCCACTCCAGTGTTCTCACCTGGAGAATCCCAGGGACAGTGGAGCCTAGTGGGCTGCCATCTATGGGGTTGCACAGAGTCAGACACGACTGAAGTGACTTAGCAACTTAGCATGGGATCATAAAGAGTCAGATACAACTGACCACACACACAAGCATTATTGTTAGCAATGCTATCATCTCTGTTCTTTCTGATTATACAGGCTCTAACTTTATTTTGGGCTTCCCTGGTGGCTCAGTGGTAAAAGAATCCACCTGCCAAGCAGGAGACACAGGTTTGATCCCTGGGTCTGGAAGACCCCCTAGAGAAGGAAATAGGAACCCACTCTAGTATCTTTGCCTGGGAAGTCCCGTGGACAGAAGAGCCTGGCTGGCTAAAGTCCATAGGGTTGCAAAGAGTCAGACACAACTGAGCAACTAAACAGCAACAACTTTATTTTGATAAGTTTTGAATTTTTAGTGTGTGACTTTGTAGTATGCATTGTTTTACAGAAATATATTCAGCAAGCAGACATACCTGAATCCATTATTTTTGTAAATTTTGAGAACACTGAAAAATCTGAGAAATTCTTTTATTTCAATTGTTAAGTTAAGGGATCATTTTCAAAGAAGACTGTAAAATATGAGTGATGACTGCTGGAAGAATTAATGCCAAAATGGGTTTTCAACTGTTCTTAGTTTACTATTTATATTGTACTTAATTGCAAAAAGAATCTGAAACTGAGTACAATAAAAGACACAGATTCAAAGGTCCATTTAAGAAGAACAAAAACTGAGTAGTAATTAAACGGGTAGAGGGAAGGAAAAAAGGAAATATATTTTTGCTTAAAAACTTGACTAAGAAGAGCTATTAATTCTGAATGATAAACATATCTGAGCTTACTAGCAAAGAGCAAAATAGCCTAGACATACAATAAATAATAAAATATTTAAATATTTTGAAGAGTGTATATACAGGACATGGAAAACCCCATTGGGTATTTTATTCAAAAATCAGTCTCTCACATATGCAAAAAGGCATTCCTCAAAAGCTTATTACTTATATTAATTTTCTTCAAAAACTGAGTACTTACTATATCCTAGTTCATGCTGAAGCCCTAAGAGAAACTGATGAAAACTTTGTTGATTAAAAAAGAAATGAAATACCTTCTATATGCATGCATGAAACTGAGGCAAGGGACACAGTGATAAAGAAAGCTCACAGGGCCACGGTGCTCACAGAACAGAATAGGAAGGGAGACGCACATCAAACAAGATCCCAGAAAGCGAAATGTAAAAATTTCAGGATGCTATATGAGCCCATAATGAGACATTTTATCCCAGGCTGAAGGTCAGGGAAACTTGCTGGAGGAAATGACATTTACGCTAAGACTGAAAAATAAGTTAGAGTTCTGCAGACTGAAGGAGCAATCTGTGTAAAGTCTCTAAAGCAAGGTACAAGTGCATGTGCTTGAGGGTAAAAGTGAGGACTGACTCCTGCAGGAAAGGTTAAAGTGTTTGAATGGAAAAGGCACTTTGGGTCTATGAAGATTTTATTCTTAATCCTAGGGATACTGGGAGGGAATTAGAGAGTTTTTAAAGTTGGAACCATTCACATATTTTGAAAAGATATTCTGCTAGAGCAGAAAGTATATTATATGGAAGCTTTACTTGACAGAAGATGTCAGTTATGAGATTAATGAAATGGTTCAAATTGGGAAAGGTGTTGACTGGACTCAGAGATGATGGGAACAAAGATTTAGAAACAGACAGATGAAAACAGAATGCACAGGGAAACCTGGTTTTGTGAGTAACACTTACATGAGCAAAATGGTTCAGAATCATCCACATCAAAAGTATATTTGAGGTTTTCTATTTGGGAAACTAGATGGAGACAAGTTGTTAAAGCTGCTTGGAAGATGGTCTTTTTTCCCTTCATTTTGCATTCAACACAAACTCTAGGAGAGCCAGGAGTATTCAATGTGGCAGTTAGAAATCTTTATATAGGGTTCTATAATTTTCACGGTGGCTCAGCAGTAAAGAATCCACCTGCAATGCAGGAGACAAAAGTTCAGTCCTGGGTTGGGAAGATCTCCTGGAGAAGGAAATGGCAACTCACTCCAATATTCTTGCCTGGGAGATCCCATGGACAGAGGAGCCTGGCTCATGGTCCATGGGATCACAAAAGTCTGATACAACTTAGTGACTAAACAACAAAAACAATTTTTGTTTCTACAAGGAAAAATATTTTTAGTCCATAAAAACAAAAACATGGGGCCATTTTGCCCCCAGGTCAATGTCTTCTGTCCCATTAGCTATCCTTACTTTACATAATAAGGCCAGCCAAGTTCCAGTAGGAGTGCCTCTTGCTGAAAGGACAAGCATGCATGTATGTCTGTACATACACACATTTAGAGAAAAATTACTTGTTTGCTTTTGGTATTTGAAGGATGACCTGGAAGGCACACAGATTTAGCAGACATGGAAGTGTAATCTGGACTTCAGTATACTCTTGGTTATGTTATAGGTAGTGATCTAATCATTCTGATTTTATCACTAAAACCTGGTCATGATCATAATTCTTTAAAATGACTATCACTTTTGTCCTGGAAATCTATCAGTCTCCATTCAGTTAGAGATACTAAAGATCTATTTTCTTTACTTGTGAAATAATGGACATCAATAAATCATGTGAATCTTTTTAGTTTATAAGAAACTCCTGCTTTCTAAATTATCATGTTTCCCTGAGGAGCAAGACTTCTAATTGAGACAAGTTCCCAGATGTATTTTATGTTCTTGTAATTATTTTAAAACATATGGCAATAAAAAAGTTATGCCTCTGCAGTGTATTTTTATGTATTCTTGTGATCTTACAGATTCAAGTAGCAACCACGATTTGAAATCATGTGCTTCTCTAAATATAATTATTATTCAGTGAAGATAACATAGGTTTATAACAAAATATATACACATAGTTCATGTCCTAAGCATGTTTAGTTTAATAGTTTAATTATTTATGAAATGGTATTATAAATTTTGTCTTAAATTTATTACTCTATACCCCAAATTGACAAATCAATGGTCCAATTTGAAAATGGAAAATTAACAAATTAAATTAATTCAGCTCTTACTGTATAAGTTTTACAATAGTGAATATAATGGTTGGCACATGTTACCTAGAAGAATTTCAATTAGCTCACAAAGGAATTTATATATTTCTGCAAACAGAGAGATTAATTCCAAGAAAACTCCTTACACTAAAAATTTATGAAAAACCCAAAGTATGATTGTGTTAGTAATCTGACACAGAACACTTTGAAAATAAAAAAAAAAAGAAAGAAAGAAATGAAAAGTGAAGAGTCTCCATGTGTGCATAAATTCAGTTGAGATAGTTCAAAAGAGATGCTAATGAAGGAATTGTTTACACATTTGGGGCAAGATTACAAATAAGGAACAAAGAACAGTGGGACATCCAGACCACACACACAGAGCAGGATGCTGTATGTAATGACTTCTTAGGCTTAAGGAACAAGAGAAGGAAACGGTGTTACTGAATCCCAGTGAAAACAAGAGCAATAGAAGAGTATATTGGGGTGAGAGAAACAAAACAAATACATATATACCCTTCAAGGTGTGAACTTTCAAAGACGCAAATGTGCTTTCAGTCGTGAATTAAATTGCAGTTTGCCCTCTGTGTCTCAGTCAGTAACTCTTCTTGCTTGTTCATTGGATGCCAGCTGTTGTATAGCATTGATGTGCTTTTCAAGGTACTATACTGTAAGATGTAAAATGTTTTATTTTTATGCTCTTTTTAAATGTATTATTTGTGTGACAAGTAAATTTATTACAGTACAGTACTATATAGCTGAGCATGTTAATTAGGTACCTAAGTTAAGTATGTCAGACTTAGGAACCAACTGAACTTACAAACCTGCTCTCAGAATGGAGCTAATGCATTTGTAGTTGACTTACTACACACACATATGAACCCCTTGAATACCATGATAAAGACAGTATTCAGTGCTATTCTTAAACATCACAGCTTGTAGGATGTGAGAAGGTTGCACATAATAGATTTACCCCAACATTATAATTTCCTTAAACTTATTGAAAGTAGACTATGAAGTCTAATATTCAAGTAAGTCTCAAAAAAAGAAATGTAATATATCCAAGTTAGAGCTGAAAAATTATACTGAAAATCCAGAATGAATGCACTGTATCAGTAAATCTGACCCAATCCAATCTTACATTGCAAATTTTTAAAACTAAATTTTGAATTCATTCTTACAAATGCTCCCTGCTACTGCTACTGCTAGTCACTTCAGTCATGTCTGACTCTGTGTGACCCCATAGACGGCAGCCCACCAGGCTGCTCCATCCATGGGATTCTCCAGGCAAGAACACTGGAGTGGGTTGCCATTGCCTTCTCCAATGCATGAAAGTGAAAAGTGATAGTGAAGTTGTTCAGTCGTGTCCGACTCTTAGCGACCCCATGGACTGCAGCCCACCAGGCTCCTCCGTCCATGGGATTTTCCAGGCAAGAGTACTGGAGTGGGGTGCCATTGCTTTCTCCGACAAATGCTCCCTAGATCTCACTTGTACAAAGAAACATGGTCTTCCAATTCCTTTGCATATATAATATTTCCTCCCAGAAAAGACCTTGAATTTCTCCTCTGGGCTATTATTTAACACTTAATAGGATCGAAACCCAACCCTTCACATCTGGGGATTCTCTGAGAAAACTGTTTCAATAACCAAATGAATTTGTTGTACATAATGACTTTATTTATTGTATATCCATCCAGAATGATACTAGTTACATACAATTCTTGCGGAAATTTAGAAAATAGCTATAGGAATAATTTTGTATAAAATTTTGATGAACCTCGACTGGGAAAGGCTGGTACATGAAGAGGGGTGGGTGGTACTTGCCTCTTGTGAAGTTATTGCAAAGATTAATGCAATCATCAGACAGGAAAGAACAGTTAGTTATCTTTGGCAATAAATATTCAGGGATTTGGGGTTATCCAAGATTCTTTTTTTTTCTGTCTGTCCAAATATTCTTTTTACAGATCTCAAGGTTCCACATTTCCCCAATCAGTGCCTTAACTTTAAAGTAAGACATGAAATCTTGAATTTAGTTGGCTTTGTGATGTTACAATCACCAAGTTATATCGTAGACCTGCTCTTCAGTATCATCTACCCTGAAAATATAAGAAACAATAAAAATTATTTTCAAGACCTCTGTAGAGGTTGTCTGTTCCACTTAGCACTTACATTGGGAATTTAAAGACCACTTTGTTGTTGACATTATTGTTTGAAAAAACCCTCCATGGCAGCCAGAGGCAGCTAGTCTAACTCACAGTGTTTGTAACCTCAATTACAATCCAGGACAGCAGGCATTTGACATTCAAAGTCTTGCTCTTCTACCTCATGATAACTTGAATAATTGCAGTTATAAACCTGCCAAGGTGTCAGTACTATCTATTAATGTCCTAGTGAAAGTGAAAGTGTTAGTTACCCAGTAATGTCCAACTCTTTGCAACCCCACTGATTGTAGCTCACCAGTCTCTTCTATCCATGGGATTTCCCAGGTAAGAATACTGGAAGGGTGGCCATTCCCTTCTCCATGGTTTCTTCCCAGTCAAGGGATTGAACCTGGGTCTCCTGCACCGCAGGCAGATTTTTTACCATCTGAGTTATCACGGAAGCTAGCTCAATCTAAATGAGATCTTGAAGGCTACTTCTAGAACAGGGCACTATCAATCAGCATTCCACAGAAAACAGAACTGACCCCACATAGTTCAAATAAAGATAAATTAACGAAGGGACTACATACACAATTGTGGGAAGAATTAATGGATCAAACAAGAGTTGTTGAGGTGTGGCTCTGACAGCCTGTTAACTGTTTGAAGTTACTTGCGTCTCTAGGAATAAAGAGATAAAAGGAAGAAATAGCTTTGCCAGAACTCAGAAGGACAGAAGAATCTAAAGAGGTTCTAATCAGAGTTGGCATTGTTTTAGAGACATTCAGCTAAGGGAATGCAAGCACCTACCTTCGGACTGTCTACTAATTCTACCATTGCCAAATAACCCAGAGGCCAACTGAAGACAGAGTAGAGCAAAGGAAGGTGGAAAAGAGATCTGGGGAGGCAAATAAAGGAAAACTAGTACAAATCATGTCACCTGGATTTACTCTGTCAATATCTGTACAAGCCAAATTGTTAATAGTTATAAAAATAGTTTTATGTCCATTTTGTTGTTGTTTTAGTTGCTAAGTCATATCTAACCCTTTTGTCACCTCATGGACTAGAGCTTGCCAGGCTCTTCTGTCCGTGGGATTTCCAAGGCAAGAATACTGGAGTTGGTAGCCATTTCCTTTTCCAGAGGATCTTCTCAACCCAGGGATTACTAGGCAATAAAATCAGCATATAAAATACACGTATGTATAAGAAACAGAGTAGGTAAGAGACAATAAAAATAAAACTATAAATGTTCAAAGTAATACAAATAATAAAAATATTTAACATGTTTGAATACTTAAAATCACCAAGTACTTTCTAAATATTTAAATGTATAAGTAAGCTTTTATCTTCCCTTATTCCTCATAAATGTTATGAGTTATTAATATCAGTAGTATTTTTAAGAAATAGATTTTGATCAGATTTAAGGATTGAAATCAAGATATCTCAGATTCAGGGCAATAATATATACACATATGCTTTGTGCTGCATTAGTTTTAAGATAGACAATGGGTTAAATTATTCTTATTTTATAGACTGTTACTAAGCCAAGAGTTGTTCAGTCTCTCAGTCATGGGCTACAGCATGGCAGGCCTATCCCTAACCATCTCCCAAAGTTTGTCAACAACTAATTTGAAGTTTTGCCAACAGAGGCAACACTAAAATTATCCAACAAAGGAGGAATCCACCTAATGAGCACCATAGTTGGGAGAGAAACTGAATATCCCAGATTGGAGGCAATCAGTCTTCCCCATGTGCCCATTTCAGATTTTCAAACAAGTTATTACCCTGCTATTGCTGCTTCCCAGATAATTATGCTATAATTACATGCTTTAAACTATGTTTCAATGTATCCTTCCAGTATTTATCCTGCCCACTTTGTGTAAAATCAGACTTAAATAATTATGCAAATATCTTGTTTAGGTTTTCCCTCAGTTGCAAATTGCTTTTTAATTCACTTAATTATAAAGGGTACTGTCTTTTCTAATATTCAATAGTCAGGTTTAAATGTGTAGGCAAAGGCTTTATTCTTTGGCCATGCATCTATTGCATATATAATTTTATGTTTTCATTTTCAAATTCTTTTATATTTTATTTTCCTACATACTGCATATTATGTATATACACGAAACATTCTAAAGGGGGGTGTGTGTTTATGGGTGTATTCAACACATGTCTATGGCCAGAGCTAAATACTCCTTGAGAGAAGAAATACCTAGAGACAATACTGGACATCCAGGTCTACCCTTGTCTTTTTCAGAAAGTAAGAAATTGTCTGCACTTCTTATTTAGTCTGTACTGATGTTTCCTGTGCTTCCCTGTGCTCTAGGCAATAACTAATGGCTGCCTTTGCTACTGCACTGAGTCAATCACCTTTTAAATCAAAGAACAACTAATTTGATATACACACATCTCTGCACATGAACAGAGCACATAAACACTGCTTCCTGGGCTGGTTCATGAGATGGAACCCAGACCTAGATCGGCAAATCACCAGACGATGAAGGGCTAAGTCTGATGTTGGGAGCAGTGTTCTCTGATCATGGTCTATTCTGTCTGCTAACCACACACACTTCTGATGTGATAGGATCCTCTAGGCATCAGTTATCAAATCCATTGCACTCATTTCCTGATAGAGCAGGACAATAACCATTTATTCACTTAAGATGAAATCTACAGTTCTCCTTTATTTCAAATACACAAAAAACTCACAATTTTCCGTATTTCTCTAAACTCCTGACAATGTCTATTAATTTAGACACTCAAAACTAAAGTGATTCTAATAATGAATATATGATTCATTCAATCAGTTTATATATATATAACATACATATAAATAAACATATATATATGCATATATATATGTGGGTGTGTGTGTGTATTGTCTCCACAAAACAGACTGATGAGAAAAAAGAGATATATAGCAAAAAGCATATTAAAAGTGACACGTGCTGTGGAGAAAAATAAAACAAAAGATGAAGTAAAGGGGTAGTTTTTGCATTCTTAAATAAGGTGGGCAGGTAAGTTCTCAGTGAGGTATTATTTTTGTAGAAATGGAAGGAGGTAAGTGAGACACCTGCCTATTTTGTGGGAAGAATATTTTAGGCAGAGGAAGCTGCCGAAATTCCATCCCTTTAGGAGGAGCTTGCCGGAGAAGGCAATGGCACCCCACTCCAATACTCTTGCCTGGAAAATCCCATGGACGGAGGAGCCTGGAAGGCTGCAGTCCATGGGGTCGCTAAGTCTCGGACACAACTGAGCGACTTCCCTTTCACTTTTCACTTTCATTCATTGGAGAAGGAAATGGCAACCCACTCCAGTGTTCTTGCCTGGAGAATCCCAGGGACGGGGGAGCCTGGTGGGCTGCCGTCTATGGGGTCGCACAGAGTCGGACACGACTGAAGCGACTTAGCAGCAGCAGCAGCATCAGGAGGAGCTTGCAGGCATATTTGGGAGTAACAAGAAAACTCCTTGAACTCGGGTTCGTAAAAGAGGAGGGAAGTAACTGCACAGGAGGTTAGATAGCAGTGAGGTGTGAGTAAGGATAAGGTACATCTTGGTAGGCAGATGGGAAACCGTAAAAAGTTTAGGGCAGAGGTAGTAAATGACATCAAACTTGAGCTGGAATGGAAGCTCTCCATTCTTGGATGAGTGAAATGTTCATCCTTGTTTTAAGAAGTTATTTACTGTCCACTGATCAGAGTGCTACCTATTTGAGTTACTCTCTTTAAGTAAAAATAAAATTTTAAGTGAGCTGAATACTATTTAATAAGTAAAATACACTGTTGTGTTCAAAACAAGCTAAAGTTTAAGATTTTGTTATAAAGATTTTCATCCCATTATAAAATTAAGTATATGTTGGTCAAGATCAAACTTTTATAAGAATTTCATAAATTTCTAATTCTTCAGTGTTCCCAGGGCAGTTTAAATCAAAGTTGAAATAACTCCTCAGTGTTTCCAGGTCTGTCATTATAACCTGTAGTATGGATAAGTATACAGGTATAACTTGTATATACTACAAGCTATAACTTGTAGTGTTGGCTATAATTGAATAGTAAAAGTGTCCCTTGTTATACAATATTTGGGTCTCCCCAGTTATAAAGTTTACACAAGAAAAAAGAATTGCCTTAACCAAATCATTTCTACTAATAAATTAGTAAAATCACTCATTATTCAAATATCAAGGTGATGGCTAATTCTATGTGTGAACTTGACTGGGCCAAAGGCTGTCCAGAAAGCTGGTAAAACATTATCTCTGGGTGTGCCTGCAAGGGTCTTTCCAGAGAAGATTAGCGCTTGAATCCCTAGCTGATTAGAGCAGAGGACCTCCCCAGGGAGAGCCTGGATACAACAGAGGCGGAGGAAGGAGGAATTTGCTCTCTCTCTGAAATAGCATGTGCATCCTTTCCTGCCCTCTGACATCAGCATTCCTGGTTTTCTGGCCTTCAAACTCAGATTAGGATATACACCATGGACCTGTCCTGGTTCTCAGACTGAATTATACCACTGACTTTCACTGTTCACAGCTGATTGGGTGGCTTCTTGCCCTTCAGTATTATGTCAGCCAATTCCTACAATAAACCTCTCTAAATAGATAGACAGATATAAATATCCTGGCAGCCCTATTTCCCTAGAAAGTCTTGACTCTTGCAATCATAAACCATTTGATACTAATAGAGTTACCACTCTCTCTCTCGTGGCAATGGAAAATATAATGAATATATTTCAAATACAAATTTTGAATTTAATTTAAAAAATATCTAGGTCCCTAAAAGAGGTCCTAAATAAGGTGTAAAAAGAACTTTAAGACATTGATAATGAATATTTATCTAGCAGAGTGAGATCAGTTAACAATTAAAGGAAAAAAAAAAAAAAGGATGATGACTATAAGACAATAACATTCATATCAAAGTTAAGATAAACTTGGAAAAACTGATCAAAGCTTTCAAGATCCTTTTTGAAAAATGGCAACCGTTATGCTCACATTGAAAGTAAAACATGAATTAAAATATTCCAGTAATAATTTCATCACAATTTTATCTCGAGGTTATGTGAATCATCTCCACTTGAATGATTTTTAAGTTAGCATTTGAGGTAAATAAATTATTGTTAAAAAAGATTAAATTTTTCCTTATAATTTTTAGCTTTATTTCCATATATAAAACATAACAGCCATTTTTATATCATCGCCTATAAAATATTGGTCCTTATTTTAACTTAAACTATTTAAGCTGTCTTTTTTTTTTCAGTACTGATTATTTTACCTATCCAGAATTTCCTGTTTTTAATTTAAATAAAGTGAAAATTTCAAGAGTATTTTACTGTCTCAAATATAATAGTACTGTTTTAAATGATCTTTTAACACTAAGAGGTCTATTGAGCTCTTCAAACTATTGCCTATAGACTAACTCAAGGAGGGGAGTAAGTTCTGTGTTGCTGTGCTGAGTCGTGTCCCACTCTTTGCACCCTTATGGACTGTAGTCCACCAGACTTCTCTGTCCGTGGGATTTCCCAGGCAAGAATACTGGAGTGGGTTGCTACTTCCTCCTCAGAGTTCTTCACAACCCAGAGATCAAACCTTTATCTCTTGTGTCTCCTTCACTGGCAGGTGGATTCTTTACCACTAGCACCACCTGGGAAGCCCTCAAAGTATATGCTGCCAATTATTATGTCAGTCACTTACTAAATTACCTTAAAAAATAACAAGAGGCATGGAAGAAGCTTAGAAACTTTTGAGGAAATTCTTATAGCAAGATATGTGTGCTTAGTCACTTCAGTCGACACCATGGACTGTAGCCAGCCAAGCTCCTCTATCCAGGGATTTCCTTGGCAAGAATACTGGAGTGGATTACCATGCCCTTCTCCACAGTATCTTACTGACTCATGGATCGAACCTGTGTCTCCAGCATGCTGGCAGGTTCTTTGCAGCTGAGTCACCAGGGAAGTCTGTAACAAGGTATATAGCAAGCAATGATGTTCCTATATGAAAAAAAAATCATAACTTAAACTCAAGTTATTCTGATTCTCTGGTTGACTTTGACACTTTAAAAAATTTCATTAATATTAATACATGTTCAACTTCCAACTGTTTTCTCCTGAAATACATATATGTTTTGTGGAAAAACAAGTCAAATATTTTTTATATTATCACTAGGTTAAATTTTTACAGTTACTACAATAAAAGAACAGGAAGAAATAAAATGTATTCTTACATATTTCACAGCTATTACACCTAGCTATGAAATTAGTTACAGATTTATAATTTTTAATTATTTTCCTTTTGTAATATAGATATGTAACAGTTTTATCCCTCAAAGTTAAAAACTATCCTAACCCACTAACTAGAAGATACTTTTTGAACACAATGTGCTCACATTATACCCAGTACTGTTTGTTATTTGAGGTGGCTGAATGGCATCACCAACTTGATGGACATGAGTTTGAGTAAGCTCTGGGAGCTGGTGACAGACTGGGAAGCCTGGATGGTGCAGCCCATTCTCAAAGAGTCAGACACGACTGACCGACTGAACTGGAAAAAGAATTGTCCTCAGGGTACTTACAATACTGTTGATTCCATATACATATGAAAAAATTGGATGACATGAGCAGAGACATTACTTTACCGACTAAGGTCTGTCTAGTCAAGGCTATGGTTTTTCCAGTGGTCATGTATGGATGTGAGAGTTGGATGGTGAAGAAAGCTGAGTGCTGAAGAATTGATGCTTTTGAACCGTGGTGTTGGAGAAGACCCTTGAGAGTCCCTTGGACTTCCAGGAGATCCAACCAGTCCATTCTGAAGGAGATCAGCCCTGGGATTTCTTTGGAAGGAATGATGCTAAAGCTGAAGCTCCAGTACTTTGGCCACCTCATGAGAAGAGTTGACTCATTGGAAAAGACTCTGATGCTGGGAGAGATTGGGGGCAGGAGGAGAAGGGGACAACCCAGGATGAGATGGCTGGATGGCATCACTGACTCGATGGACATGAGTCTGAGTGAACTCCGGGAGATGGTGATGGACAGGGAGGCCTGGCGTGCTGGGATTCATGGGGCTGCAAAGAGTCGGACATGACTGAGCAACTGAACTGAACTGACAAAATATTACTTAAGGCAAAATGCATTGTTATGTTTTAATCTTATTTTTCATGAAAGAACTGTTTAAATTCCATTAATAAGCACTTTATTGGAATTTTAAATGTTATGGTGGTTTATCCCTTGCTATCATCTTGAGGGCTTTCCTTTTTGCAAAAGAATAGTAATTAGAGACGAGCAGATTCTCTTCAAAGTTTGAACCTGGACAAAATGATAGCATTTCACAGGAAGGTACCCCAAGGAAAAATTATTACGAGTTAAAAACCAGTAGCTATGGTTTGTTTCTATTCTAAAGCAAATATGTCTACTCATCACAGAAAAGGTGATTGTTTCCCACAGAACTATCCATATGTCCTTCTGGCATTTATAGGCTTAGAAAAAAAGAATGAAACAACCAATAAGCTAATGAATTAAATGTGTACAACATAGAATTGCAAAATGTTTACAAATGAAAATTCCTATAGCCATGGCTAGAGACTGGTAAGTGACGGAGCCACCACGATTAACTGCCAGGAACTCAGTATGAAAAGGACTCAAGATGTTTAACTGTTGGCATATTTCTAATTCAGCCAAATTTTAACCCATCTTGGAGACTCTAGTAATAGAGGAACATTCAGCTGAGTGTTTTGACATCCAAGTTGGCAGCTCTGAAAGTCAAGCTCTGAAAGCTACAGTACAGAAAGAAAGGGGAGAGGATCCATTTTTCTTCATTTTTTTATGAAAGATGCTTAATGGTCTTGATATGAATCCAGCTTTAAAATGTTACTGGCACCAAATATCACAGATTATCCAGGTTTCTTTTGCCAAAGCCACTTGGAAACTGAAGCTATTTTCCAGATTTTTTTTTTTTTTTTGTCAATTGTAAGCTTAATGACCCCAGTGCTCTGCATGACTTGGCAATGAGACTTTGATACAAAACAATAAAGTAAAAAGAACATGAATATTAAACCACAGGTTCTTGCTGCCTTGATCTGTATCTACATTTGTAAAACCTGTTTTTGTTTATTTTTTTAGGGACTGAGTGGAAACAGATATTAAACTTATTAAAAGGAAAAACTGGTTGATAATTAGTGTCTTAACTCATCTGAAACTGAACTGCTTTTCCAAAATTCCTTATGGACACGGCATATCAACCCTTCTCTGAATCACTTTAGGTATTCAAACTTATGGCTAGGCACAGGCATCCTTTCAAGACACAAATACCATAGTTTTCCTCTCTCATATCAATAAAAACATAACACCCACACCTTCTGTTGTATTTTTACACATTCAGATATAATCTCTTAGTTCATAATAAATTTGTCAAAGATAGAATATGACAGAAATGAGATACTCATAATTATATCCTTGATACAAAAATTATAAGGTTCACTTGATCATCATCTTACTTTTTTTTTTTTTTTTTGGTATCTGATTGGCACAACCTTTGTTTAACATATTCCCAGATACAGGCACCATTTAAATGCTTGTTTCTACAAGTCAGTGAAAGAAATTTGTAAGGATCACATACCTTCCAACAAAGGGATGAAACATTTCATTATATTTCCATAAACTCCCATAAATTCTACAGGAAATCAGTTGTTTTCAAAGCATGTTCATGAATATCCATCAGAATGTTTTTCATATTATTTAGGGTACTATGATGAATATATCTGATTTAAACTAAAATCTATAGTTGTTGTGATTTCTACAGTTCAATTTTTATTTCCTCCTTATTTAGAATAGAAACTGTTACACGTAAACATTTTTATGCATGGCTGATTAACCATAAATTTAGCCTTCCATTAGAGACTGGTATATACAACAAGTACAGGATAAATGATTTGCTATGAATGCCTTTCTTTGAGAGCATGCAGTATGTGTGAATCACGAGAAAGAATTCAGCACTAGTGATAACAAATGACATGGGTCAATAATATTCTGGAGCATTTTAAAACTTACACAACAACTGTTAAAAACAGAAAGCATCCGTTATGTATAACAAACACACCTGTGTTTTTCATTCATCTTCTGATTCAATTCAAAGGTTTGTTTTGGGGCTTTGCAATTTAAAAAGAATCCTAAAAGATTATCACTAATACATGTATATCTTATATGGCTTTATTTTATTGTGTGTATATGTATATATATTTCCCACGAATTAGTTTTTGCTAGAACATTGATGCATGTACCTATATTCTTCTAGGTTCTAATGTATGAGAACTGTGACTGTAGAAAACTTTGATAGCATAAACTTCTTTGTCTTAAAATTAATACTGTATGAATAATTTCATATTTTCTTTCCATAATATTTAGAAGCATATTCTGTTTCTAAAACATGATTTCATCTTTTCCACTGTTATCACTTCTCCTTTCTGATCCTACATATACATACAGTACTGTTTTGCACTCTTTCTTCTTTCTCTGGAAATCTCTACTTTCTTAACGCTTCAGCTTTTATTTCTGAGAGAATTACACCATTTGGAATTCTCAGAATATAGCTTTATGGCGTATTCATGCATTTTCTTTTTTTAAGTCAATTTATTTGAACAAGATGACTGGTTTCTCCAGCTGTGCTGTGTATGTTTTGTTCATCATTCACTACTACTGAGGAAAGGAGGTACAGCAAAATCCAAACCGCTTTTGAACTACACTGATGATGTAAAATTAAGATTCTGCCAGAACACTTGTTACTGCAAAACATGAGTATACTAGCTGATTTTTAACATTAAATTGAAAGAATTCTTTAGGATTGTATTCAGTTCAGTTCAGTTCAGTCGCTCAGTCGTGTCCGACTCTTTGCAACCCCATGAATCGCATCACCCCAGGCCTCCCTGTCCATCACCAACTCCCGGGGTTCACTCAGACTCACGTCCATCGAGTCAGTGATGCCATCCGGCCATCTCATCCTCTGTCGTCCCCTCCTCCTCCTCCCCTCAATCCCTCCTTATCCTATATTCAAATTAACATTGGAAAGTTGCAGAAGTTTTTATTTTTTTAAAGGAAGGTATACTTCAGAATAGGTAAAATCAAAGTAAAATAGAAAATAACATGTGACTTCAAACTTTGAGAGACATGCAAAATAAAGAGCTGTTTCAACTAGTTTCTATATTGCAAAAGGTAATTACTGATTTATGTAAACCTACTTTCCTGAGTGGCAATATATGCATCATTCTCCAGGTTATGACAATAACTATTTATATTAAGGTATTTAGAATTCTTGTGAACAATGCAAGGGGGTCCACTGGTTTATAACATATGAAAACATGCCCAGCTGCTCAGGGCACCATTTTGCTTGGACATGCACATGTGATCTGAGGCAATCTGAATTCTAGTGCTGATTTCGACATAAATTCTTCTGTAGCATTTATATATTTAACTTCCTGAATTCTGCCTGGCAGAAACAGGAACAGTTAAATTTAAAGATATACAGTGTGTGTGTGTGTGTGTGTATGTGCATGCGCGTGTGTGTGCACACGTTCAGTTGCTTAGTTGGTCAGTCGTGTCCGACTCCATTTTTTCAAAAAAATCAGTTTGGCAAAATTAAATCACATGCCCAGAATTAAAACACATTTAGCACTTACTAAGCCTTGCAACAATTTTTCTTGATGAATATTTACATCAGTCTTTCCTTTTCATAAGTTATTGACTTTTACAAGTTACTCAGGACTTCATCAGTAAGAATATGGTGAGACGCTTCCAAGTAGTCATTCTTCCTGTAATCTCTAACAGTCTCATGCATTTTACCCAGAACTTGAAATTTTTGGTATGAATTTGCCATGCTTTAAAGTTCTATAAAGCTTGTTTATTCTTAAATTATGTCTGAATGGTGTAATTAGGCTTTATGAGACCCTGACCCCTTCTAATCTACCTTGTTGTTGTTCAGTCGTAACTCATATCCAGTTCTGTGTGACCCATGGACTGTAGCACACTAGGGTTCTCTGTCCTTTACTGTCTCTAGGAGTCTGCTCAAACCCATGTTCATATCTATCTACATAGGATACATTTTTTTCAATTGTCATAAAATGATCTACTTCTAAACTCAGCTGATTTGACACATGCATTTTTCCATAAACACCCTTTCATTTGAGTTCTTGAAAGTTTATTTCTACAATTTCTTCCATCCCCATTCATTTTTCATGACTTGCCTGACACATCCAGTCAATCCCTTCTTCTCTAAATAATGGCAAATACACGGCCCTCATCGCTTATTTTTCACCAGCAATACAAGAAAGCCCAAGATATTTTTAAAATTTCTGAATAGGATTGGATGTCAGAATATATGCAAACACTTTAAAAGCAAAGTTCTTATCCTATATTTCCTAACAAATAAGTGTGTGGCTTAGATTAGTTATCCTTGGCTGGATAATTGTATTAGTTTGCTAAAGATGCCATAACAAATAACATAAGCCAAGCAGCTTAAACAATTGGAATTAATTGCCTCAGTTCTGAAGGCTAGAAGCTCAAGATGAAAGTATTGGCAGGTTTGACTCTTTCTGAGGACTTCCAGAGAGAAGCTGTTCAGGGCCTCTCTCCTGGCTTCTGGTCACGTGCTCCCCAGTTTTTGGTGTCCCTTGGCTTGGAGAAGCATCACCCCTATCTCTGCCTTAGTCTTCCCATGGTGTTCTGCTCATGTACATGTCTGTGTCCACATTTCCCTTTTTCTAAGTACACAAGTCATGCTGGATTATTGGAGTGGGGCCCATCCAACTTGAGCAGAAGCACGTGCATGCTTAGTTGCTTCAGTCTTGCCCAATTCTCTGTGACCCTAGGGACCATGGCCTGCCAGGCTCCTCTGTCCATGGGATTCTCCAGGCAAGACTACTGGAGTGGATTGCCATTTCCTTTTCCAGCAGGACCACATCCAACCTTAACTAATTATAGCTTCAATGACTGTATTTCTAAATAAGGTCACACAAGGAGTTATCAGAGATTAGAATGTCAATGTACACACTTGTCTGTGGGGAGCACAAATCAACCCATGACAATAACAAACAATGCAAACCTTGGTGGCTTGAAACAGCAACTATTTATCTGGCTCATTGATTCTGTGAGTCAGCAATTTTGGCTGAGTTCAGCTAGACAGTTCTTTCATCTTCAGATGAGTTCGTTCATGCATCTACCCCACAGCCTGTCAGTAAGGCAGCTATGCTATGGAGGCTGGACAGTTGTCAAGCAGAAAAATGAAAACCAGTGGGCCTCAAGTCTTTCATAATCCAGCAGAATAGTCCAGGATTTTTTTACATGGTGAGTGGGCAAGTTTTCAGAAGGGAGAGCAAAACTGTGAAAACTTCTGGAGGCCTAGGCTCAGAATTAGAACAATGTCCTTTTCACCAAAGCATGGCGAGCTCTAGTCAAGACCATGGGAAATAGATACCACCTGCTGCAGGAGGTGCTCCCAAGACACCTAATCCAAAAGACCTATAGAGGGAAAATCTCAATCAGTTTTGAAACATTTCATCACATAGTCCAACACTTCACACAAGGCTACCTCTGAAAATATCTCATGGATACTGCTTTTTAACATATTGTAATTTAAATTTATCCCATGTTATTTCTCTCTTTTCATTACAGAGCTAACATGTAAAACCAAGGTAAGCATAAACCTGATCTCTCGAAGCCAAATTTGATCTCTGAATTCCAAATACAGCCTGGTTAATCTACAAGAATTTCTACTTCTTAACTAGAAACATGGAATTGAAAAGACAAAGAGACCTTAGAATATAGAACTAGAACATATCAAATCATGATGCATGAGTATAAAAATCAGGGAGAAATTAGGAAACATGTGAATGGAATAAACATCTTAGGCAAGCATATCTGATAGCTGATTTATGTGAAAAAAGCCATACCTATAGCTGATTCATTAATATTAATATGACTGCAGGAAAGTATTTATAAAGAAGGATTCCTTTGTGAATCTAGGAGTAGGAGCCTGTTACATATTGTGCTCACATAGCACTATTTAGGAAGATGGGAGGATGCTGAAAAACAGGAGGATTTCATACTTAGCAGACAGAATGATTTATTTTGCTTCTCATGGCCTCAATTAAGTGTATATCAAATTTATGCTACTTCTATTACTCTCCCCATGCCTAGTAAATTGTCTAATTTCTGATTTGGCCATTCAGGCACTTTGCTACTGGGTAGGAGTATCCCTGATACCTTGGAATAGGGAACCTTGATCCAAAAATTTAGACATCTGCTGTAGATTTAAATTTCATGTTGTGATATACAGATAGAGATGGAGATGAACAGAGGATGTAGCTGGAGCTAGAATTATAGGTGTAGATTTTTGTTTAAGTCAGTGCCTAAAGACTTTAACTCCATGGTCATAGATGAAAAAATTTCCATTCTTGGAACATTGATGACTGGGCCCATCAAGGGAACTCACCTCAGCACAGATAACCTGACAGTTTTAACTTGAGCCAACATCTCTAAGAAATGACTTGCCCATCCTTTTTAACTACAATTCATAAAAGAAATCATTTATATCATTTTAATGACTGTCCCCCAAATTAGTAATGAATACTAGTATGATAAAAATATCATCTGTATGAATACACTAATTTATTGAAAAATGAAATCTGTGTATTATATGTTCTTCTATCACGATGCAAATCATTGACTCTTTTAATTCTCTTTTCTTATATAATCATACATTGCCCTGAGATGAGCAGGTTTGGATTTTATTTTGCTATTCCTGTTAATTTCAACATATAATGTTCTGTCAAGAGACCTGAAAGATTTTTCTGAAGGTTGAAATTAGAGATAATGATTGCAAGGAAATACAACCTAAAGCAATAAAACATGGACACTGATTGCTGCAGTGACAGCTGCTGGACAAGCTATGCTGACTTGCAACAGAGATATGTGAGCTTAAGAAAAAGCCATAGGAGAATGGAGTAAGGTAATAGAATTTTACAGGGAGAAGAACTCTAATAGCACTGGGCACACTTGCCTTGGTTACCTGCAAAGTGTTTCCATTCTTCAGGGAGAGACATTTGTCTTCACACTTCTACATATTACATATCCAGGGGGAGGTCTGATTGTGACTCTGGCAACACCTGAGAACGCTATACACACATTATGGTTATTTGCACTCAGAGCGATGATGCTGATGGTTGTTATTCATTTAGGAACTGTGGCAGAGACTGCTGACAAACATGCTTGTCCTTTTGTCTCACAGGCAAAACTAAATTTTAATAGACTCATTAGTTCTTTAGAATTGTATATTTTCTCTTCATGCCCTAAGTATTAGTTTGCAATTTTACTGATGACAGGAACTAGTGTTTATATAATGAGGTTGGTGATGTTTATATATTAAGGATGACCTTGAGAAAGTCAACAAGTCAGACAAACAACCGTTTCTTCATTTTCAAAATTAATCATCACCATCATCACCATAATTATATGAAAGAATTATTTGGATAAGCATACAAAATATGTGCTAAAGTTATTTTGTAAGACAGTAGAATGCTATATAATTTTATTACCCTATATAACACCTAAAATATATAGCATATAATACCCGGAAAAAGTAAGAAGTAAAGAAAACCTAGCAAACAACTGAAAATATTTTCCCCCAAAAGAAGAGACCATCTTTGTTTGTAATCATTGCCCATCCAGTAAACAGGCAGTTGATGGTGTTTTCAAATGTTTTACAGCATTTTAAATCAAACAATGGTGTTTTTTAATATCAGTTTTCCCTAAATTCTATTAATCTCATTTCATGCCTACAAATCACATAATTGACTGTGACCCAGTTTTAGAAATTTGTATATATATATTTATCGAGCCACCTTGGTTCCACACTACAGTAAGTATACTTTCTATACTGGAAACAATACACAAAAGAAACTTATTTTTGCCAAATTTAAAGGATATGTTTGGGTTGAGTTAATTTAAAATATGAGGTATGTAGCATTAAAGAAATTCGCTTTAGGGATCCTCAGGGGCACCTCCTTTTGAGTAGCTGCAGGTGTTTATTTGCAATTTTGTGCAATTATAATGCACAATCCTTTATAGGGTCCCGGGATGAATAACAGCACAGAATTACTTTTGAAAATAATTTTTTTTCTCCACAATAACACAGGAGAACCCACCTGGTTGATAATATAGAATGACATTAGGGAATAGAATCATTCTCACCCATAATGTTTTAACTACCAGAAACAATAGTTTTCTAACCTAACACCATAACCTAACTGTTCAAAAATGTACAAATAATCCATATACAACCAAGCATCAACTACCTACAATATTTTTCAAAGTCATGATATTTTATGAGGTTTATACATAAAACTTCATAAAATAGACATAATACAAAGAATTGTGTATTAAACACACATACTAGTTGATATTTTACATTGTATTTAAAAGATAACTTTGGCTAGAGGATTCTGGGAAGATGGTAGAGTAGGAAGCATCCATTAGCAATTGCATTGACAGAATCTGTCTAAAGCAACTATTTTGGAACTCTGGAGTTGTTGAAGGCTCTTAACTTCCAGGAGAAGCATTGGAAAGTAAACTATTATTAAGTCTGGTCAACTGCAGCTCTTGCACAGGGGTGCATCATCCTCCACCCCTCAGTCCTGTGACAGACAGCTGTGTACCATTCATGGACCAGTTTACAAACAGCTGACATGGCCAAAGTGGGCAGAAAGGACCCTGTCCTCCAAATATGGGGACTCTGTGCTCTAGTCACTGAGTGCTGCTTCTAATCAGAGATGCTTATTGTTATTGCACTTTCCTCCACTGCTGTATGTCCCTCCTCCTCTGGCCAAAGTGACCTCCAAGGTATTTGGAACCATTATTCTCTCCCTCCTTATTCTATTTTTTCTCCTTTTGGGAGCCAGATGTTTACTAGTAGGACACTCAAAAGCAGCTATATACACAGTAGTAAAAAATTAGAAAGTCATTGCTCATGCCAAAAGGAAGGAGCAGATCAGAAAAGATCTGATAAGACTTTAAGCTTACACATCAGTCTGACCCTCATCATAGAGACAACTTACAACAATCAAAAGAACAAAACAAACAAACAAAAAACAAAAACAACAACAAACTCTGAGGAAGGGGCTATTTCTCAGAGTCACTGCCCTATTAGATTCAAATATCCTGTTTTCCATTAAAAATATCACAAGGTATACCAGGAGACAAGAAAACAGAGCTCTTTCAAAAGAATAAATAAATAAATAAACTGTCTCTGAAAAAGACCTGATGGCAGATTTACTAAACAAAGACCTTAATGTCTTAAAGATACGTTAAAAAAAAGGAAGACACAAAAATAGTCATTTACTGAAATACCAATAAGAAGTTAGAAAAAAAATTAAAAAAAAGAAATCTGGAGCTGAAAATTACAGACACTGAAAAGTAAATACATGGGCAATTATAAAAGCTAGTATTATAATATAATTATAATATACATAAAATATAATTGTAATAGTATAATTGATGAAAGTGAAAGAGGAGACTGAAAAAGTTGGCTTAAAATTCAACACTCATAAAACTAAGATCATGGCATCCGGTCCCATCACTTCATAGTGAATAGATGTGGAAACAGTAGACACAGTGGCTGACTTTATTTTTCTGGGCTCCAAAATCACTGCAGATGGTGATTGCAGCCATGAAATTAAAAGACACTTACTCCTTGGAGGGAAAGTTATGACCAACCTAGACAGCATATTGAAAAGCAGAGACATTACTTTGCCAACAAATGTCCATCTAGTTAAGGCTATGGTTTTTCCAGTGGTCATGTATGGATGTGAAAGTTGGACTATAAAGAAGGCTGAGCCCTGAAGAATTGATGGTTTTGAACTGTGGTGTTGGAGAAGACTCCTGAGAGTCCATTGGATTGCAAGGAGATCCAACCAGTCCATTCTAAAGGAGATGAGTCCTGGGTGTTCTTTGGAAGGACTGATTTTGAAGCTGAAACTCCAATATTCTGGCCACCTGATGCAAAGAGCTGACTCATTGGAAAAGACCCTGATGCTGGGAAAGATTGAGGGCAGGAGGAGAAGGGGATGACAGAGGAGATGGTTCGATGGCATCACTGACTTGATGGACATGGGTTTGGGTGGACTCCGGGAGTTGGTGATGTACAGGGAGGCCTGGTTCATGGGGTTGCAAAGAGTCAGACATGACTGAATGACTGAACTGAACTGAATTATCAAAGCTAGTATCATAGGTTTCCCAGGTGGTGCTAGTGTTAAAGAACCCATCTGCCAATGCAGGAGATGCTGGTTCAGTTCCTAAGTGGGGAAGATACCCTGAAGAAGGAAATGGCAACCCACTTCAGTATTATTGCCTGAAATATCCCATGGACAGAGGACCCTGGCAGGTTACAGTCCATAGAGGCACAAAGAGTCTGACACAACTGAAGCAATTTAGCACAGCACACAGTATTATAACAATAGCACACAACTCCACTTTTGCTACAAGTCTTAAAAGAAAAATGTACTAAAAAATACATTAGCTTATGTTTTTGGACACTGTAATTTTCTCACATCAACAACGGATAGGAATGGGAATGGGGCTTCTAATGGAGAAGAATATTTGGAAAATATAATATACATGCAATTGGATATTATTCAGGTTAAAAAAGCAAGGGAATTCTGACATATACTTCAACCTTGGATGAATCTTGAAGACATTGTTTTACTGAAACAAGCTAAGCACAAATGATAAATAATGTAAGATTCCACTTATATAAAGTACTTAGATTTGTCAAAATCATAGACAAAGGAAGTAAAATGATCCTTGTCAAGTGCTGGGAGTATGAGGAAATGGGGACTTATTGCTTAATGGGTATAGAGTTTCAGCTTTACAAGATGACAAGACTTCAGAAGATGGATGGTGCTGGCAGTTGTATGAAACAGTGTGAGTATACTTAACACAATTGGACTCTATATTTTTAATGGGTAGGGTAGTAAATTGTATGCTACCTGTATTTTACTACAATTTTAAAAATGGGAAAAGAAGGTAAACTGGATAGACTTTCATGTTAGAATAGTACTAAAAGATAAAAAAAAAAAAAAAATAGAGTGAGGAATTAGAAACACCAAAAAGACAGATAAAGATAACAAGATATGAAAAAATAGTAAAGGAGAAAACTACTAAAGTATAGAAAATGAAGTATGACAAATCTTATGACCCTGTTCTTTTATAATTCAAGGCAAATAAATTTAAAACCATAGTTGCTGTATATAATAGTCACAAAAATTATAATTCACTGGATTTCCCTGGTGGCTCAGTGGTGAAGAGTCTGCCTTGTAATGCAGAGGACTCAGGTTTGATCTCTGGTCTAGAAAGATCCCACATGCCATGGGGCAACTAAGCCCACATGCTGTAACTAAGACCCTAGGCAGCCAAATAAGTAAATAAATATTTTTTAAAAAAAAATATAATTCACCAAACATGACCCTATGAGTAATGGGAATTCTAAACAAATCAATGATGATAGCAAATGTGTAAAAAATTGTGAAAGAAGTTTTGCAATCTAAATCTGAAAATATTACACACAGAGAGAAGATAAAATAATAGAAAATTTTATTTTAGAAATGTTGAAATAAAAATTTGAAATAAATATTAGCAAAGGAATTTATTAGCATGTGAAAAAATAATGTATCACAAACAAATGCCCTTTTTTTTTCTTGGAACAAAAGGATAGTGTGATATTATATAGACTTTACCATAACTTAACACCATGAAAATATTAAAGGACAGAAACCATATGATCAGCTTAGTTACTGAAAGTATGGAACTTAAACTCGTCACTCATTTCCAATGAAAACAGTAATAGTATTTAAACTGATGGATTCTTCCTTAGCAGATGCTATGCCAATATCTTTTTTAATGGGGAAAAAACTTGCTAGGGTCAAAAATGAGCAAAAGTTCACTCTTTATCACTGTTTAATAGTCTATTAAAGGACTTAACCAACATAGTTGGGCAGTAGAGATTTTTGAAATGCTTAAAATTAGCAATATCTCTGAAGAAGGCAATGGCACCCCACTCCAGTACTCTTGCCTGGAAAATCCCATGGACGGAGGAGCCTGGTAGGCTACAGTCCATGGGGTCACAAAGAGTAGGACTCGACTAAGCAACTTCACTTCACTTCACTTCACTTCTATATGCAGATAATATATCTGGGAAACTCAAAAGTACTTAAGAGAAATTTTTAAGCTAAACAAATACTCAAGTAACAGGATATAGAATTGACATACAAAATCAGTAGCTTTCATATATTCAAACAATAATTACAGACAGTTCTTGCTTAGAATAATTCAAATGCATGAATAGCAGTTGTCATGGTCTAGTTAAATAACACAATCCTTATTCAGCTGATGCACAAACAGAAAAAATGATAGTTGTATCATTTTCTTGTCTCCCTCATATATTTTATAAAAATTGATAATGGAAAGAGGGAATTTGACCCACAAAGTTGAAAGTGCAGCAAAAAAATGACAAGTAATAATGTTAGAGGTAAAATTCTAATTGGATTAAATAGAGTTATAAAAAAAAGTTGCTGATCCTCGATTATTGGCACTGCTGCCATTCAAGAGACACTGGACATGTGGCCAGAGGAACTCAGTAAGGCAAAGATCAACATGAATAAGGAAAGTGGTATAAGAAAAAGATGACGTTATCCCAGAGGAAGAGATGCTGGCAAAAGTTTTCACATTAAAGGAATTCTCAGAAATATTTCATGACATTGAAAATGTAAAGGATAAATGTTCTAAGCTGATCCATACATAGAAAGGGGCATGACAATTTGTCAAGTGTGGAAATGATTCACACTCACATTATAAGCTCTATAACAAGAAGAAAAATGCAAGTATTATTTAAATTACTCTTGATCCAATATCTACAAAGAAAAAACAAGAACAAAAATTTAGTTCTCAAGTGTCATGTTAGTGTGCCATATGTTTATTTTTACCATCTTTTTTCATTTTCTGGTGCATTTATAACCTAGAAAAAGGGAGTTTCTGACATCTGGACAAAAACATCCAAAAGGCGATAACTACTGTATATTTTCCCAAGACTAGGATCACTTTCTGCTGTTTCTGTTCACACTGTTGCTTTCAGGGCCCTGAAGTATCCACGTGGAGTGTGAACTGCCGGTATTTATTAGAGTTTTTTCACTTATGCCCATTCATGTGAATGATAAATGCCAGTTTTGCTCATGATAATTAGCTACTAAGGGGATTCTTACCTTGTAGGTTTGATTGCTACCAGACTAGAATCAAGTATTACTTGACCTCAAACACTGGCCTTCTACAACATTTCAGCTACATTGTGAAAATAAAATTTTGTGGAATGTCCTAGGAACCTAAACAGATTTTAATTCAATGGAAAAAATCCTGAATTTTTAACTAACTGACAAAAAGGCTTTTGTGCTAATTATCTAGATGTTCAGCACCTCTTTATATCTCATGCAAAAAAAAAAAAAATTGCATGTAGAAAATGATTGAGCCCATTCCATACTGAGCCCTTCCAGGAATGACAAAAGCAAGTTCTTCTATGTATTCCTAGCATAGTACTTTAGCTCAGCATCATTCCAAACATCAATAAACCATGAATTAAGTTTTTTTAATTTAAAGTAGATTGTGTTTTTAAATAACTATTTATATTATATTTTTCTAAACTTTACAGGATTTATTTGCTGTCGGATAGGTTTTATATTGCTAACATGTATAGTAGACATTTTTGGTGGTAGTTCAGTCGCCAAGTTGTGTCTGACTCTTGCAATCCCATGGACTGTAGCTCACCAGGCTCCTCTGTCCATGGGATTTTCCAGGTTAGAAAACTGGAGTGGATTCCATTTCCTTCTCCAGGGGATTTTCCTGACCCAGGAATTGAACTCCGGTCTCCTGGATTGCCGGCAAATTCTTTACCGACTGAGCTATGAGCGAAGCCCTGAGGTCAACAGCAGTGGCTGAGAGGAGCTACCCCACGCGTGAGGTCAGGGGCAGCAGCCAAGAGGAGCTACACCATGTCCAAGGAGTGGTGGCTGCATGGGCACAGAAGGGCCGAGAGGAGATACTCTCATTCAAGGTCAGGAGGGGTGGCCCTAAGGAGATACCCCTTGTCCAAGGTAAGGAGCAGCAGCTGCAATTTGCTGGAGCAACCATGAAGAGATACCACACGTCCAAGGTAAGAGAAATCCAAGTAAGACGGCAGGTGTTGCAAGAGGGCATCACAGGGCAGACACACTGAAACCATAATCACAGAGAACTAGCCAATCTGGTCACATGGACCAGAGCCTTGTCTAACTCAATGAAACTAAGCCATGCCATGTGGGGGCCACTCAGGATGGGCGGGTCCTGGTGAAGAGGTCTGACAGAATGTGGTCCACTGGAGAAGGGAATGGCAAACCACTTCAGTATTCTTGCCTTGAAAACCCCATGAACAGTACGAAAAGGGAAAATGATAGGATACTGAAAGAGGAACTCCCCGGGTCGATAGGTGCCCAATATGCTACTGGAGATCAGTGGAGAAAAAACTCCAGAAAGAATGAAGGGATGGAGCCAAAGCAAAAACAATACCCAGTTGTGGATGTGACTGGTGATAGAAGCAAGGTCTGATGCTGTAAAGAGCAATATTGCATAGGAACCTGGAATGTAAGGTCCATGAATCAAGGCAAATTGGAAGTGGTCAAACAGGAGATGGCAAGAGTGAACGTCAACATTCTAGGAATCGGCGAACTAAAATGGACTGGAATGGGTGAATTTAACTCAGATGACCATTATATCTACTACTGTGGCAGGAATCCCTCAGAAGAAATAGAGTAGCCATCATGGTCAACAAAAGAGTCCGAAATGCAGTGAAGTGAAGTCGCTCAGTCGTGTCTGACTCTTTGCGATCCCATGGACTATAGTCTACCAGGCTTCTCTGTCCATGGGATTTTCCAGGCAAGAGTACTGGAATGGGTTGCCATTTCCTTCTCCAGGGGATCTTCCTGACCCAGGGATCGAACCCAGGTCTCCTGCATTGCAGACAGATGCGTTACCCTCTGAGTCACCTGGATGCAATCCCAAAAACGACAGAATGATCTCTGTTCGTTCCAGGGCAAACCCCATTCAATATCACGGTAATCCAAGCCTATGCCCCAACCAGTAATGCTGAAGAACCTGAAATTGAATGGTTCTATGAATACCTACAAGACCTTTTAGAACTAACATCCCCAAAAGATATCCTTTTCATTATAGGGGACTGGAATGCAAATGTAGAAAGTCAAGAAACACTTGGAGTGACAGGGAAATTTGGCCTTGGAGTATGGAATGAAGCATGACAAAGGTTAATAGAGTTTTGCCAAGAGAACACACTGATCATAGCAAACACCCTCTTCCAACAACACAGAGAAGACTACACATGGACATCACCAGATGCTCAACACCGAATTCAGATTGATTATATTCTTTGCAGCCAAAGTTGGAGACGCTGTATACAGTCAGCAAAGACAAGACCAGGAGCTGACTGTGGCTCAGATCATGAACTCCTTATTGCCAAATTCAGACTTAAATTGAGAAAGTAGGGAAAAACACTAGACCATTCAGGTATGACCTAAATCAAATCCCTTATGATTATACAGTGGAAGTGAGACATAGATTTAAGGTACTAGATCTGATAGACAGAGTGCCTGATGAACTATGGATGGAAGTCTGTGACATTGTACAGGAGACAGGGATCAAGACCATCCCCATGGAAAAGAAATGCAAAAAAGCAAAATGGCTGTCTGAGGAAGCCTTACAAATAGCTGTAAAAAGAAGAGAAACAAAAAGCAAAGGTGAAAAGGAAAGCTATAAGCATCTGAATGCAGAGTTCCAGAGAAGAGTAAGTAGAGATAAGAAAGCCTTCCTCAATGACCAATGCAAAGAAATAGAGGAAAACAACAGAATGGGAAAGACTGGAGATCTCTTCAAAAAAATTAGAGATACCAAGGGAACATTTCATGCAAAGATGGGCTCGATAAAGGAGAGAAATGGTATGGACCTAACAGAAGCAGAAGATATTAAGAAGAGGTAGCAAGAATATACAGAAGAACTGTACAAAAAAGAGCTTCACAGCCAAGATAATCATGATGGTGTGATCACTCACCTAGAGCCAGACATCCTGGAATGTGAAGTCAAGTGGGCCTTAGAAAGCATCACTACGAACAAAGCTAGTGGAGGTGATGGAATTCCAGTGGAGCTATTTCAAATCCTGAAAGATGATGCTGTGAAAGTGCTGCACTCAATATGCCAGCAAATTTGGAAAACTCAGCAGTGGCCACAGGACTGGAAAAGGCCAGTTTTCATTACAATCCCAAAGAAAGGCAATGCCAAAAATGGTCAGACTACCGCACAATTACACTCATCTCACATGCTAGTAAAGTAATGCTCAAAAGTCTCCAAACCAGGCTTCAGTAATATGTAAACCTTGAACTTCCAGATGTTCAGGCTGGTTTTAGAAAAGGCAGAGAAACCAGAGATCAAATGGCCAACACGTGCTAGATCATGGAAAAAGCAAGAGAGTTCCAGAAAAACATCTATTTCTGCTTTATTGACTATGCCAAAGCCCTTGGCTGTGTGGATCACAATAAACTGTGGAAAAATCTGAAAGAGATGGGAATACCAGACCACCTGACCTACCTCTTGAGAAACCTATATGCAGGTCAGGAAGCAACAGTGAGAACTGGACATGGAACAACAGTTCAATTCAGTCGCTCAGTCGTGTCCGACTCTTTGCAACCCCATGAATCACAGCACGCCAGGCCTCCCTGTCCATCACCAACTCCTGGAGTTCACTCAGACTCGTGTCCATCGAGTCAGTGATGCCATCCAGCCATCTCATTCTCTGTTGTCCACTTCTTCTCCTGCCCCCAATCCTTCCCAGCATCAAAGTCTTTTCCAATGAGTCAACTCTTCGCATAAGGTGGCGAAGAGTTTCAGCTTTAGCATCATTCCCTCCAAAGAAATCTCAGGGCTGATCTCCTTCAGAATGGACTGGTTGGATCTCCTTGCAGTCCAAGGGACTCTCAAGAGTCTTATCCAACACCACACTTCAAAAGCATCAATTCTTTAGTGCTCAGCCTTCTTCGCAGTCCAACTCTCATATCCATACATGACCACTGGAAAAACCATAGCCTTGACTAAACGGTCCTTATCAGCAGAGTAATGTCTCTGCTTTTGAATATACTATCTAGGTTGGTCATAACTTTCCTTCCAAGGAGTAAGCATCTTTTAATTTCATGGCTGCAGTCACCATCTGCAGTGACTTTGGAGCTCCAAAAAATAAAGTCTGACACTGTTTCCACTGTTTCCCCATCTATTTCCCATGAAGTGAACAACAGACTGGTTCCAAATAGGAAAAGGAGTACATCAAGGCTGTATACTGTCACCCTGCTTATTTAACTTATACGCACAGTACATCATGAGAAATGCTGGCCTGGAAGAAGCACAAGCTGGAATCAAGATTGCTGGGAGAAATATCAATAACCTCAGATATGCAGATGACACCACCCTTATGGCACAAAATGAAGAGGAACTAAAAATCCTCTTGAGGAAAGTGAAAGTGGAGAGTGAAAAAGTTGGCTTAAAGCTCAACATTCAGAAAATGAAGATCATGGCATCTGGTCCCATCACTTCATTACTTTGCCAGCAAAGGGCCATCTAGTCAAGGCTATGGTTTTTCCTGTGGTCATGTATGGATGGGAGAGAAGGACTGTGAAGAAAGCTGAGCACTGAAGAATTGATGCTTTTGAACTGTGGTGTTGGAGAAGACTCTTGAGTGTCCCTTGGACTGCAAGGAGATCCAACCAGTCCATTCTAAAGGAGATCAGTCCTGGGTGTTCTTTGGAAGGACTGAAGCTAAAGCTGAAACTCCAGTACTTTGTCACCTCATGCAAAGATTTGACTCATTGGAAAAGACTCTGGTGCTGGGAGGGACTGGGGGCAGGAGAAGAAGGGGACAACAGAGAATGAGATGGCTGGATGGCATCACCGACTCGATGGATATGAGTTTCAGTGAACTCCGGGAATGGGTGATGGACAGGGAGGCCTGGCGTGCTGCGATTCATGGGGTCGCAAAGAGTCAGCCACAACTGAGCAACTGAACTGAACCGACCTGGATAGGAGACATTCATTCATTTCGATTTATAAGTATAAATAAAGCCTTAAAGAAGGCTGAACACTGAAGAATTAATGGTTTTGAGCTGTGGTGTTGTGGAAGACTCTTGAGAGTCCCTTGGACTGCAAGGAGACCAAACCATTCAATTCTAAGGGAAATCAATCCTGAATATTCAATAGAAGAACTGACGCTGAAGCTGAAGCTCTAATATGGCTTCCTGAGAGAAGAGTCAATTCATTAGAAAAGACCCTGATGCTGGGAAAGATTGAAGGCAGGAGGAGAAGGGGGCAACAGAGGATGAGATCGTTGAATGGCATCAGTGGCTCAATGGATGTGAGTTTCAGCAAACTTCAGGAAATGGTGATAGACAGGGAAGCCTGGCATGCTGCAGTCCATAGGGTTTCAGAGTAGGATACAACTAAACAACTGGACAACAACAATTTATGGTATACCCCAAATTTGCCAGGTATTCTAGAAATTATAAAAATAACATCAGATGAAATTCCTGCAAGTGACTTCATACCTACTGGAGTAAGAGAATAGTAAATAACAGTAGTCTTATTTTGTTTTCAGTTATAAGGTTAAATGGCTTACCCCAGGCAGATCAAATAATATTCTGCAAATATGAATCTTTAATCTGGAAGATCATCATAACATTTTAGATTTAAAGTTACATCATTAAATATATATACCTGAAAATATAGTTTCATAGTTATGTTGTAAGCCAATTTATTCTTAATTATTATAGCATTAATTATTATCTTCAAGAATAGTGAATGGATTTTAAAATATATTCAAAATAAAAGTTGAAATAAAAACATAAAACATTAATTTTTTAAAATTTTGACCCACCAGGTACTCACTCCAAACAGGTGATTCAAGTTAGAGAAACTCACAGGTGTATTAAAGAGTCTGGCAATGATCAGTCTGGCAATGTACTGAACCGCAGGAAATGATTAATGTAATATTAAAGTTACCAACAAAATACTACCTTTTAAAATGGCACTCAATACTAATTTGATTCTACAATATTTAAGGAAATTTCCATTTTCCCTTTAGAAACAACAAAAATATATTACATGAATCATTATTTCATTCACTTTAATAAGGTCTATTTCATTACCACATCAATATGAGACTTTATATATTTAGTGAATCTATTCCCATACTCTCCATATCTTCTACAATGTATTGATACTTAGCATTGTTTCCTTAAAACACCTAAGTTATAGAGCAATGAAAGGAAATGGTAGGATTGATTACATATATAGACTTCAAAGTCAGAACGAACTGAGCTCAAATCTCAGCTTTAAAAGGTGTTCATTTCTTTTACTTTGGTGAATTATTCATTCATCCTGAAACTTAATTTCTCTACCCATGATAGTGGGAAAATAACAACTTTGTCATGGACTTGAGGTAAATTTAATAATTTATTTTTAAAGTCTAATAAAACGTGATACCTACTCAACATTGTTTATGTCATTGTTGAATATGATAACAATCATACTAATGTTACAAAGTAATGTACCTAAAAGAATTAACTTCTTAGGATTTGTATGTCACACAATTTCAGGTGGTTTCCACTTTCTGTCAAAAAATCAATAGTAACCAAAAACACAAAGTATAGCTTATATCTGAGATTAAGCAATAATTTGCAACTTGACAATTATTAGCTTATTTTCTCCTATAACATCTTGCTAACAGCTTAATAACAAATATGTTATGGTGGGATATACTCACTAGACAATTATTAATGAATATAAATTGCTTTGCTAGGCTTAAAAAAGACTCATATATAGTATCATATAAATAATAACACTTTTTAAAACTCATGATGTGATTAATAATCTTATGAGCATTAAAACTGTTATATCAATTCTGGTTCTATGAAATTTATCAAATTTCTTTTATGAAATAATATGGAATTTGTTCCTTTAATATGCCAAAGTTTACTTTATTATCAGAACATATAAATGACAGAGGTTGTCATTTGCTTATCTTTTATGTAGCAAATTTCACTCCATAAGTGGTATTCCCAGTAAAAAGAAAGGCAAGTTATCCTATTTCTTCCTGGTAAAATTCTCTAGATCAACATTATTTTAAAAATCAATTCTTCATGAATGAAGGAAATTATTCATTTGCTAAATGTTAACAGAGTTTTGCCAAAAGAATACACTGGTCATAGCAAACACCCTCTTTCAACAAGACAAGAGATGACTCACACATGGATATCACAAGATGGTCAATACTGAAATCAGATTGATTATCTTCTTTGCAGCCGAAGATGAAGAAGCTATATACAATCAGCAAAAACAAGACCAAGAGCTGACTGTGGCTCAGATCATGAACTCCTTATTGCCAAATTCAGACCCAAATTGAAGAAAGTAGGGAAAACCACTAGACCATTCAGGTATGACCCAAATCAAATCCCTTATGATTATACAGTGGAAGTAACAAATAGATTCACGGCATTAGATCTGATAGACAGAGTGCCTGAAGAACTATGGATAGAGGTTTGTGACATCGTACAGGAGGCAGTGATTAAAACCGTTGCCAAGAAAAAGAAATGCAAAAACGCAAGACGGTTGTCTGAGTAAGCATTATAAATAACTGAGAAAAGAAGAGAAGCAAAAGGCAAAGGAGGAAAGGAAAGATATATCCATCTGAATGCAGAGTTTCAGAGGATAGCAAGGAGAGATAAGAAAACCTTCTTCAGTGATCAGTGCAAAGAAATAGAGGTAAACAATAGAATGGGAAAGACTAGAGATATCTTCAAGAAAATTAGAGATACCAAAGGAAATTTTCTTCCAAAGACGGGCACAATAAAGGACAGAAACAGTATGGACCTAACAGGAGCAGAAGATATTAAGAAGAGGTGGCAAGAATACATAGAAGAACTATACAAAAAGGATCTTCACGACCCAGATAACCACGATGGTTTGACCACTCACCTAGAGCAGATATCCTGGAATATGAAGTCAAGTGGGCCTTAGAAAGCATCACTACAAACAAAGCTAGTGGAGGTGATGGAATTCCGGATGAACTATTTCAAATCCTAAACAATGATGCTGTGAAAGTGCTGTACTCAATATGCCAGCAAATTTGGAAAACCCAGCAGTGGCCACAGGACTGGAAAAGGTCAGTTTTGTTTCCAATACCAAAGAAAAGTAATGCTAAAAATTTCCAAACTACCACCCAATTGCATTCATCTCACACGATAGCACAATAATGCTCAATGTTCTTCAATATAGGCACCAATGGTACATGAACTGAGAAATTCCAGATGTTCAAGGTGGATTTAGAAAAGGCAGAGGAACCAGAGATCAAATTGCCAACATCATTTGGATCTTAGAAAAAGCAAGAGAGTTCCAGAAAAATCATCTATATCTGCTTCACTGACTACACTAAAGCCTTTAACTGTGTGGATCAAAACAAACTGGAAAAATTTTTAAAGAGACAGGGATACCAGAAACCTTACCTGTTTCCTGAGAAATCTGTATGGAGGTCAAGAAGCAACAGTTAGAACCAGACATGGAACAATGGACTGGTTCCAGATTGGGAAAGGAGCATGTCAAGGTTCCAGATTGGGAAAGGAGCATTGTCACCCTGCTTGTTTAACTTCTATGCAGAGTACATCATGCAAAATGCCAGACTGGATGAAGCATAAGCTGGAATCAAGACTGCCTGGAAAAATATCAATAACCTCAGACATGCAGATGACAACACTCTTATGGCAGAAAGCGAATAAGAATTAAAGAGCCTCTTGATGAAGGTGAAAGAAGAGAGTGAAAAAGCTGGATTAAAACTCAACATTTAAAAAACTAAGACTATGGCATCTGGTCCCATCATTTCATGGTATATAGAGCAGAGGAAACTGGAAATAGTGACAGATTTTATTTTCTTGGGCTCCAAAATCACTGCAGATATTGACTGTGGCCATGAAATTAAAAGACACTTGCTCCTTGGAAGAAAAGCTGTGACTAACCTAGAGAGCATATTATAAAAAACAGAGACATTACTCTGCTGACAAAGGTATAGTCAAAGCTATGGTTTTGCCAGTGGTCATGCATGGATGCGAGAGTTGGACCATAAAGAAAGCTGAGTGCAGAAGACATGATGCTTTTGAAGTATGGTGTTGGAGAAGATTCTTGAGAGTCTCTTGGACTGCAAGGAGATCAAACCAGTCCATCCTAGAGGAAATCAGCCCTGAATACTCATTGGAAGGACAGATGCTGAAGCTGAAGCTCCAATACTTTGGCCACCTAATGCAAACTGACTCATTAGAAAAGACTCTGATGCTGGGAAATCTTGAAGGCAAAAGGAGAAGGGGATGACAGAGAGTGAGATAGTTGGATGAAATCACCGCCTCGATGGACATGAGTTTGAGGGAACTCCGGGAGTTGGTGAAGGACAGGGAAGCATGGCGTACTGCATTCCGTGGGGTCACAAAGAGTTGGACATGACTGAACATCAGAACAGAACTGAACTGATGTATTGCCTTTAAGACAGTTATGTTAAATATGAAATTCTTGCAGTTAGTATTATTTCTTAGAACCCTCTTTTTATTGGTTCTTTTTAAAATTGCAGACCTTACAGTTAAGAAATATTTAATATGAAAAACAGCATTGATGGAAATTCAAACTTATGAAGTAATAAATTAAATGAGAAAACATTTGTACCATAAAACTATATTTTCATCATTTTTTTAAGTAGGAAGATTGTTCTATCAAAATTGAATTTAAAGTATCAAATTACCTATATAAATAAACATATAATTCACAAGAAGCATTTAGTATTGCAAAAATTTGTGCAGTTTTGCATATTGAAAGGAAAAAATAAAGAAAAAATGAACTAAAATACTCATATATACACAGCTGATTATAGCTCAAAGGAGAAAAGTAATGACAAATACACAAAATATTGCAGACATAGTTAGCCATATTAGCCTTCCAATCTACTCTCAAATTAAAATGTCACTAAAAACAAACCAAAAATTCCATATATGGAGATACTGAAACTTTAGCTGAAAATCAGCATTCAGCTCAGATTTGTTATTAATACTATATTATTTTGAATTCAAATAATTCAAAACTAATTTATTTAATAAATACATTCTCATTTTACATAAATTTAATGTTCATGTCAAGAGGATTAATTAGTAAGATTATGGTAGATTCAATGTAGTCAACCAAATGGTACTTATATCTGATTCCATAACTTATACAAACACCCTTTATATCATTTTATACTGCATATTTAATAACAAAATAGTACCCTAAGAGAACCTTGATTGTAAGTACTTAGAATGTCTCTCCTACACTTATTGAAAAATCAATGTCCCTCCAAAAGAGAACATACTTAACCATTATGCCTTTAAAAATAGAATGATTCTAAATTAGATAGTAATTATAGAGTAGTAATATAAATGACAAGCACAACAATTTACATTTAAAGAGTCATTTCTGCTTAACAGATACCTTGTATGAGATATCTTATAGTAACCCTCAAAGTAACTCTGCAGTAGCTACTATTATGCCCCATTTGTCAATGAGAATTCTGATGCCCAGTAAGGTTAAGTAACATGACCAAGGTCACAGAAGTAACAAGAGCTGAAATTAAAAATGAGGCAAGTTGAGTAGCAATAAGGTGTTGACCAAGATAATAGTATCAGATCAGTTCAATTCTCTTCAGTCACTTAGTCGTGTCCGACTCTTTGCGACCCCATGAATCGCAGCACGCCAGGCCTCCCTGTCCATCACCAACTCCCGGAGTTCACTCAGACTCACGTCCATTGAGTCCGTGATGCCATCCAGCCATCTCATCCTCTGTGGTCCCCTTCTCCTCCTGCCCCCAATCCCTCCCAGCATCAAAGTCTTTTCCAATGAGTCAACTCTTCGCATGAGGTGGCCAAAGTACTGGAGTTTCAGCTTTAGCATCACTTCTTCCAAAGAAATGCCAGGGCTGATCTCCTTCAGAATGGACTGGTTGGATCTCCTTGCAGTCCAAGGGACTCTCAAGAGTCTTCTCTAACATCACAGTTCAAAAGCATCAATTCTTCGGTGCTCAGCCTTCTTCACAATCCAACTCTCACATCCATACATGACTATTGGAAAAACCATAGCCCTGACTAGACGGACCTTTGTTGGCAAAGTAATGTCTCTGCTTTTGAATATGCTATCTAGGTTGGTCATAACTTTTCTTCCAAGGAGTAAGCGTCTTTTTTTTTTTAAATTTATTTTTTATTTTACTTTACAATTCTGTATTGGTTTTGCCATACATTGACATGAATCCACCACGGGTGTACATGCGTTCCCAAACATGAACCCCCTCCCACTCCCCTCCCCACAACATCTCTCTGGGTCATCCCCGCATACCAGCCCCAAGCGTGCCATATCCTGCATCAGACATAGACTGGCAATTCGATTCTTACATGATATTATACATGTTTCAATGCCATTCTCCCAAATCATCTCACCCTCTCCCTCTCCCACTGAGTCCAAAAGTCCGTTATACACATCTGTCTTTTTTGCTGTCCTGCATACAGGGTCATCATTGCCATCTTTCTAAATTCCATATATATGTGTTAGTATACTGTATTGGTGTTTTTCTTTCTGGCTTACTTCATTCTGTATAATCAGCTCCAGTTTCATCCATCTCATCAGAACTGATTCAAATGTATTCTTTTTAATGGCTGAGTAATACTCCATTGTGTATATGTACCAGCTTTCTTATCCATTCATCTGCTGATGGACATCTAGGTTGTTTCCATGTCCTGGCTATTATAAACAGTGCTGCGATGAACATTGGGGTACATGTGTCTCTTTCAATTCTGGTTTCCTCAGTGTGTATGCCCAGCAGTGGGATTGCTGGGTCATAAGGCAGTTCTATTTGCAATTTTTTAAGGAATCTCCACATTGTTCTCCATAGTGGCTGTACTAGTTTGCATTCCCACCAACAGTGTAGGAGGGTTCCCTTCTCTCCACACCCTCTCCAGCATTTAATGCTTGCAAATTTTTGGATCACAGACATTCTGACTGGTGTGAAGTGGTACCTCATTGTGGTTTTGATTTGCATTTCTCTAATAATAAGTGATGTTGAGCATCTTTTCATGTGTTTGTTAGCCATAAAATAAACGACCCAATCAAAAAATGGGCCAAAGAACTAAATAGACATTTCTCCAAAGTAAGTGTCTTTTAATTTCATGGCTGCAGTCACCATCTGCAGTGATTTTGGAGCCAAAAAAAATAAACTCTGACACTGTTTCCACTGTTTCCCCATCTATTTCCCATGAAGCGATGGGACCAAATGCCATGATCTTCATCTTCTGAATGCTGAGCTTTAAGCCAACTTTTTCACTCTCCACTTTCACTTTCCTCAAGAGGCTTTTTAGTTCCGCTTCACTTTCTGCCATAAGGGTGGTGTCATCTGCATATCTGAGGTTATTGATGTTTCTTCCAGCAATCTTGAGTCCAGCTTGTGCTTCTTCCAGCCCAACGTTTCTTATGATGTACTCTGCATATAAGTTAAATAAGCAGGGTGACAATATACAGCCTTGATGTACTCCTTTTCCTATTTGGAACCAGTCTGTTGTGAATTCTGGTTGAGCTATTTCAAATCCTGAAAGATGATGCTGTGAAAGTGCTGCACTCAACATGCCAGCAAGTTTGGAAAACTCAGCAGTGGCCACAGGACTGGAAAAGGTCAGTTTTCATTCCAATCCCAAAGAAAGGCCATGCCAAAGAATGCTCAGACTACCACACAATTGCACTCATCTCACACGCTAGTAAAGTAAGGCTCAAAATTCTCCAAGCCAGGCTTCAGCAATACGTGAACCGTGAACTTCCAGATGTTCAAGCTGGTTTTAGAAAAGGCAGAGGAACCAGAGAACAAATTGCCAATATCCACTGGATCATTGATAAACCAAGAGAGTTCCAGAAAATCATCTATTTCTGTTTTATTGACTATGCCAAAGCCTTTGACTGTGTGGATCACAAGAAACTGGAAAATTCTCAAAGAGATGGGAATACCAGACCACCTGAGCTGCCTCTTGAGAAACCTATATGCAGGTCAGGAAGCAACAGTGAGAACTGGACATGGAACAACAGATAATAGTATACCACCTATATATCTCATAAGACTGGTTTTCATTTCTTGTGGGCCATGAGGGCAAAGAGACCAGGTCTTATCTTTACCACCATAAGTGGTAAAGGTTTTGGTGAATTCTTTCAGACCTGTTTGACCTTAAAATGAGCTATTTCAAAAAACTACAAAGTTTGCCACACTCCTAAGTCTTCCAGGTATTTCCTTCTCTTGCTCCACTCAGGTGGTGATCAGATTCCTCTGAAAAAGTGACAAAACCAGCTCAGCACACCCCAGATCAAATGAAGCTAATTTAAATTGCAATATTTAGTTGATGATTTTAAAAGAAAGATAACTTCAGACAGTAGAAAAGCTCTCTAAGGTCAATGCATTCATGTAACTTATGACATTTAATAATATTCATTTGTTTATATTAAATGCTATATTTTAAGGTAGCTTAAATAAATTTACAAAAAATGGAGAAGCAAATGATAACACACTCCAGTATTCTTGCCTGGAGAATCCCATGACAGAGGAGCCTGTGGGCTACAGTCCATGGGGTTGCAGAGTCAGATATGACTGAGCAACTAACATACACAAATTAAAAGTAATGGAGATAACTAAGTTTGCAAACTGGCTGAAATAAACATTGGGATGAAACTAAATATACATTCTGAAATATGTATATGTTTTATAGATAACCAGACTCTCTGGCTTCAATTATTTTAGCAACTCTGGATAAAAAACCTTAACCTCTTATACAAATAATTGAATAAATAAAATATATTATTGAATTTGTAAACAATATGCTGAATTCCTAGGATAAATGTATCTATTCTTTGTATTAAGGTCATTCAAGTATTTCTTACAAGTTTGCCAATTAAAAAATGCATAAAAATAAGTAATTCTAACTTCAGTTTTATTATATTTAAAATTGGGATTAAAAACTCCATCTATAGATTTTTTTAGAAGATTCAACACAGTGAGGCAAGTACTGAACACAATACTTGTTCATAATAAGAGCTCAAGAAAAAGAAGCTACAATATCATGGATCAAAATAAACACTCCACCATTTTCAATTGTTTTTATCTTATATTGTTATTTAAAATGATGGTAAAATTAAGACTTTCTTCTATGAATTAATGTTGACTGAATTCAATCCAAAAGTGAAGTTAAAGTCTCTCAATCGTGTCCGACTCTTTGAAACCCCATGGACTATACAGTCCATGGAATTCTCCAGGCAAAAATACTGGAGTGGGTAGCCTTTCCCTTCTCCAGGGGATCTTCCCAACCCAGAGATCAAACCTAGGTCTCTCGCACTGCAGATGAATTCTTTACCAGCTGAGCCACAAGGGAAGCTCAATCCAAAATTTGAAAGCAATAAAAGACTGTACCTATAAAGGTGGTCCTCTTCATGACCCTTTCTTGATGAATCAATGTGCTATAAGCAATGCCAAAAACTTCTTTTAGCATTTCTATGATATCTTCTGAATTGTAACATCCCTTTGCTAATTCCATCAATATTTTTATTTTAAAAATCAGTATTTCCAAAAAAAAAAGGACTAGATATTACTTTTCCTTGGAAATAATTGTTTCTTTTTGTTCCTATTCAATGGCAACATGGCTCCACTTAGCACTTAAGGATTGCTTTTCAGAACTAGTGGATAGTTCTTAACACTGAGTGAAGACTATGTTACTAGGTGCTGCAGGAAGTGAATTAGAATAGGTTTGCATGTGCCTTAAAAGATAGCATCTCTATTTTTCTTTTGTGTTGTTTACTGCTGATTCTCACTGTCAAATCACTGTTAGGTTCTGTGTTTCTCTTGCAAAAAAAAAATAAATGAAAAGCCAACTATAAAGAAATTTAAAACAAACAAAAAAAAAAACCTTGGACATTATTATTTATCATGCAAATAAATGCTCATTGTATAAATCTTGAATTATTTAATTAATGTTGATTACAAGTTTCTCACTTGAATGAACAAGTCTTTGATAGCAGCTAACAGTGGTGAGCTATTATTATATTCCAAGTTTCTGCAAGGTACACTTTTTTCTATCTTTTCAGGGGTTGTCAATGCACTTTTTACTTCCTTTGTAATCTCAAATGTCAATGGTGAATACAGAAGTACCAAAATTCTGTCAACAATTATATTATTAGTATAATAACTGTGCAAAGTGCCCAGCTCTTTGGAGCTGTCAAGAAGAGTTCATCAATAAATGTACGAAAGAGGAAAGAAAGAAAAGAATGGAAAAAAAGAAGAGAAAGGAAGGAAAGAATACTAAGCACTACAATATTTGCAAAACAAAAGAAGCATAAATGATGTTTGTTGCCACCAAAGAGATTAGAATACATCTCATACTTTTATGAATATATGTGAAGGACTAAGTACTAAAACAAGATAATATGTCAATCATCATAGCTGAAAAGGCTATAAATGCTACTGGAGTTCAGAGAAAATAGCCAAGAATGCTGATTTTTTCATATACACTTGTTATTTCATTATGGAGTTCAGTGACTCAAAATGCTATCATATTCTTCACTAATATCGTTTTCAAGAAATGGCTGATTATCCAGGCAACAAGTATTTGCTAAAGGATATCAATGTCCTCTTAAAATATATATAAGCTTCTTGAATCTGGTTAGCAAGTCAGATAGTATTCTAAAGACTACAGTTGCATCAAGGTGAAGCCTTCTCTATGATTGAAAACACAGATTTCATCGCAAAGAAGCAGCAGCTGTGTTCCTGAGGTTACAGCACTTTGTTGCAGAAAGAATATCAATAGAGTGTTTATGAAACAACAAGGGAACATCACATCGCAAAGAGCAATGAAAGCCTCTTTAAAAAAATCTGTATAATAAACATGTCTAGATGGTTATGGTTCTGGCAGATCGCTACAGAGGAAATATTAGGAAAAAATCTTATGCTCATACATTTTTCATGAAATGTTCTGTATTATACATCACAGCTGCAAATCTGCCCTCTGAAGTTTTCAGCTTCTTAATGACACCAGAGATTTAGAGCACAGGGTGGAGTTAGACTGACATGTGACTGATGAGGTGGAAGTGTGAGTCTGAGCGCCATTGAACACAGAGAATTTTCCCAATGTATCATAATTATGGAAACACCTGTGCTTAAGGGTTTGTGCTGATTCAGAGAAAATACTTGGAACTTAATAATGGTCTGCAAGATCCTTCATCTCAGACTCAGGGCAGCTGGGAGCAAAGGATACAGTTGCATTTGAGAATGATGGACACTAGTTTTTATCCTTCTAAGAGATGCTGCTGCCATAACCTGAAAATGTTTGTTTTATTTTAGAATGGGAAACTGGGTCCTGAAACAGCATGGAAGTGTTGCAGGAGTGTTTTCTGGAAAATGAAGAAGAAATGTAGGTCACAAACTACTGAGTTTCATGGAGCAATCAAAGTTGGATTATTCTTTTTCTTTATCTTTATAAAGTCCATTATTGATTAAAAAATAATGCAAGCGCATATTCTATGCCAAGTAACATGATTTAAAAATAGAGTCATTCTTTCGGTTGAAATTCTTACCCCTGTGTACTCTGCATTCTTGGCCATCTGTAAAAACTCCTGGGGAGTGCTTAGAGGAAGAGTGTGTGTCAGAAGGCAGAGACAGGAATTATAATGTCTATATGTATTTGCCTTTTTTAAAAAAAGAGTGCAAAAGGGCTAAGTTTAAAATATATGTAGACTGTGATTTTGGGAGGTAATAAAAGAATAGTACATGACAAAATATATTCATTAGGAGGAAAACAAAATTTAATATTTATAAGTAATTAATATTTCCTTAAATAAGTGAAAGCAAGGTAAATTCGGTAGACAATAGGAAATATAAATATAAAATAATTCAATGTATTATATCAAGGTATTTTTCAGTTACATTGCTATGTTTCTCTCTAAATATTTAATATGTAATAAAAGACAGTATTCACTATGCCTGAAATTATTTATAAGATTTACAGCAGTATACACATATTTTCAGCAATGTCTTTATATGAATTCTTCAACATTTACTCTTTTATGGAATATTCTACTGTAAAAACAATGAAAAGTTGCAAATACAAAGCAGTTTAATATTTTATATCATTACAAAAAGAGCATATTTATTTTTAAAGATCAATATGATAGAAAGGAAAATGTAAAAAGCAGAAGAATGGTTCATGACCTCATAAGTCAGATATATCTACAGTTAGTTCCTTTGTGACTCTTGGTTACAATTTAATTTGAAATGGGCACTTCTATACAAATTCTATAACAGTTTAAAATCTCTTAAAACACAGAATATTGGCCATGTCACTTTTATTGTAACAGTAGGTGATGTTTTTTCTTACTCTGGTTTCATCAAGTAATGTATAAAGTTATACTTTAGTTTTCTTCTCAAATGAAAATATGTAAGAGCAAATAGGCCATATAATGAGGAATATTTGGAAAATGGTGGGATCTTTTCTATTGCTATGATATCTAGTTGTACTGAACTATTAAATAATACATCCTTAAGTTTAATATTTTATTAAATGAAGAAATTACATTTTGTATCACAAATACATTCTAAAGCACTAGAATTTTAAATTGGTGAACTTAAGGCTTGATGAACCAGGAAAACCAAAATTTACTGACTAAGTGAATTAAGCAGTTCTTATATGTGATTTACTGTAAACAACTGAAAATAAGAAATAATACCTGGACCTGTACGCTGCATTGACAGAAGATTTCTCTGGATAAATGTCTTAACACTGCTCCAGCAGTATTCATTGAAACCTATTCCTCAACTTTTGTTCCAGGTACAGATGTGTGCCTACACCCATACGCACAGCAAGTATGTTCACACATGTATGCCTGTGAGTGCTCATGAAGGGAGACAAGAGAGGAGAGGGCTAGGGGAAGGAAGAATACACTAGAAATCGTCTGGCGTTTTAAAAATTAAGGTTCTTGGTATACTCGCCAGAAACAAGTTAATGTTTTTTCTCAATTGGCCCTTTGACAATGTCATATTTATACATCAGTCATTATCATCTCTAATAACTGACATTTTAAACATCTATAGTAATTCAGCCCTGAAGCATAGTATTTTAATTATTTATAGCCAGTATTTTTGGTACAACATAGGTGTCAGAGATTGTAAGTTAAAAATATTCTCTTGGTTCAAATGGATGGACTTGCTACCTTTAAATAAGTCCATGGAGGTAGGAACAGATTTTAATTGATGGATATTAATAGTATAATTTTCTGTGTTAATAAATGCATACAAGTCCATGTAAGCTCTTCAAAACTAGGAACTCAGTGGCTACTGTGTGAGAGTCAAATTATGGGACACTGTGGAAATGATGTGCATACCTAGATATGAATATCAAAACAAGTTTGTTAATATAAATTAAATGAATTGCATAACTTAACGTGTAGCAACCTGATTAATATAATAATTTTAAACACTATTAGATTTTACTGTACAATATGATTATACTATAATTTTGATTACTAGTTTGTCCTGAATGTTTAAAAAATGCATGGGTCACAAAACAGCTAAAGCACTGGTAGACATATCTTTATTTTTTTGTCTTAAAAGTTCATTAACCAAATTGTACTCTGGCTCAGATGTACAATCAATCCTTTAAAAAACAAAAAACAGTTTTAAGGAACATTTCATAATCTTCTACCTATTCAATTTAAATCTATAATAAAAAGTATGTTTTCCTTTTTTTCTTGGAGTCTAATAGGATTGTATTTTCCCAATAAGAAAATGATGTACCTAAGCTCCATAAATGACATCTCCCATATCATCAATAAAATAATACATCTTGTTATAGAGATATTCAACAAACAATTTTCAGAAATCACCTCTATTATGGGGAATAAAACAGATGTACAACTCCCTCTTTTGGATGTCAGATTTACACAGAGGAAGCAATGTAATCTCAAACAGAATATTAAAAGAGCATTAGTTTTGGTGATGTTTTACTCAATAGACATGATGTTTATTATAAACATAGTTTTAAATCCTTTGGAAAAATGACTCATCAAAATTAGGAAAGGGCCTTAGCACAGATATATAGAAAAAATTCCCTACTTAGCTTATTTCACATTTAATAAATTTTAGCTAACATCCAACAAACAACAAAACAAGGATAAAGAGAAAATTTAATCAATCTATCTTGCACTTACTTTTTGTAAACTATTCCATTGTCTTAGATTACCCAGAACATAAATGTTTAACATGGAAACAAATTAGCCTGATGCTGTTTTTTTTTTTTTTTTCTTCAAATGAACACAATGTATTTCTTTTCGGAGCCATGTGAGGCTTAATCTATCATGAATCCCACAGTCCCATTCCTTCAACTTTCTCTTTTCAAGGTCAATGACCTTTAATCTGAGTATTTTATTTATTTATTCTTTTAGTTTTACTTCTACATATTGAAGTGATATATATATACATATCTTTAGTGCATTCTCAGATGAAGCACAATGATAAGCATAAATATGTTTAATGTGTAACAGAAGAAATATATATATATGAGACTACATGTTTCCTACTATTTTTATTGCATATGTCTTACAACACATAATGTAAGAATTTGCAACTGGTGAAGCAATGGAGAAGGGTAGAAGTTACTAACAACATGGTAAAAAAAATCACAAAAATATTAAAGTTAGAGTAAAATATGAAAATAGACAGGGACAGTATTCTCTCATTTTGTACATTTCATAAAAAGATAAAACATATATATATATGTATATAGATAGATAGCTTGGAAGAGACAACAGTTATTTATTCCTAGTTATTATGTAGCAAATCTAGATAGGTAGATATATATATAGATAAATGATAGAGGTAGATACATACATATATCATATACAAATATACACATATATGTGCAGTCAAACCTTTCTAAAAATACTTTCTGGGATCATTTCATAATCTATTATTGCCGCCGCTGCTGCTGCTAAGTAGCTTCAGTCGTGTCCGACTCTGTGCTACCCCAGAGACGGCAGCCCACCAGGCTCCCCCGTCCCTGGGATTCTCCAGGCAAGAACACTGGAGTGGGTTGCCATTTCCTTCTCCAATGCATGAAAGTGAAAAGTGAAAGTGAAGTCACTGAGTCGTGTCCAACTCTCAGTGACCCCATGGACTGCAGCCTACCAGGCTCCTCCATCCATGGGAGTTTCCAGGCAAGAGTACTGGAGTGGGGTGCCATTGCCTTCTCCGAATCCATTACTAATTCTATTTAAATTTCTGATAAATGCTGTGTGGGTTGTTAATTTTTTCCCATGAGTCAAACAGGTTTCTCTTTTCCAAATAAGAAAATAATGTACCTAAACTTTAAAAATAACATCTCCCATATCATCAATAAAAATGATGTACGTCTTCTTGCGAAGAAACTCAGGAAACAATTCTCAGAAATTGCCTTTATTACAGAGAATTATATACACACACATATAGACATATGTATACATATACCCACACACAAAGACACATGCTGATACACACATATATATAATCATAGCTTCTTTTTAAAATAAGTTCAAATGTTTATTAAATTATTATAGCAACTTAACATTTATTTGCTAAATGTGTTACATTGTAATGTTGAGAATGAAAATTAATTGTAGGTTTTATCTTCCTGAAAGGTTCCAGGATGGACAGATTACCATTATCTACACAGCTGATAAAATACGGCACTCACCTCGTCTAACAGAATATTAGAACAGTAGACATTTTCCTATTGAGGAAATTCATACTATAGTAAAATAATTCAAAATAGAATTTAATTTTAAAAAATAATTTAAGAAAAGAAAAGGCATGAAAATTTGACAAGGCATTTCTGGTCCTCGCTTCAGTTATTTTCCCATTAAGTACATCTCTGAACAAGAGATGGAAGTTTATATGTCAGAAGAGAAGAGTAATATCAACTCCAGTTACTGGGACCCATCCTCTACAGGCCTCACACCCACTCAGATAGAACCAGGCTGTGTTTAGCCCAAACACATGTCCATTGTCTCCAGCTGCTGCAGAGTTACGTGGGCAAGAGTTCACATAGACTTAGGCTTCGTTCTCCAGGAACACCAAAGCGAGAGAAACTAGGAATGTTGTGCCTTATTCCCCGCTCTCTCTTAGTGATTTACACCTGCTCTCTCCTGTGAAGACAATGTTCTATTTTTCCACTAATGCAAGCTTCCTTCACGTGTTGCCTGTCCTCCAGCACACCTTTCCTGTACCCACCAAGATCCTTTAAGCACACCCTCCCCCATCTTCATAGAGGGGGAGACTGAAAATAAATACCTTGAAAGCAAGCTTGTTATTGAACACACCTTACCATTGTCATCTGTTCTCCATGTCCTATTACACTACCACTGACTCTGTTACTTTTGTCTCCTCACATCCAGCACACTCTGACACTTATACAGTAAAGGCACCAATGCATCGACTGAGCTTTCAAAAATTAGTGAAGTACAAACAGAAAGACAGCAGAGCTTCACAGGGGGAGATCTAACATAACACTGGGTGGTCTTCTTGCAGTGAGTTAAAGACATTCAGTAGTAACAAGTCAATGAAGACATCAGAGCTGCCAGCCTCCAAAGTGTTCTTCATTAGTGCAAGAGCATCCAGGTCTGGGGTGCATCCAGGTCTTGAGACCCCTGAAATTTATAAAATTGGGGAGTGGTTTCTTTAAGAATCATATTAAAAACGTATGAATAGAGGAAGTCCATGGCCATCCCAGGAAGGGCTCTTGCAAGACACTTTGAAGCTTAAGCTTTTAGGATCAAGAAATCTGTTACGGCTACCATCAGGTCAGACCTGGAATGAGCAGGAGTTCAGCTATAGTTTTACTAGAAACAGTTTCCTTCCAGTGGAAAGTGTGATACGATGGCAAGAGATTTGGAGGCAGATTTGAAGAACCAAGACAAAAAGAAAGAAAATGTGCAGAAACTCCAACCAATAAACACAGCAGAGAATGAAAAGGGAACAATCTCAAAGGAAGCAAGACATTTGGAAGAAAACTGCGCTACTATCTGTATAATTGGAGGCACTTTGCTTTACTGCTCTGAAGCTTCATTATTATAATCCTAATGTTAAGCAATCCATAGCAGTTTCTGTGTTGCAGGTACTGTTTTAAGAATATACCAGCATGAGTTAATACCTGTAATTATTTATATCTCCATTCTCTAATTGAGGAGACTGAGGCAAATGGAGTTGTTACTTGTGGAGGACATGCACCTACTAAGTGGCAGAGTCCAGAATCAAGCATAGTCTCTGTCCTCTGACTTGGCTTCAGTATGCATTACAGTCACCTTCATCTATAAAAGGAGGTTATAGTTACCCTGCATAACTATCAGGAACACAGTCCTGTCTTCCTTAGGTGAGGTATCCGGGAGCAGAGTCAGAGACAATGATTCAGGAGCCCAAGGTTTATTGATGGAGCACCCCAGGAAACACCTGTGAGCTAGTGAGGAAAGTGGGGTGGATGAGGACACAGATCTAAGCATGGGCTCAGGCAAGATGTAGCTTTAACCTGAACTGGAGGCAGATCAGGAGCAGAAATCATCCCCACAAATGTGATGTGCTTGCTCCTAGCCCCATCTCTGCACCTAGGGCAAGGAAATGCAGGATTTTGGTTTTTTAAAACCTCCATGTCAGTACATCACAGGCCGCTGCCCCTCAGTGGAGGAAAGGTGGAGAGATCAGGGTCTGTGAAGGTGGGCAGTACCTCAGCTAGTCAATGCCCATAGCACCTGGGGACAGGGAATCCGAGCAAACCTCAACTGTATCTAAAACCATTCTCAACACGTTATAGCTACTCAATAAATATCTGGCATCAATTATCAGTAGGGTAGATCTGTGGAGTGGAAGGAGAAGCAAAGTCCCATGGTTTCAACTTTGGCAGAATGTGATAAATGTAGAAAAAAACACAAAAAGTAGTTAACTGAGTAAAGATACTACCAAATATGGAGTAGACTGTAATATGTACTATATGACTCCAAACAAATTAATATGTACACAATCACTATGGTTGTTCCTGCTGCCTAAGCATAGAATTATAACGATCTCAATGGATTTTGGAACTTATTTGTATATAGTTTATTTTCTGTCAGAGATTACTCCATTTGAGTAGAGTGATCAAAAAATCATTGCTTTTGTATAAAACATCCTAAAATGCTTTACTTACAGTAAAAACTAGTAGATGATCTAGTTTTAAAAACTATGAAAGAAGGAAGAGATAACTCTTGGCCTACATATGTTTTACCAATTACTCTGAAAGATAAGTTGGAGGGACATTTGAATCTAAAGTATACATTTTCATAGAAATTTTTTAAAAAGACTAATGTGTTAGTGATGTGTTTAGTTCTTACTAAAAGTAAAACTCCTTCAAACTCTATTGAAGAGTTTGAAGAGAATGTAGCTTCAGATACATTCTCTAGTACATCCAGGAGATATAACTATCCTACATGGAAGAGCGGGCACAGGCATAAGGAAATTATTTTTATTTCTCTACGTAGGACAAAAGATAAGTAAAAATAAAGCTGAAGAGTAGTGCAACCATCAATTAAGAGTGTTAGAAGGAATTCATGGTAATGTAAATGCTGTAGCCCCATCTTCACACAAGTCTCTGCTTGTCATTTTAGAAGTAAATGCATGATTTCTGCAGCAGTTAGATTAGGGAGGCAGTGAAAGCCACATCCACTGCTCTAACTATAACAGCCCCACCATGACAGGCAAGCTCATAATCCATCTAGTAACTGTAGCACTTGAAACCACAAGACAATTGCAAACAATCAGTTTTAATGGCCAAAAGAGTGTGTAGGCAAAACGTATTAATCAAATGTTTACTAGTAAAATTCAGGTAAGGGATGAATTTATTTTTGAGCACTGAACTCATAAAGTATCCATATTTGTGTTATTTCACTTCCTAAAAGCATACTAATTGATAACTCACTAATCACAATTTTTATAACTTAAACATCTCATGCATTCAAATGGGCATATTGTTTTCAGTGAAATTACTCACTCTCACCCAATAAAAAACACTGTGGCAAAGTTCTGGGAATATTTTGTGACAGAGTTGAAATAAAAACCTCCATCCACTTTCACAAAGTTAACCTAATCAGTATCACAGGGAAAATTCTCAAAGTCAAATCACTTTCAATATTTTGCTTTTAGAAACTGACTTGAGTCTGTATAATATGGGATAAAAACTCAGTCAACTGAAATGTATAAACACATTACATTTAACAGGGAGAACCTGCAATAATAAAACTATTATTCATATATCAAAATACATATATCTTATCAAATATTATCAATAATGAAATATTTGAACTCTGAGAACTTAAAAACAAGTGCCTAGGTATACATATTAACTGTTCAGTTCAGTTTAGTCGCTCAGTCATGTCCGACTCTTTGCAGCCCCATGAATCACAAGCACACCAGGCCTCCCTGTCCATCACCAACTCCCAGAGTTCACTCAGACTCAAGTCCATCAAGTCTGTGATGCCATCCAGCCATCTCATCCTCTGTTGTCCCCTTCTCCTCCTGCCCCCAATCCCTGCCAGCATCAGAGTCTTTTCCAATGAGTCAACTCTTCGCATGAGGTGGCCAAAGTCCTGGAGTTTCAGCTTTAGCATCATTCCTTCCAAAGAAATCCCAGGGCTGAGCTCCTTCAGAATGGACTGGTTGGATCTCCTTGCAGTCCAAGGGACTCTCAAGAGTCTTCTCCAACACCACAGTTCAAAAGCATCAATTCTTCGGCGCTCAGCTTTCTTCACAGTCCAACTCTCACATCTATACATGGCCACTGGAAATACCATAGCCTTGACTAGATGGACCTTTGTTGGCAAAGTAATGTCTCTGCTTTTCAACATGCTGTCTAGGTTGGTCATAACTTTTCTTCCAAGGAGTAAGCATCTTTTAATTTCATGGCTGCAGTCACCATCTGCAGTGATTTTGGAGCCCCCCAAAATAAAGTCTGACACTGTTTCCACTGTTTCCCCATCTATTTCCGATGAAGTGATGGGACTGGATGCCATGATCTTCGCTTTCTGAATGTTGAGCTTTACGCCAACTTTTTCACTCTCCTCTTTCACTTTCATCAAGAGGCTCTTTAGTTCTTCTTCACTTTCTGCCATAAGGGTGGTGTCATCTGCATATCTGAGGTTATTGATATTTCTCCTGGCAATCTTGATTCCAGCTTGTGCTTCTTCCAGCCCAGCATTTCTCATGATGTACTCTAAGAAAGTGAAGTTGCTCAGTCGTGTCTGACTCTTTGCGACCCCATGGACTGTAGCCTACCAGGTTCCTCTGTCCATGGGATTTTCCAGGCAAGAATACTGGAGTGGGTTGCCATTTCCTTCTCTAGGAGATCTTCCCAACCCAGAGACTGAACCCGGGTCTCCCACGTTGTAGGCAGACACTTTACCATCTGAACCACCAGGGAAGCTTTATGATGTACTCTGCATATGAGTTAAATAAGTAGGGTGACAATATACAGCCTTGACGTACTCCTTTTCCTATTTGGAACCAGTCTGTTGTTCCATGTCCAGTTGTAACTGATGCTTCCTGACCTGCATACAGGTTTCTCAAAAGGCAGCTTGGGTGGTCTGGTATTCCCATCTCTTTCAGAATTTTCCACAGTTTCTGGTGATCCACAAAGTCAAAGGCTTTGGCATAGTCAATAAAACAGAAATAGATGTTTATCTGTAACTCTCTTGCTTTTCCCTTGATCCAGCAGATGTTGGCAATTTGATCTCTGGTTCCTCTGCCTTTTCTAAAACCAGCTTGAACATCTGGAAGTTCACGGTTCACATATTGCTGAAGTCTGGCTTGGAGAATTTTCAGCATTAATTTACTAGCGTGTGAGATGAGTGCAATTGTGCGGTAGTTCGAGCATTCTTTGGCATTGCCTTTCTTTGGGATTGGAATTAAAACTGACCTTTTCCAGTCCTGTGGCCACTGCTGAGTTTTCCCAATTCGCTGGCATTTTGAGTGCAGCACTTTCACAGCATCATCTTTCAGGATTTGAAAGAGCTCAACTGGAATTCCATCACCTCCACTAGCTTTGTTCGTAGTGATGCTTTCAAAGCCCACTTGACTTCACATTCCAGGATGTCTTGCTCTAGGTGAGTGATCATGCCATCATGATTATCTTGGTCTTGAAGATCTTTTTTGTACAGTTCTTCTGTGTATTCTTGCCACCTCTTCTTAATATGCTCAGCTTCTGTTAGGTCACATGAATGTAATTCAGTAAACATAGTTTTATAAACCTCTCATGAGTGCTCTCATTTTCTCATTGCCACTCAAGAAAGTATGTACTTTTAAATGTTGATGATATTCCTCAAAGTCAGCCAAGAGGATCTTACTGCTGTGCATTCAGAAACTAGTCTCTGAGCATTTACTACTTTTATATCTTCTGGCAGCCATGGGATATAGGATAATATAAAATCTAGACCCTTGATACAAGAAATCCATAGACTAATTGGAGAGAAAAGGATATGGAATTAAACAAAAGGTTAAGTTATATGATAAAGTGTGTCACAAAAAGAAATGCCTTGGAATTTAAGATTATGCACGGAAAAAACATTATCCATGGTCATGATAATTTTTTGAAATGACCAAGATTTAAGGTCTGTCTGGAGGATTAGTCAACAGTAATCCTGTTTTCTCAAACAATTTTACTTAAAATTATTCACCAGTAATTGTTGAGTGGTGGTGTTATCATTTAAGGAAGGTGGGATCAAAGACAGGATTATAAATTCCCAATCCAGTATTTAATTAATTCAATCCAGTATTTAAAATATTTGTCATAATAAAAAATTCAAATAAACAAAATAATGGAAAAAGCAATCATATTTCCAATGAAGTATTTTTCATATATACTTTATGAATTTTAAGTCATTGGCTTAATTCCCCTTAAGCAAAACAAACATTTAAAGTATTCATAAAAGTGTTACTCTCAACTCCTTTTTAAAAAATTATTTTATATTTATTTCTGTGTGCTCATTATTGGTTACTTTTTGTTACTTGATTATTACACATACACAGAGAATCTCGAATTCAGTCTGTCACTATTTTTAATAAAATAACCATATCATTTAACTACTGTTCAAGACAAATATAGAAAAAAATAATATTTAATAATTTCCACCCTGCTCTTCTCTTCATTATAGAATCTAAGTTAATTGACGTCCTAACATCTATCTCCTTGGTTTGGTTCTACCTTTTCTTAAGTTTACATAAGTTGAGTCACATAGTATGTATATTTTTGTGTTCGGCTTCTTCTCTTTTTTTAAAATTCCTTTTTAAATTTTAAAAAAAAAATGTTTTCTATGTCACACATTCTAAGGATCTGAGATCATACCTCAGCCTCCTCCAGGTCTGTGAACAAATTCTAGGGTGTCCTGGAGACCTCTCTATTCCACATTGAACAACTACATCCGTTAAGTAGTTGACTGAATGAACAAGATAGTAAATGCCATATTTTATTTTACAGACAAAAGTCTACTTTGCATGAAACCACTCTTCAAATGACTGCTTCCTTGATATTCTATGCCTTCGATTTTATGGAAACCATGCGGAAAATATAGTTAACTTTTCTTCTTGACTTTCTAATTAGCACAATAAATTCTTTTTCAAATATGAATAAAAATAAGTAAATATGCATTGTCAAGCCCCTTGAAAGGACCAGAAAGAAATATCATCTCTAAAAATCAAAGATACAGAGGGAAGTCAGTACTTCATCAGGGAGATTACCATATTTTCTGGGAGACAGGATGGCCCACCAGAATGAACAGGTTCATATAATAAAGTCTGAATGGGTAAGAGCCACATCAGATCTTCGAAAATCTCCACTGTCCTCCTACAATCCACCCTGTCTCACATTTGGCTAGAAAAGTTACACCCTTAGTCTAATTCAGATATGGATTGCTATTGATAGTTCTCATTTGAACCAGGAAGAATTTTATGAAGTTTGTTCCACAAATTTAGAACATGACCACAGAGGGACAAATGACACCGAACATTCAGACATGAATCATGCCTCCCCTATCAACTGCCCCGGATTAACACAGCCAGATTCAAGTGCTATCCTGAACTTGGAGCTGCTGAACTAAAACAAAGGTCATCTACTGAGAAGTCTCAGGGGCATCATTTGAACTGATCCTTAAATCAACTGCAAAATTTAACCTGAAAGATCAAAACAAAAAAGACACACGCGGGACCATTTCAGACTATTGTTGGAATAACAGTTATAGTATTAACATTTTGAAACTGTTTTGGAGACAGGAACTATAAATTAGGGCTACTCCCAAGAATTGTGACATTCTTTCACACTGGAAGTTAGAGTAAATGAGGTACATCTTTCTTTTAGTAAATGTCTCTGAGAAAAGTAAATATTAATACAACTGCATATATGAACCACAAAAAGACAACACTTGTTTATATCACCAGTAGCTGTTGAAGGGATTAAAAAAAAATAAAATATTTGGATTTCTCATGTAAACTTGTTCACATCCAAAACTCATGTTTCTAAAGAAAATGATTGGGCAAGTAAAAAGCTAAATCCAAAAGCTAAGGGAGAAATTCTAAAAGAGTTTAAATCCCAAGCATACTATAACTGCTTTGAAATGGGATTTTCACTAGATCAATTCCTCTCAGAGAGTAGTCCGCAAACTATCACTGGTCTACTACAAATTATGGACAGAAATTGAGAGAAATCACTTAAAATATTCTAAAGGAATCTGACCTTATGGTGACATCCAAGCATATGATTTCTTATATCACAAAAATTATAGGTTGTAGAGAATTGGGAAAAATCTCAAACTGGTACTCAAAGATATTTTAAGAAACACTGCTGTAGGTTATTTCTTCCCAAGAACTATTTCTTCTATTGAAAGGAACCTAACCCTCCTCTTGTTTGAGAAATACACACACTAAATGACCATATCTATATAGTCATAAGATCTGTGAAGGTATTATGCATCTGATGATATTAACATGGAATCTTGGGTTCTAAGACAGTTTTTGTCCTGGTACAATTCTTCTGAGTACATGTTACAATTTTACTTTTTTAATTTGTTTATATTTTAATTGAAGGATAATTGCTTTACAGAATTCTGTTATTTTCTGTCAAACCTCAACATGAATCAGCCATAGCCTGTTGAACCTCCCTCCCATCTTCCCCCGCATCCCACCCCTCTAGGTTGATACAGAGCCTCTGTTTAAGTTTCCTGAGACATACAGCAAATTCCCGTTAGCTATCTAATTTACATATGGTAATGTAGGTTTCCATGTTACTCTCTCCATACATCTCACCCTCTCCTCCCCTCTCTCCTTGTCCATAAGTCTATCCTCTATGTCTATTTCTTCATTGCTTCCCTGTAAATAAATTCTTCAGTACCATTTTTCTAGATTCCATATACATGCATTAGAATATGATAGCTATATTTCTCTTTCTGACTTACTTCACTCTGTATGATATGTTCTAGGTTCATCCACCTCATCAGAACTGAGTCAAATGCATTCCTTTTTACGACTAATATTCCATTGTGTATATGAACCACATTTCTTTATCCATTCATCTGTCAATGGACATCTAGGTTCCTTCCATGTCTTAGCTATTGTAAATAGTGCTGCAATGAACAATGGGATACATGTGTCTTTTTCAATTTTAGTTTCCTCAGGGTATATGCCTGGGAGTGGGATTGCTGGGTCATATGGTGGTTTTATTCCTAGTTTTTTAAGGAATTTCCATACCATTTTCCATAGTGGCTGTATGAATTTACATTCCCACCAACAGTGCGAGTGTTCCCTTTTCTCCACACCCCCTCCAGCATTTATTGTTTGTATACTTTTTGATGATGGCCATTCTGCCTGGTGTGAGGTGATATCTCACTGTAGTTTTGATTTGCATTTCTTTGATAATGAGCGATGTTGAACAACTTTTCATGTGTTTGTTATCCATCTGAATGTCTTCCTTGGAGAAAAGTCTGTTTAGGTCTTTTCCCCACTTTTTGATTAGGTTGTTTTTCCAATATTAAGTTGTATGAACTGCTTGTATATTTTGGAAATTTATCTTTTGTCAGTTGTTTCATTTGCTATTATTTTCTCTCATTCTGAGAGCTGTCTCTTCACCTTGCTTATACTTTCCTTTGCTGTGCAAAAGCTTTTAAGCTTAATCAGGTCCCACTTGTTTACTTTTGCTTTTAATTCTGTTAATCTAGGAGATGGATCATAGAGGATCTTGCTTTGATTTATGTCATTAAGTGTTCTGCCTATGTTTTCCTCTAAGAGTTTTATAGTTCCTGGTATTACATTTAGGCCTTTAGTCCATTTTGAATTTATCTTTGTGTATGGTGTTAGGAAGTGTTCTAATTTCATTCTTTTACATGTAGCTCTCCAGTTTTCCCACCACCATTTATTGAAGAGGCTGTCTTTGCCCCATTGTATATCCTTGCCTCCTTTGTCAAAAATAAGGTACCTATAGGTGCATGGGTTTATTTCTGGGCATTCTATCTTGTTCCATTGTTCTATATTTCTGTTTTTGTGCCAGTATCATACTGTCTTGATGACTGTAGCTTTGAAGTATAATCTGAAGTCAGAAAGGTTGATTCCTCTAGTTCCATTCTTTTCCAAGACTGCTTTGGCTATTTGAGGTCTTTTGTGTTTCCATATGAATTGTGAAAAAATTTGTTATATTTTTGTGAAAAATGCTATTGGTAATTTGATAGGGATCACATTGAATCTGTAGATTGAGTTTGGTAGTATAGTCATTTTCACAATATTGATTCTTCCTACCCAGGAACATGGAATATCTCTACATCTGTTTATGTCATCTTTGATTTCTTTCATTAGTGTCTTACAATTTTCTTGGTACATTCTTTTGTCTCCTTAGTTTATTCCTATATATTTAATTCTTTTTGTTGCACTGGTGAATGGGATTGATTCCTTAATTTCACTTTCTGAATTTTCATTGTCAGTATATAGAAATGCAAGTGATTTCTGTGTATCAATTTTGTATCCTGCACCTTTGCTAAATTCACTGATTAGCTCTAGTAATTTTCTGATACTATCTTTAGGGTTTTCTACATATAGTATACTGCCATCTGCAAACAGTGAGAGCTTTACTTCTTTTCTGATCTGGATTCCTTTTATTTCTTTTTCTTCTTTGATTGCTGTAGCTAGGACTTCCAGAACTATGATGAATAACACTGGTGAAAGTGGACACCCTTGTTTTGTTCCTGATCTTAGGGGGAATGCTTTTAGTTTTTCACCATTGAGAATAATGTTTGCTGTGGGCTTATCATATATGGCCATTACTATGTTGAGGAAGGTTCCTTCTATGCCCATTTTTTTAACAGTTTTAATCATAAATGGGTGCTGAATTTTCTCAAAGGCTTTTTATACATCTATTGAGATTATCATATGGTTTTTATCTTTCAATTTGTTAATGTGGTATATCATATTGATTGATTTCTGTATATTGAAAAATCCTTGCATCCCTGGAAGAAGCCCAACTTGATCATGGTGTATGAGCTTTTTGATGTGTTGCTGAATTCTGTTTGCTAAAATTTTGTTGAGGATTTTTGCATCTATGTTCATCATTGATACTGGCCAGTAGTTTTCTTTTTGTGTGTTGTCTTTGGTTTTGGTATCAAGGTGATGGTGGCCTTTTAGAATGAGTTTGGAAGTGTTCCTTCCTCTGAGATTTTTTGAAAGAGTTTTAGGAGGATAGGCATTAGCTTTTCTCTAAATGTTTGATAGAATTCTCCTGTGAAGTCATCTAGTTCTGGACTTTTGTTTATTTGGAGATTTTTTATCACAGCTTTAATTTCAGTGCTTCTAATTGGGTTGCTCATAATTTCTATTTCTTTCTGGTTCAGTCTTGGAAGATTGAACTTTTCTAAGACTCTGTCCATTTCTTCCAGGTTATCCATTTTATTGTCCTATAGTTGCTCATAATAGTCTCTTATAATCCTTTGTATTTCTGTATTTTCTGTTGTAATCTTTCCTTTTTCATTTCTAATTTTGTTGATTTGATTCTTCTCTCTCTTTTTTTTCCTTGCTGAGTCTGGCTAAACGTTTGTCAATTTTCATTTATCTTCTCAAAGAACCAACTTTTAGTTCTATTAATCTTTACTAGTGTTTCTTTTATTTCTCTTTTTCATTTATTTCTGCTCAGATCTATGTAATTTTTTTCTTTCTACTAAGTTTTTTTTTGTTGTTGTTTTGTTTTTCTTTTTCCAGTTGTTTTAAGCATAAAGTTAGGTTGTCTATTTGATGTTTTTCTTGTTTCTTGAGGTAGGATTGTATTGCTATAAACTTCCCTCTTAGAACTGCTTTTGCTGCATCCCATAAGTTTTGAGTTGTCGTGTTTTCATTGTCCTTTGTTTCTAGAAATTTTTTGATTTTCCTTTTGATTTCTTCAGTAACCTATTGGTTATTTAGAAACATTTTGTTTAATCTTCTTGTGTTTGTGTGTTTTTTTTTTAATTTTTTTCTTTTAATTAATATCTAGTCTTATAACATTGTGGTTGGAGAAAATACCTGATACAATTTCAATTTTCTTAAATTTACTGAGGCTTGACTTGTGACCCAAGATGTGATCTATCCTGGAGAATGTTCCATGTGTACTTGAGAAGAAGGCATATTCTCTTGCATTTGGATGGAATGTCCTGAAGATATCAATGAGATCCATTCATCTAATGTATCATTTAAGACGTTTCCTTATTAATTTTCTATTTTGATGATTTCTTCATTGGTGTGAGTGTGGTTTTTAAAATCCTTTTCTTTTATTGGGTTACTGTCAATTTCCCCTTTTTTGTTTGTTAGTGTTTGTCTTATGTATTGAGGTGCTCCTATGTTGGGTGCATAGATATTTACAATTGTTATGTCTTCTTCTGGGATTGAGCCCTGATCATTATGCAGTGCTCTTCCTTATCTCATGGAATCTTCTTTATTTTAAGGTCTATTTTGTCTGTTATGAGGATTGCCACTCCAGCTTCCTTTTGTTTCCCATTTGCATGGAATATGTCTTTCCATCCTCTCACTTTCAGTCTATATGTGTCTTTAGGTCTGAAGTGGGTTTCTTATAGACAGCATATATATGAAAAAAAAAAAGGCTCAAAAGCTTAATTAGTGCCAATAAAATTGACAACAACAACAGAGGCAGGAAAAAGTAAAAAAGAAATCCAAAAGAATCTACAGAACAAGTCAAAACATAGAAATAATCAATGTTTTTCTTGAGTCACTGCTGTCAGAGTCCCTTCCCTTGCTGGGAGTCACAGTCCACCTTACCTCCCTGGATGCCCTCCAACACTGTGTTGCTCTCTGGACATGCTGTGGGGGCAGCTCAGATTCTAATCTGGCCCTACTCCTGTGTGTTCTTGCCTCCAATGTCCACAGCTATTAGAACTAGTGTGTTTTCTTTTGTGGGAGTTCTCAGTGTCCTTTTATATATTCCATAGACACAGAGTCTGCCTAATTGATCATGTGGATTTAATCTGCAGCTTGTTCAGCTGGTGGGAAGGTTTTGGGTCTTCTTCCTGAGCCACACTGCCCCTGGATTTCAATTATGGCTTTATTTCCACCTCTGCATGGGGTCATCCACTGGGGTTTGCTCCTGAGGCTGCCCTGAAGGACTTGGGTCTCCCTTGGTGAGGGCCAGGTGTGGATGAAGTACAGATGCTTGGGTTACAGGGGTTCTGGCAACACCAGGTACTCAGGGGAGTGTTTTGGCTAAGGCAGTAGGAAATACAGTCCTCTATAAAGGTATGGCAACCAGTATTAGCAAATACACTCCAGTATTGCCTGGAGAACCCCCCTTGACAAAGAAGCCTGACAGGCCACAGTCCACAGGGTCTCAAAGAGCTGGGCATGGCTGAAGTGACACTGCATGCATAGATGCAAGGTTTTTTTTTTTTTGTCTGAGGCATCACAGTGTGGGTTCAGTGTGAAGGTGGTGCAGCTGTTTGGATTGCAAGGACCCTGATGGTGCCAAGTGTGCAGGGACACGGACTGCCTCCACCACAGGAGTTATGGCCCTATCAGAGTCTTCATTGAAAAAGCAAGAGAGTTCCACAAAACATCTATTTCTGCTTTATTGACTATGCCAAAGCCTTTGACGGTGTGGATCACAAGAAACTGTGGAAAATTCTCAAAGAGATGAGAATACCAGACCACCTGACCTGCCTCTTGAGAAACCTATATGCAGGTCAGGAAGCAACAGTTAGAACTGGACATGGAACAACAGACTGGTTCCAAATAGGAAAAGGAGTCCGTCAAGGCTGTATATTGTCACCCTGATTATTTAACTTATATGTAGAGTACATCATGAGAAACGCTGGGCTGGAAGAAGCACAAGCTGGAATCAAGATTGCTGGGAGAAATATCAATAACCTCAGATATGCAGATGACACCACCCTTATGGCAGAAAGTGAAGAGGAACTAAAAAGCCTCTTGATGAAAGTGAAAGAGGAGAGTGAAAAAGTTGGCTTAAAGCTCAACATTCAGAAACGAAGATCATGGCATCTAGTCCCATCACTTCGTGGCAAATAGATGGGGAAACAGTGGAAACAATGGCTGATTTTATTTTTCTGGGCTCCCAAATCACTTCAGATGGTGATTGCAGCCTTGAAATTAAAAGACGCTTGCTCCTTGGAAGGAAAGTTATGACTAATCTAAACAGCATATTAAAGAGCAGAGACATTACTTTACCAACAAATGTCTGTCTAGTCAATGCTATGGTTTTTCCAGTAGTCATGTATGGATGTGAGAGTTGGACTATAAAGAAAACTGAGCCCTGAAGAATTGATGATTTTGGACTGTGGTGTTGTAGAAGACTCTTGAGAGTCCCTTGGACTGCAAGGAGATCCAACCAATCCATTCTGAAGAAGATCAGTCCTGGGTGTTCATTGGAAGGACTGATGTGGAAGCTGAAACTCCAATACTTTGGCCACCTGATGCAAAGAGCTGACTCATTGGAAAAGACTCTGATGCTGGGAAAGATTGAGGGCAGGAGGACAAGGGGACAACAGAGGATGAGATGGTTGGATGGCATCACTGACACAATGGACATGCGTTTGGGTGGACTCCGGGAGTTGGTGATGGGCAGGGAGGCCTGGCATGCTGCGATTCATGGGGTCGCAAAGAGTTGGACATGACTGAGTGACTGAACTGAACAGAGTCATTTTCAAGCCTCTTGTAGCTGATGATCAGAAGGCCTCTTTGGCCAGTCTTTCTCCATACCTCTGCCTGTTCAGGCACTTAGAGGTCTCCCTTGCCTGGAGTCTTTCTCTGTTGTTCTATGCATCAGGCACATAATGGGGCCTCCCAGGCTGGGTCCCTACTCTGTAGATCGACATGTCAGGCAATTAAAGATTATGCTGGATGGAGTCCTACTCTGTAGTCTTGTGTCAGGCATTTGTTGGGCCAGCCTCTCTATTGTTCAGTTGCCCATGCTGGCATGTGGGGAGTGAGAGGCTATAGCGATGGATCCACCCACTATGCATGACTCAGCACTATCGCCTTGCTTCCACAGCTGCCTGGCTTTCCTCCACAGGCATTTCCCACCACAACCTCCTCCCTCACAAAACCTCAGTCTGTCTCTAGTCAACAACAGCCCTCTACCCGGGAATGCTCCAGAATCCTTAAAGTCCAGCTCCCAGCTGCTGTGTCCTCTAGAGGACCTGCATCCCTGTGTGGGGTATGTATGCTGCAGCAAGGACTGTCTGATTCTCATTCCATTTAGGCTGCTAAAGATCAGCTGTTTCACTCTCAGCCTTAAATGTTACTCCTCTGACTCAAGACAATTGCCCTGATGTGGGATTGAATCCCTACCTCAGTTCCCTCACCTTCTGAGGGCAGCTCCAGTTCTACTAACACTCTTGTTCCCCCTTCCCCCGACCCCCCCAGCCCCTTCATCCTACAGAGTTTTGTGTGGTTCTACATATTCTTTTCCGCTGGTCAGGTACTCCTGTCTGCTCTCAGCTGGTGTTCTGCATGCACTTCTGTGTCTGAAGGTGTATTCCTGATGGATCCATGGAGAGAGATGTACTCCCCATCCACCCACTCCTCTGCTATCTTGCTCCCTCTGTGTTATAAATTTAAATAGAGAAAGTAATCTCTCATGTGTGACATCTGGAAGTAGAGTAGACTGAGCATGTAAATCCGAAGTTCAATCAAAGTTCTTTTATTTTCTACTACGCCATCCACAAGAATGCAGTTGTCAGATGTTTGTTGTAACTCTACCCATTGCTTCCTCACTGAGAAAAATGGGTGTCTCTTTCTATATGCCCTCTCCTAAAGCAGAAAAGTTACCATGACATTTTCAAGGCAATTTCTCTTCGTTCTGCATTGCCCAGAATTGTTATGTGTCCATCTGTTCAGTTCAGTTCAGTTCCGTCGCTCAGTCGTGTCCGACTCTGTGACCCCATGAATTCGCAGCACGCCAGGCCTCCCTGTCCATCACCAACTCCCGGAGTTCACTCAGACTCACATCCATCGAATCAGTGATGCCATCCAGCCATCTCATCCTCTGTTGTCCCCTTCTCCTCCTGCCCCCAATCCCTCCCAGCATCAGAGTCTTTTCCAATGAGTCAACTCTTCGCATGAGGTGGCCAAAGTATTGGAGTTTCAGCTTCAGCATCATTCCTTCCAAAGAAATCCCAGGGCTGAGCTCCTTCAGAATGGACTGGTTGGATCTCCTTGCAGTCCAAGGGACTCTCAAGAGTCTTCTCCAACACCACAGTTCAAAAGCATCAATTCTTCGGTGCTCAGCTTTCTTCACAGTCCAACTCTCACATCCATACATGACCACAGGAAAAACCATAGCCTTAACTAGACGGACCTTAGTCGGCAAAGTAATGTCTCTGCTTTTGAATATACTATCTAGGTTGGTAATAACTTTTCTTCCAAGGAGTAATCGTCTTTTAATTTCATGGCTACAGTAACTATCTGCAGTGAATTTGGAGCCCCAAAAATAAAGTCTGACACTGTTTCCACTGTTTCCCCATCTGTTTCCCATGAAGTGATGGGACCAGATGCCATTATCTTCTTTTTCTGAATGTTGAGTTTTAAGCCAACTTTTTCAGTCTCCTCTTTCACTTTCATCAAGAGGCCTTTTAGTTCTTCTTCACTTTCTGCCATAAGGGTGGTGTCATCTGCATATCTGAGCTTATTGATGTTTCTTCCAGCAATCTTGATTCCAGCTTGTGCTTCTTCCAGCACAGTGTGTCTCATGATATAGTCTGCATAGAAGTTAAATAAGCAGGATGACAATATACAGCCTTGATATACTCCTTTTCCTATTTGGAACCAGTCTGTTGTTCCATGTCCTGTTCTAACTGTTGCTTCGGAACCTGCATACAGGTTTCTCAAGAGGAAGGTCAGTTGGTCTGGTATTCCTATCTCTTTCAGAATTTTCCACAATTTATTGTGATCCACACAGTCAAAAGTTTGGCATAGTCAATAAAGCAGAAATAGATGTTTTTCTGGAACTCTCTTGCTTTTTCCATGATCCAGCAGATGTTGGAAATTTGATCTCTGGTTCCTCTGCCTTTTCTAAAACCAGCTTGAACATCAGGGAGTTCACGGTTCATGTATTGCTGAAGCCTGGCTTGGGGAATATTGAGCATTACTTTACTAGCGTGTGAGATGAGTGCAACTGTGCGGGAGTTTGAGCATTCTTTGTCATTGCCTTTCTTTGGGATTGGAATGAAAACTGACCTTTTCCAGTCCTGTGGCCACTGCTGAGTTTTCCAAATTTGCTGGCATCTTGAGTGCAGCACTTTCACAGCATCATCTTTCAGGATTTGAAAGAGCTCAACTGGAATTTCATCACCTCCACTAGCTTTGTTTGTAGTGATGCTTTCTAAGGCCCACTTGACTTCACATTCCAGGATGTCTGGCTCTAGATGAGTGATCACACCATCGTGATTATCTGGGTCATGAAGATCTTTTTTGTACAGTTCTTCTGTGTATTCTTGCCTCCTCTTCTTAATAGCTTCTGTTAGGTCCATACCATTTCTCTCCTTTATCGAGCCCATCTTTCCATGAAATGTTCCCTTGGTATCTGTAATTTTCTTGAAGAGATCTCTAGTCTTTCCCATTCTGTTCTTTTCCTCTATTTCTTTGCATTGATCGCTGAAGAAGGCTTTCTTACCTCTTCTTGCTATTCTTTGGAACTCTGCATTCAGATGCTTATATCTTTCCTTTTCTCCTTTGCTTTTCACCTCTCTTCTTTTCACAGCTACTTGTAAGGCCGCCCCAGACAGCCATTTTGCTTTTTTTGCATTTCTTTTCCATGGGGATGGTCTTGATCCCTGTCTCCTCTACAATGTCACGAACCTCATTCCATAGTTCATCAGGCACTCTATCTATCAGATCGAGTCCCTTAAATCTATTTCTCACTTCCACTGTATAATCATAAGGGATTTGATTTAGGTCATAACTGAATGATCTAGTGGTTTTTCCTGCTTTCTTCAATTTAAGTCTGAATTTGGTAACAAGGAGTTCATGATCTGAGCCACAGTCAGCTCCTGGTCTTTTTTTTGTTGACTATATAGAGCTTCTCCATCTTTGGCTGCAAAGAATATAATCAATCTGATTTCGGTGTTGACCATCTGGTGATGTCCATGTGTAGAGTCTTCACTCGTGTTGTTAGAAGAGGGTGTTTGCTATGACCAGTGCATTTTCTTGGCAAAACTCTATTAGTCTTTGCCCTGCTTCATTCCGCATTCCAAGGCCAAATTTGCCTGTTACTCCAGGTGTTTCTTGACTTCCTACTTTTGCATTCCAGTCCCCTATAATGAAAAAGACATCTTTTTTGGGTGTTAGTTCTAAAAGGTCTTGTAGGTCTTCATAGAACCGTTCAACTTCAGCTTCTTCAGAGTTACTGGTTGGGGCAAAGACTTGGATTACTGTGATATTGAATTGTTTGCATTGGAAACGAGCAGAGATCATTCTGTCGTTTTTGAGATTGCATCCAAGTACTGCATTTTGGACTCTTTTGTTGACCATGATGGCTACTCCATTTCTTCTGAGGGATTCATGGCAACCCACTCCAGTATTCTTGCCTAGAGAATCCCAGGGATGGAGGAGCCTCATGGGCTGCTGTCTATGGGGTCACATAGAGTTGGACATGACTGAAGCGACTTAGCAGCAATAGTAGATATAATGGTCATCTGAGTTAAATTCACCCATTCCAGTCCATTTTAGTTCGCTGATTCCTAGAATGTCAACATTCACTCTTGCCATCTCTTGTTTGACCACTTCCAGTTTGCCTTGAGTCATGGACCTGACATTCCAGGTTCCTATGCAATATTGCTCTTTTCAGCATCAGACCTTGCTTCTATCACCAGTCACATCCACAGCTGGGTATTGTTTTTGCTTTGGCTCCATCCCTTCATTCTTTGTGGAGTTATTTCTCCACTGATCTCCAGTAGCGTGTTGGGCACCTACCGACCTGGGGAGTTCCTCTTTCAGTATCCTATCATTTTGCCCTTTCATACTGTTCATGGGGTTCTCAAGGCAAGAATACTGAAGTGGTTGCATCAAAAAGTCTACAAACAAATGTTGGAGAGAGTGTGCAGATAATGGAAGCTTCTCACACTGTTTGTGGGAATGCAAACTTGTACAGCCACCAAGGAGAGCAGTGTGGAAATTCCTTAAAAATCTGGGACTATAACTGAATTCAGTGGCACAGAAAGTCCAGTGCTGGCTACACACTGAGGAAACCGGAACTGAAAGAGACACATGTACTTTGATGTTCATTGCAGCAGTGTTTACAATAGCTAGGACATGGAAGCAACCTAAATGTCCACCAGCAGACAAATGGATAAGGAAGTTGTGGTACATATACACAGTGGAATACTACTCAGGCATATAAAGGAACACATTTGAGTCAGTTCTAATGAGGTAATGAAACTGGAGCCTATTATTGAGAGTGCATTAAGTTAGAAAGAGAAATACCAATACAGTATATTAACACACACATATTCATGGACTTACAAAGATGGTAATGATGATCCTATACACAAGGCAGGAAAAGAGACGCAGATGTGAAGAACAGACTTTTGGACCCTGTGGGAGAAGGCGAGGGTTGGATGATTTGAGAGAATAGCTCTGAAGCTTGTAAATTACCATATATGAAACTGATGACCAGTACAAGTTTTGATGCATGAAGCAGGGCACTGAAAGTCAGAGGGATGCGGTGGGGAGGGTGGTAGGAGGGTAGTTCAGGATGAAAGGACACACGTGCACCCATGGCTGATTCAAGCTGATGTATGACAAAAAATCATCACAATATTGTAAAGTAATTATCCTCCATCTAAAATAAATGAATTAATTATTTTAAAAGGAAAAAAATTGATAAATTCAACTCAAAGGAATAAAAAAAGAAGAAGAAACCAAAAGGTGTGCAATATTTGGAAATCAATACTAATACATAGGAGAAAACTTGCCAGGAATTGATGGATGACAGAATAGTAGCCCCCTCAAGGATGGCTGTGTCCTAACTCCTGAAACCTGTATGTGGCAAATAGGAGTTCTGATGTAATTAAATAACTATCTTGAGATGCCAAGAAAAACCTAGATTATCAAAATGAGGCACTCTATACTTTGATTTTTTTAAGCTAGGGCTTTATTATTCTTTTTTAAAATTTTTATTCATTAAAAAAAAAGGACAATTCACCCATTTCTCCCACCTCTTCATCCCTTGCCTTTTCTATTAGCTTGGTTTTATACTACATCAATTTAAATGAATAAAATATTTCAGTAAGATACATTCATTCAGATCATACAAAACAGATTTTTTTTTAAGTAGTATACCTTTATAGAGACAAGTGACATTAGTAATATTGGAAAATATGCATGTCAAATATTAGGACCTACAAAATTATTTCAATAATACATGAATTTAGCATTTTTTTTTCAACATAACTTAAAGTCACTGGTATTTATATAGTCTCAGTAAAACTCAACTATGTCTGTGTATGTATAACCGAATAAGTGAAGTGAAGTCGCTCAGTCATGTCCGACTCTTTGTGACCCCATGGACTGTAGCCTACCAGGCTCCTCTGTTCATGAGATTCTCCAGGCAACAGTACTGGAGTGGGTTGCCATTTCCTTCTCCAGGGGATCTTCCCAACCCAGGGAGCGAACCCAGGTCTCCCACATTGTAGACAGACGCTTTACCGTCTGAGCCACCAGGGAAGTCCAAATAATTAAAGTTTATTTCTAATGTGTTAAATTAATTATGCAATTTTATTCTGATTTATGAGATCTATAATAATTTTTGCCAAGTATATTATATTACTAGCAACATTGAAATTTTGATTGTTCTTAGTCCAGCCTTCTTCCTTTACACATTTATTTTAACTCTCATAAACCTACTAATTTTTTGTCGTATTGGTTAAGGTAAATACCAGATTTTTCATCTTAATAAGATTAAGATACCCTTCTCTTTCACATCTAGTTCAAAATGATGCCCCTGCATGACTGTCATTTAGCTCTGGCCTCTCTACCTTGGGGCTCTTCTCTCTCCAAGGCAAGAAAACAAATCCAATGTCTTTAGTAAGGAACTGATTGAGACAAAATCTGAAACATGGATAAAAATAAAAGTCACCAATTCGTTGATATTTGTTTATCCACTCAAACTTAAAGAATTTAAAAGTCACGGAAACTTAATACACATAGATAGTGCTGAGTATGGATGAGTCAAATGCACACTCCAAGTGTTATCTAGCATTACAGTTTGTTACGGAGTGAAAGTAAAAGCAGTGAGCTTTCAGTAGTGACAAACTAGCACAGTACTTTTTATCATTTTATTGAATTGACATGTGTTTTATTGCAATGACTAAATCAATCAGTCTGTTATTTTGGCATTAGTTGTAAACAGACTGGAAAGACTTATATTCAAAAGAAATTTTCATTACAATTCAGTGAGGTAAAAGTTATTAAAATTTTATTAAAGATGGCATTATGATAAAACAGTCTAGGCAATTTATCCAAGGTCAAGGTGTGAAATATGAATATATATATACATGATAAGTAACTTTGGAATCCACAGACTGTTATTATTAAAGTAATACTATTCATTTTCCCAAATACAGTCAGTTGATCTATCTTTTTATGCTTTTTTCTTAATTGAGAGATTAAGGAAATATAATCACTGTCTTTTTCCCCCTCAATGTCACTCTTTCCATGGATGTAGCCATACTCTTATTTATATCCCACAAAGTATGCCAATACCACTATCATCACAATTATTTTTACACAATGATCTTTTACCCACTAAGGTCTTAATGTGCTCTCATTTCAAAATTCCCTCAAAAGCGAACATTTTCAAATGGTGTCAGTGATAACACAAGATGTTAATGATGAATTGAAAGTAACAAGATTCACAAAATGCTCCCATTTTCTGTATTTTCTAATTCTTCTTAAATTGGAAGTGAAATTGTAAGGGAACTTGTTTCTTCTGTATTGTCAGCTGTTTGTATCTTATTTCTAAATACCATCACAGAGGTACCTTGGCATGTTTAATGCTGAACAGAGTATAGTCCATCCTCTGCATCTGTGGGGGCTTGGTTCCAAGACCACCATGAATACAAAAATCCACGAATGCTCAAGTCCCTCACAGAGACATCTGTGTATCTGCAAATGTGGAAACAAAGGGTGCGAAGAGCTGACTGACATGCAGCGCTGTTTCAGCTTTTATTCATGTCAAGGTATTAAGCCTGACCCCGGGCTCCTACTTCAACTGAGGTGTCCATAAATCTTATTGGCTCAACTGTTTTCAACAACGCCTTGTGGTATAAATGACTCCACAGTCTGACTGATTAAACGACTAAATCTGCCCCTCTCTGCAAATACTACTGGGGTACGTGCCCCTAGGGGAAGTGTACTATAGCTGTTGACTGTGAGGCGAGGAGAGAGGGAGCCCCATCTTCTTGACCACGTGTCCAGAGTGGAGTCCAGAGTTGAGTTCCCATCAGTCTAAGCTGGGGATTGGTGGGGAAGACATACAAGTTGTGTCTCAAGTGCCACAATCTCACTGCTATTACTGCAGTTTATTACATTCTCTTGAGAAAATGCCTCTGCACTAGTTGGATACCCTTAGGACAATTTCCAGAAACTTCAAATGGTTGTTGTTTTTATAATTTCCACCGGTATGGTTGTTTCACTGAAGATTGATCCTGCAGAGTTCCTCAGGCTGCCACCACAAATGCATATCTCTTATGTTTCTTTCTTATATTACATTATATATATTTCTTATATTTCATATATCTATACAGCCCATGGAATTCTCCAGGCCAGAATACCGGAGTGTTTAGCCTTTCCCTTCTCCAGGGGATCTTTCTGACCTAGGAATTGAACCAGGGTCTCCTGCATTGAAGGCAGATTCTTTACCAACTGAGCTATCAGGCAAGCCCTATATTAAATTTTATATAACTTATTTTCAGATAAATTTACAAGTGTTGCTCTATCATGTCCTGAAATACAGCAAAGTCACTCTTTCCTTGGGGGTAGATGAGGTGGTGAGAGCAGAGTTAGTGTCTGGGTTTCCTCAAACAACCCACATGAGTCTAGGGTACCAGCCTGCATAGGATGTCATTCCCCTAAAACAGCATACACTTCAGCTGTAAGAAGCTGGATGAGACTGTGCTACATGAGGCCCTGCACTGGAAGAGTTATCCCATCCAACAGGTTTGCTTTCTTTTGGTAAATAAAGGGAACTAATGGAGAAGGCGATGGCACCCCACTCCAGTACTCTCGCCTGGAAAATCCCATGGACGGAGGAGCCTGGTAGGCTGCAGCCCATGGGGTCACGAAGAGTTGGACACGACTGAGTGACTTCCCTTTTACTTTTCACTTTCATTCATTGGAAAAAGAAATGGCAACCCACTCTAGTGGGTTGAACCGTGAACTTCAGGCTGGTTTTAGAAAAGGCAGAGGAACCAGAGATCAAATTGCCAGCATCTGCTGGATCATCGAAAAAGCAAGAGAATTCCAGAAAAACATCTCTTTCTGCTTTATTGACTATGCCAAAGCCTCTGACTGTATGGATCACAATAAACTGTGGAAAATTCTGAAAGAGATAGGAATACCAGACCACCTGACTTGCCTCTTGAGAAACCTATATGCAGGTCAGGAAGGAACAGTTAGAACTGGACATGGAAAAACAGACTGGTTCCAAATAGGAAAAGGAGTATATTGCACCCTGTATATTGCACCCTGCTTATTTAACTTATATGCAGTGTACATCATGAGACACACTGGGCTGGAAGAAGCACAAGCTGGACTCAAGATTGCTGGAAGAAACATCAATAACCTCAGATATGCAGATGACACCACCCTTATGGCAGAAAGTGAAGAGGAACTCAAAAGCCTCTTGATGAAAGTGAAAGAGGAGAGTGAAAAAGTTGGCTTATAGCTCAACATTCAGAAAACGAAGATCATGACATCTAGTCCCATCACTTCATGGGAAATAGATGGGGAAACAATGGAAACAGTGTCAGACTTTATTTTTTAGGGCTCCAAAATCACTGCAGTCGGTGACTGTGGCCATGAAATTAAAAGACGCTTACTCCTTGGAAGAAAAGTTATGACCAACCTGGATAGCATATTCAAAAGCAGAGACATTACTTTGCCAACAAAGGTCCATCTAGTCAAGGCTATGGTCTTTCCAGTGGTCATGTATGGATGTGAGAGTTGGACTATGAAGAAAGCTGAGCGCTGAAGAATTGATGCTTTTGAACTGTGGTGTTGGAGAAGACTCTTGAGAGTCCCTTGGACTGCAAGAAGATCCAACCAGTCCATCCTAAAGGAGATCAGCCCTGGGATTTCTTTGGAAGGAATGATGCTAAAGCTGAAACTCCAATACTTTGGCCACCTCATGTGAAGAGTTGACTCATTGGAAAAGACTCTGATGCTGGGAGGGTTTGGGGGCAGGAGGAGAAGGGGACGACAGAGGATGAGATGGCTGGATGGCATCACTGACTCGATGGATGTGAATCTGAGTGAACTCCGGGAGTTGGTGACAGACAGGGAGGCCTGGCATTCTGCGAATTCATGGGGTCGCAAATAGTTGGACACTACTGAGTGACTGAAATGAACTGAACTGAACTGAACTGATGTCATGCTGAGCACACAAAAAAATATTCCCTGAAAAATCAGAGGACATTGGAGAGAAAATGAAGGCAATCAGTAAGGAATTCCTATTTGTTATACTGTATCTCACAAAATTCATATGTTGAAGTTCTGATTGCCAGTACCTTAAAATGGAACCATATTTGGAGATACAGCCTTTAAAGACATGATTATGTTAAAATGGGATCACTGAGGTGGGCCCCACATCAGTATGACTAGTATCCTTATAAGAAGAAGAGATTAGGATATGCCCAGAGAGAGAGAGGAGGGGGCGGGGAAGATAACAGAAAGGCACAATCAGAAGGCATCATCAGGAAGCAAAGGAAGAAGCCCAGTATGCTCATACCTTGAACTCAGAATTCTAGCTTCCAGCATTGTAAAAGAATCCCTTGGGCTGCCAGGAGATTAAGTTAGTCAATCCTAAAGGAAATCCACCCTGAATATTCATTGAAAGGTCTGATGTTGAAGCTGAAGCTCAAATACTTTAGCCACCTGATGTGAACAGCTAAGAAGAGACCCTGATGTGGGAAAAGAAGGGAGGCGAGAGGAGAAGGGAGAAGCAGAGAATGAGATGGTTAGATAGTATCACCAACTCAAAGGACATGAATTTGAGCAAACTCAGGGAGATAGTGGAGGACAGAGGAGCCTGGCATGCTGCAGTTCATGAGGTTGCAGAGTCGAACATGACTTAGCAACTGAAGAACAACAAAGGGATCTAATACAACCATAAGTGAGTGAAAGTCACTCAGTCGTGTCTGACTCTGCAACCCCATGGAATGTACATTCCATGGAATTCTCCAGGCCAGAATACTGGATTGGGTAGCCGTTCCCTTCTCCAAGGGATCTTCCCAACCCAGGAATCGAAGCCAGGTCTCCCACACTGCAGGCAGATTCTTCACCAGCTGAAACCACCAAGGAAGCCCAATACAACCATAATCTCATCAGAGGAGATATTCCTGGAAGAGAGGACTAATCAATGTTGGACTGAAATTTAGTGAAAAACCCATGGTTTTTATAGAATTTCCAACATCAGTATATCAACTATTGTAAGACAATGAGAAAATCCTGGTCAATACAGTATTAGCCCCCAGTTTTTAGAAAAAGCAGTATCTAGCTATAGAAGGAGATTCTTACTATATCTCCAAATGGGCAAACCCTCTACCCAGCTGTTCTGTCATATAGTCTGTTTATTCCCTGGTTCTCAATATAGTCTGTTTATTCCCTGGTTCTCAATTGGAGCCACTAATTCTGTCCTGATTACTTTGGGGGAGTTTTATTTGCCTGGTTACATATTTATTATTAAAACCAATCCCAAAGGTTTAGAATAAGAAAATAAACTAGGTATTTTGCTCTTTGCATATAAATGAAAGAGGATGGTGTGAAGTAGGTATAACTAATACAGTTTTCTACTGTATGACTCAATTGAGTAATATGAGAATTTTTATGAAAAATAATATTTTTATTCTTTTTGAAACAATTATTTCAATAAATTGAAATACAAATGACACTAAAATATAATGTCTTCTCAATTTTAAAGATATTTGCATCTTATTAGTCAAATATAAAATCTGAACTTGCAGCAAAAATATCTACTTTCTTTAAATATTTAGAATTTCTGCTGTAAGAACTCATTTCACATAACTCCTAAAAAGTTCTGAGAACATGAAAGCATTTTCCATCATGAAATACTCAACACAAATCATGTCTGACTCTCAACTCTAACTTTGTCCATCAGTACAAGCAACAGAAACATAAGTGACTATTAGTAAATCACAATCCAGTGCCTTTTCAATAGATTTGTTTTCAATAGTCCTATTAAAATCCTAGAGAACATTTTTTTTCAGCATAAGTTATTTAGCAGCTTGCCACTTTAATTCTAATATGATTATAAATCTGCCTATGCCATGTTGCTAACGATTATTCAAAGCAATATTTGAAACACATGGCATTATCTTTTAAAGAATAATGTTACTATTAGGGTTGTTACACATACATGTCAGTTTTTCATTCTTGAAGATATACCCTTTGACAAAGTACACAGGATATTAAGAAGGAATAAGGGCAAGAAGATGGAGTTTTGTTTTTGGTTTTGATTTTTCTAAAGAGGAAATGCAAAGGCTCTATCTCCCAAAGAAAATACAAGTTTTATATGATGAGATTGAGCTTTCAAAGAGCCAAATTTCAGATGAGGATGTTGCTATGATCAATAAAACTTTACTAATGGTTCCTGAATCAAAACCTCATTAAAGACAGGAGCCCTCTTGTGGGTTCTGTCAATGGCATTGTCCTTTTGAGAGTCATGAGGCACTGGCAGCTTTATGTCTCTGGAGCCTTCCTTGGCATTCTATCCCCTGAATGCATGAATGAAACACAATAGGCATCTCCTGTAACAGTCTTCTTAGGTAAAGTCCACTGGCATTTCCAGTCAATCAAACCACAAACAAATTGCCTTGGAATATTTGTGACCCTTCCGCTGAATACACATTTTCATTTAAAGTAGAAAAGCAAGAAGTTTGTGTCATGCAGTTGGCCCATTCTACGTTGGCTTTGGCAGTATCTGTTAGGAATGTACTTTAATTCTATATGAACAATATTTTGCCATGTTATATATTGCCAATAATCCCAAACTGCAGTATTGACATATAAAAGGAAATATCCTGAAAAAGATCAAGTTAACAACATCTTCTATTTATTCCTGGCTTAAAGGTGCAGTTTAGAGAACTCCCAATTTTCATTACCAGGAATATGTGCAGAATAAGTAAAAATAAAGGAAAAATAGACATAAATTACACCAAGTACTAAGTCAGAAGCGCTTCACTCCTCCAGGGGTGTCTGGACTGAGGCAGCAGAGCCAGCCAAGTGTTCTGATAGCTGATCCTGGAGCCCAGATCTAGCCTTTGGCTTCGTTTCTGGAAAAATATTTTAACAATGACATCTATATAAAAATTCCTTCCTTTCAATTATTCCTGCCTGAGAACGGCTTTGCAGTGATGTGCCTAAGATCAGAACAAGGTTAATGCATTTAACATTTTTCTAAAAAATGGTTTTCAAAGAAAGCTATGAGGGGGATCATGAGTTGCCTTCTTTTGCTAGGCAAATCTCCCAGCAACTTTCATATCTCAAATGCCTACAACAAAGTGGATGTAGCTTAGATGAGAACATGTGAGTATATTGTTACAAGGTGAGGAGTCATGTCTTTTCTTCAGGGACTTTAATTATAATATGTTAAGAAAATATTAAGGGTATTGGAAATAAATTGGAGTTTCTATTTTGTTGCTTTTTATATTTACAGATTTCCAAAACTGAATTTCAATGATGAAGGTATGTTATAGTAATGACTAAACTTCTTCCTTGAAGCTAGGAGAACAGTAATATATCAAATAATCACATGTTAACATAGCTTTAAATGAACGTTTTTCTTTGGCAATAGCCTTTGGCAACATACATAAAACATGTATTGCTCAAAACATACATCTTTTTCATATAAATAATATATAATACATGTTTCTGTAGCAAAGGCTTACAAGAGGAAAATAGAGTGAAAGACTCCCGAGTATAACTTTAAACTTGCTCCTGGTGATAGTTAGAAGTCATTGAACCTCTAGGGTAAGACACAAACATCACTGCATATAATGGAGAGATACAGTGAATGGTTGTTGTATGCTACAAAGTAGAAATACTAAGAGAAAAACAAAATTAAACTTGGAAACTTTGTTTCAATAGTGGAATGATCTTTGTGACTTAGGAACAAATGTTTTCTAGCCTAGCACTAGAAAAATATCTAAGCATTGGCTATTTAAAGGTTGGTTTTGAGACAGTATGAATACAGTCTCAACTAATAAAAGTGATAACAATATTGACAACAGCAACAACAAAAAGCCCATAAATGAGGAATCTAGAAAAATGGTAAAGATGAATGAATTTGCAGGGCAGGAGTAGAGATGCAGGCATAGAGGATGGACATGCAGAGTTGGGTGGGGGAGAAAGGGTGGGATGAACTGGGAGATTGGGATTGACATATGTACACTACTTTTTAACTGCATCATCTAACATCCATAACTTATAGCAATTCAGAAATGCAAAATATCTACTACATTAGAGCATTTTATCAGGAAATATTCTGTATTTTCACACACTTAACAAAGCAAAGGCTTTTAAAATTAGGCATGTTCATACAATTTTCTTTTTTTTAACTGGTAAGTTAATTTAAAAGACTAATTCAACAAGATGCGTGTTTAGCACCAAATAGGTAAGTCAATGCTCTGATTGAATTTTCCAATATGGAAAGGGTTGTATGGAGTTACTTAAAGGATAAAACTGAGTGAGTGTGTATAAGGTAGATATGTGTGTGTTTGTGTGTGTGTGTGTGTTGGATTAAAAATCAGATGACCCATGTTCTGCTTCTAGTTAAATGGTTTTGTATAAGTCATTTACTTTCCACCCAGAGTCAAAATTTTTAATCTGAGAAATGGGGACACCAAGATTCTGACTTGCTACACAAAGTTATCATGATAAGATATATGTGAAGGTGAAATGAAAATCACGCAGTATTTTGTAAGTAATTAGCTACTTTAGAAGCAGATGTGAATAAGACAGATGAAGAATAGTCATGGTAAGAAAGGAAGAGCGTTAACTGATATAATCCACTTAATGTGGTTCTGTTTTTCACAATATTCAACCAGTCAGAGGTGCAACTTTTGTCAATTGGCTGCTACCTGACAATGAATACATTGTCTCGCTGATTTTTCCCCATAAATAACTAAAAAGATGAGTTGTTTTGGCAACATGTAAACACAGCCTGAGAAATATTTAACCTTAGCATCTGGTCCCATCACTTCATGGGAAGTAAATGGGGAAACAGTGGAAACATTGTCAGACTTTATTTTTAAGGGCTCCAAAATCACTGTGGATGGTGACTGCAGCCATGAAATTAAAAGACGCTTACTCTTTGGAAGGAAAGTTATGACCAACTTAGATAGCATATTGAAAAGCAGAGACATTACTTTGCCAACAAAGGTCCGTCTAGTCAAGGCTATGGTTTTTCCAGTGGTTATGTATGGATGTGAGAGTTGGACTGTGAAGAAGGCTGAGTGCTGAAGAATTGATGCTTTTGAACTGTGGTGTTGGAGAAGACTCTTGAGAGTCCCTTGGACTGCAAGGAGATCCAACCAGTCCATTCTAAAGGAGATCAGTCCTGTGTGTTCATTGGAAGGACTGATGCTAAAGCTGAAACTCCAATACTTTGGCCACCTCATGCGAAGAGTTGACTCATTGGAAAAGACTCTGATGCTGGGAGGGATTGAGGGCCGAAGGAGAAGGGGACGACAGAGGATGAGATGGCTGGATGGCATCACCAACTCGATGGACATGAGTTTGAGTGAACTCTGGGAGTTGGTGATGGACAGGGAGGCCTGGCGTGCTGTGGTTCATGGGGTTGCAAAGAGTTGGACACGACTGAGAGACTGAACTGAACTGAACCTCCATTATCTATCTGAATTTGAAACCAAATTTAGATGAACTCATTATTATAGTGACAACCTCTGTTGTAATTAAAAAAACATGGTATCTTTTTCTAAAGTAGAGGTAAGGCAAAGGGCAAAGAAATGGCTCACCCTCTCCAAGCATTATCCCAAGATTTCCTAACATGAAAATGTTCCAGCTGTTTCCAGAAGATACACTGAACTATGACTGACTAGCTAATACAACTATGACAGAAAATTCTAAGTGCTATTAATTAGCCACTAGAGTACAATAGTCAAAAGGTGAAAATTAGAATAAATTCTAGGATATCTGCTGATTCCTTTCACAAAATTGCATAAATTTAAACTTTCTCTTTCTAAAAGATCCAATTACACCAATATAATGTGACTGAATTAAATCCACAGTACAGTTTGTTTTGTTTCTTGGCTGCCAGCTTGAATGTGTCTGTTGATCTCACATTTAAATACTTATGGAGTCTGTGTACAAGTCATTTTGCTGCCCAGTGTGCCTGTCCAAATCTATTCCTTTTTACTCACTTTTACTTGAATGCCATTTTAAAAGGGGTACCAGAGTTTGTTAGTACCGTTACCTCGTAGGTCATATTTCATATCAAATAACCTGGATACAAAAACAAGTGAAAATTAGGGTTTTTATTAGGTTTATTTTATATTAGAATAATAGGATGGAATACAGAAATAATTAAAGGAAAGCAGTAAGGTCAATCAAAAATCCTGTATTTTACTAACTTTTTCTGCCTTGGTCTCTCAGATTCAAAAATCTCCTAAATAAAAAAGTTTGTTAATAACATGAATACCTCTAATCTACTTTATTTCCACAGGGCAGACTATTTGTAGCCACTTAAAACTTGTAAGGAATAGTCATAGAAATTAAATTTCCTCTCCATTAAAATGACATTTGAGATTCACCTTTTCACAACTTGGATTTTCCTGCAGTGAGGACACTATCTCATTCTTCCTCTTCATATGCTTCTCATTTTCCCCATTGAATGGTAATTCCACAATCCAGATGCCAAACTGCAAAAATATTCTTCCTGCGGCAGCATATGGTTCCTTGGCACGCTTATGTAGCATCTGTACAAAAAGCTTATAGTTTCCTCTGGGTATGTAATACTTCTGGCTGCTAAGAGGCTATTTGTGCAGTCTTTCCCTCAAAGACACCATTTCTCTTGACAAACCTTTGGTTCTAAGCAAATTTTGCACATTTTCTGTCCATTTGAGAATCAATGATATACATAAGCTTGCTTTACAGCCAAGCAGCTCTCCAAGTATTCTCATTCTACGACCAGGGGGTGGATCTGGCACAGATACAAATTGGTTTAACTACAATACGAGTTTATTTAGCTACCTTAATAAGCAACATTTTGTTGCTGATAAAATATGAGGATTGTCGACATTGGGCTATCCGTAAGGATGATCAAGGTCAAGAAAAATAGCATTTGAAAGGAAAGCTGCATAAGGTAGCAATATGGGAAAGCTTGCCGTGTTCTGCTCTCATGCTGTTGTAAATGGTGTGTGTGATGTGTAGTTACTCATATGTGACTTTTCCCTAACTGAAAATTCAGCTTCTGCACAGCTGTTGGACCAAGGCCCCCAGGTGGCACATATCACCACTACCTCCAGCATTACTTCTGTGGGGAACTGCTTCATCGGTCACCATTTTATCTAAGCACTAAAAGCAATTATGCAGCCAGAATTAGAGATTATTTCATACTGAAGAATTTCAGAGTTGACTTAAGAAAGACTGAGAACAAAATCTTTTCAGACTTCTCATAGTCTTTATACCATATTTTTCTAAGCTTGAGGGTTATTTTCTCAGAAGAAATTTGTAAAAAGGAAATATTTTTCCAACAAGACTCATTATTCCTGTTGATAAGGCAAGGCATAACAAAACATATCAAAATTATCAATAACTGTCTTGTACTATGTATGTAATACTCTTGGAAACTAGCATGTGTAATATTCCCTGTCTTGGTTGCATGGTATTGTTAAGAATATCTTTTAAAATAGGCCCTTAGGAATACAGAAGTGATATATATTTTCCCTTTATGTAATTTCCTCATGGATGATCATATAATCTGGGGTTTCTGAATAAATAATATTTTAAAGAACCTTTGAAAAGAACAGAAGGAAATCTATTCATAGGTAAGGCCACATTATAGGAAGCTAGTCTCATGTGTGTTGAGTAGACTTTAAAGATAACAGTATTTCCCACATAATATTTTAAAACAGCTATTCAAAATAAATAGAGAATTCCATGGCCAGATAACCAGTAAATGATTAAGCAAATTTAAACAGATTTCTTCATCAGGAGGCATCTTCCAGCCTTAATATTCTGGTGTATGTTGTGACCCTCTAAAGGAAGAAATGTTATACACACACTTGACTGTGAACTCATCTCCCTGCAGTAAATTCTACAGGACTGCTGTTGTGCAAAATTTTGGGAAATTCATATATAGAGAAAGGATTTGCATCAACATTTCTTAGATAAATACATAAATATTACTTTGGAAGCTGTGAAAAATTTGAAGATCTGTGATGAAATGCACTTAATTCAAACTATATTGGAGAGCCTTTATCAAATTCAGCAAAACCTGAGAGTTAAAACTATATCTAAAAATTTGACATCCCTACAGTGCACTGGACTAACTTAAAAATGTTACATTTCCTGCTCCAAAGATAGATAAATACCAAATAATATGGTATAAAGACGCTGTTCAACCCATAAAATAACTGAAAGAGAAGAGAGAGAAATTCTGATATGCAGATATGTACGTCCTCACTTGAAGAAAATGCAAAGGAAAAATAGCTCATTGTGTTATGAAAACTGGGTGTGCAGAGAAGTGGATGTTTTGGTTAATTATGTTTTTATTATTTATTCAGTTTCTAAAAATTTATCTTGAGTAAAACTTGCTAGTGTATAATTTTCTTTTAAATATTGCCCATTTCTTTTCAACTTTGAAAGTTCATTGGTACAAGTGATTCAAATCCTTGATTTTGATTTTTTACAATCTCTCCTGGGATGAATAAAATGAGAAGAGCAGAAATCCATTAAGTAACAAAATAAAGATGGCATCTCTATATCTTGGTTCCATAAGTTCCATTTGACTGAGAAAACCAATGGAAAAATGTCTTCAAATAGTAGCAACAGTTTGAGATAATATTTCAGAAGGCTTGGTCTGGATAAGAAGTGGTAGTGATATCATATTTCATTACATAGCTTAGAGATCAAAGGCAGAGAAACTGAAACTATACTTAGGGAATTTGCTAGGACTAAGTAGACAGCTTATTAAAGAACAGAAACATCACTTCACTGACAAAGGTCTGTATAGTTAAAGCTGTGGTTTTTCCAGAAGTCATGTATGGATATGACAGTTGGATCATATAGAAAGCCAAGTGCCAAAGAACTGATGCTTCAAACTGTGACACTGAAGAAGACTCTTGAAAGTCCCTTGGACAGCAAGGAAATCAAACTCAGCCAATCTTAAAGGAAATCAGCCCTGAATATTCATTGAAAAGACTGATGCTAAAGCTGAAGCTCCAATACTTTGGCCACCTAATGCAAAGAGCCGGCTCATTGGAAAAGACCCTGATGCAGGGAAAGATTGAAGGCAAGAGGAGAAGGGAGTAGCAGAGGATAAGATGGTTAGCATCACTGACTTAATGGACGTGAGTTTGAGCAAACTCTTGGAGACGGTAAAGGACAGGGAAGCCTGGCATGACGCAGATCATGGTGTAATAAAGAGTCAGACATGAGTTAATGACTGAACTACAGCAGCAAAGAGAAGAAATTACTCAAGCATTCTAGTCCTTATGACTGGGCCTTCTGGAGCTGAAGGGCTATAATTTAGACTTGCCTGTGTATTCCATGGAAATCAAAACATAAAGTATATCCAGGCTAATAGGGAGAAAGATTGGTAGGGGGAAAGGAATTCCTCAGACAAAGATTTGGCCACCAATTGCAGTAATTATGTTAAAGAGTCATGAACTGGAATTAGCATTTTGATTAGCATTTCAAACCTCAGCATTCATGCACACTATCTGGGTTGTCCTTAACCAAGTTTCTATACTTTCTAAATTTCAGTTTCCTCCTTAAAACAGAGACATTAGTTCTCACCTAGTAAGGTTGTTAAGATTAAATGAGATGATCTTTGTGAAGTCCTTGTTAAGGATATGGGAAATGTTAAGTAAATATCAATATTATTTTACCAGCAATATTAATAGCCAGAAATCCACCTAATGCCAGCTTAGAGCAGCTGATGGCAAGATAGAGAAGGGAAGGGAAAAGGATTTTATTGTATACAGTCTGCATTTCTATACATTTATAGAAACAATTGTATTTCCATAAGTGAAATAAATCCACAATAAACCTGAGAATATATAGGTATGAGAAAAAGAAAGGATGCAATGCAAATGACTTTTTTCTGGTATTTTGAATGACCTGAGATCTGCAAATATTAAGACCAATTAAAAGCTGTGCCAAAGATTCTTAAGGCAATTAAAAAACAAAAAAAGGTGAGATGTTGGTTCACAGGCATTAAAATAGACATCATAGAAAGCATTACATCCTCAGCTTCAATTGCTTTATTATTTTATCTACAAAAGAAAATTGCAATCAGTCTGTGAAAATATCATGTGATCTTAGACTCTTTTTTATTAGTACCTAAGTGATATAAAGGTCCAATATCATAAATGAATAACTGGTAATGGGTAGATAATAATAGCTAACAAGTTTGGTTCAGTGTGTGAACTGTAATTTGGAAAATCTAACACAATGTATACATATATTTCTGCTAATTATATGGGCACTCTTAGGGCAGGCGCTGTGCCCTTCAGTATTAGTTTGCTCAGATTACCCATGAGAGATAGTAACAGAAATCTTTGGTTATCAACCTTACATTAACTGCCTTTATCTTCTTTCTTGATAATAATCATGATGATGATAATGAAAATAATAAACTGCTTCTCAGTTTTCTCTTCTCATTGTGTCCATACATTTTAGTGTGGTTGGTCCCATTCTCAGTTCCAGGATATAAAATCTGAATATTCTGTCAGATCTAGTCATTCCACAAAAATTATATTACTTTACTGTTTACTAACTAAATTATGAATTCTAACATATAACTAAATTATGAATTCTAAGCTTATGATCATTTTACTCCAACTTTCAAGATTTTAAAAATGTTTCTCAAATCTACCATCTGAACCCTGTTTTAAAATATTAGTTTGTTTGTTTGTTTTTCCCCACCATGTTGAACATTACATCCCCATGACTTGTTTCTTCTATAATGGAAGTTGTACTTTTGACTCCCTTCACTCATTTTGCCCACACCCCCTCCCTTTGCTTCTGGCAACCATGAATCTTTGTGCTGTATCTATGAACTTGTGTTTTTGCTTTATTTTAGTTTTCACATATAAGTGAGATCATATGGTATTTGTCTTTCTCTGATCTATTTCTATTAGCATAATGTCCTCAAGGTCCGCCCATGTTGTCACAAATGGCAAGATTTTTTTTCCTTTTTGTGTCTAATATATACTCATTTTATTTAAATGCATCTTCTTTCCATTCATCCATCAGTGGACAATTATGTTGCTTCCTTATTTGGCTTTAATAAACATGAAAGTGCATATATATCTTTTCCAGTTAGTGTTTTTGCTTTCTTCAAGTAAATATCCAGATGTAGGATTGTTGGATCACATAGTAGCTCTAGTTTTACTTTTTTGAAGAACTTCCATACTATTTTTCATGGTGGCTGCCAAAACCTATGGTCTCACCAACAGTGCAAAAAATTTCCCTTTGGTCCATATCCTCAATAACCTTGTCATCTCTAGCCTTTTTGTTGGTAACCATCTAACAGATATGAGGTGACATCTCTTATGACTTTGATTTGCATTTCCATGATAATGAGCGACGTTGAACATATTTTCATGGATGATGGCACCCCACTCCAGTACTCTTGCCTGAAAAGTCCCATGGATGGAGAAGCCTGGTGGGCTGCAGTCCATGGGGTCGCTAGAGTCAGATACGATTGAGTGACCTCACTTTCACTTTTCACTTTCATGTATTGGAGAAGGAAATGGCAACCCACTCCAGTTTTCTTGCCTGGAGAATCCCAGGGACGGGGGAGCCTGGTGGGCTGCCGTCTTTGGGGTCGCACAGAGTCGGACACGACTGAAGCGACTTAGCAGCAGCAGCAGCCTATTTGTATTTCGTTTTTTAAAAAAAATCTCAGGATCTTTCTGCACATTCTTTCATTGCATTGCTTGATTCTTTGTTATTGAGTTTTGTTGTGCTATGCTCAGTTGCTGAGCTGTGTCCAACTCTTTGCAACCCTTTGGACTATAGCCCACCAGGCCTCTCTATCTATGGGATTATTTGAGCAAGAGTACTGGAATGGGTGACCATTTCCTCCTCAAGGGGATCCTCCAGACCAAGGGATCGATTCCTTATCTCCTGAGTCTCCTGCATTACAGACAGATTTTTTTATTTTTTTTTAACACTGAGCCATTGGAGGAAGTCCCCTTGAGTATTTTAAATATTTGAATATTAAAACTTTATCAGATATATGATTTGAAAATATTTCCTCCTGTTCAGTAGGCTGCCTTTTCATTTTGTTGATGATTCCCTGTGCAGAAGCATTTTAGTTTAATGTAGTTCCACTTGTTTGTCTTTTGTTATCTTATTTTAATTATTTTAATTCTATATTCTTTTTTATATTTTACTTGCCTTTGTCTGATTTTATTTTCTAGATCAGTTATAGTATTTTGAGGAACACTGACCACAAAATACTGATATGTATCTACTACAGTTTAAAAAAAAATTAATGCTGATAAGATAAAAATAACATAAATTTACCATCTTACCTATTTTTAATGTACAGTTCAGAAGTGTTAAGAATATTCACATTGTTGTACAACCAATCTCTGGAACTCTTTTCATCTTGCAAAACAAAACTCTACATCCATTAACAACTTCGCCTCCTCATTCTTTCCTCCCTCCCTGCAGTTTCTGGAAGCAACCATTCAACAGTCAGAGGAATAGTAGTTTTTGTCCTATATTAGATCCATACCTGAGATGCCGGGTATTTATTGGTCTTTTAGGGCACAGAATCTATTTGGCTAATTCAGTTGGCAATAGTTTTCAGAATCATAGATTACTGTCATAGGTAGTAACTTATGGGCTTCCCTGGTGGCTCAGATGGTTAAAGAATCTGCCTGCAATGCTGGAGACCTGGGTGCAATCACTGGGTTGGGAAGATCCCCTGGAGATGGGATTGGCTACCTACTCTAGTGTTGTTGCCTGGAGAATTCCATGGACAGAGGAGCCTGGCAGGCTAAGTTAGACATGACTGAGTGACTTTCACTTCACTTCAGTAACTTATGGGTTAATATCCATAACTTCAAAAATGTGTTTTCCAATGTTTTTGGCCCCAGCTCTAGTTGAACAAGAATTATAAGGGGTGTTTGTGAAACATGCATATTCTGAGCTACATCCCAAATTAATTATGCCAGAATTATCTATACAATGCTTTCTCTCCCATGTCCCAAGAATCTACATATTTATATACTTGAATCCTAAAGCAAATTAAAATGTACACATTTTAATTGTGAAATTATTCTACATGTAAATTCTGTATTTCCAACAATCTGTATTCTTTTCAATCTCACTCTTTTAAATACAAATAGAAAAAATTCCTAAACCTGCATATCTAAAGGAGAACCTCAGTGTAGCCTAGAGCAGTCTGGCTGGTGGACTTAAATTCTAAAATGGCCGAGGTCACATTTTCTCACTTCAGAAGCCACTTTCAGACTATGATTTTAGCCTTAAAGTTACTGACTTAGCTACAAGAATCCAGAAAAGTCTCTGTAATTCTGAGGGATATCAAATTGCAGCATGTCATAGAATACTTAACATTAGTAATTGTATATAAATGTATATGTACATATTTAATTGCACTGCATAATAATGTTTAGAATATGTGTCTATATATAAGCATGTTATTAACAACTTTCAGCATATAATTATTGTGGATATCTAGTAATTCTTGGGAACACTAAAGAACAAAACATACCTAGATATAATTTTAATTAAAAATATTGATGTTTAGTATTAAAAACTTGAAAGGGTCTTTAAGGGAAGCTAGGCCTATAATTCCCAGTGATAGTTTGGATAAGGGAAAACAAACATTTTATTAAAACTGAGAAGTTACACCACATGTTCTGTAAAGTTCTATATGGTACTTAATTAGGTAAGAATCCACTTGCAAAGCAGGAGACTGCATGAAATACAGGAGATCTGGGTTTGATCCCTGGGTCACGAAGATCCCCTGGAAAAGGAAACGACAGTCTTCTTGTCTGGGAAATCCCCTGGCAGAGGAGCCTAGTGGGCTACAGGCCATGGGGTCTCAAGAGTCATACACAGTCTAGTGACGAAACCACCACCACCACCAGAAGTAGGCTTACAGCATTATTCTTACACAGTCTAATTCAAATATTTTGTCCAGGACCTACAAACAACTGGAAAAGCCTAGTTGGGTAACCAGTAATAGAGGCAAAGAATTATAATGAGAATTTTGACACACCCATATTTTAACTTCTAGTTGAGCATCATCAGTTACAGTGATTTCCAAGCATCCCATTCTACCTGAATCAGGAAAAAATACACTGAAATGTAAATAATGTATACTGTATTTAGAAAAACAACGTAAATACTTTATAGACTGTTTGGTAAATAATGTATATACTTAGAAAAACAATGTAAATATTTCATGGACTGCTGGGCCACTGTTAAGACTCAGATTAAACCTCTGGGTTTAAAGAACACTGTGTTTATCAAAACTCAATTTCTTCTACCCAATAGAACTCTGTAAGGTTTGGATAAATTACCATATATGAGCTATGTATTCATGATACAGTCCTACTGTAGTCACTACATTAACTGTACATTGTTTTTTAGCTACTGCACACTAAAATCATATGAAATTCAAAGTCTGAGCTCTATTTTATTGTAACAAAATGTACAAAGAGACTTCCTGTCAAACCCTTTCCAAGCTTGCCAATCACATTATAAATTCCTATTATATTCTTGTTCCATTAGGATTACAAATCCGAGTCACATATTTCTAATAATAATGCTTACTGTTCTTGATTTTTTATTCCGTTATATAAATTAATTTTAGTCCTTTCTCTTCTCAAAATTGCACCACCCTTTCTGTATGTATGTTGCCTACTAATGCTTTAAGAAGTTTCTTTTTCTTCAATTTCTTTTAAATCAGAGCTAAAAATGTGCTTCATATGTGTGTCCTTTTAGTACTTCAGCACTATAGCATTTCCTTCAGTCCCACATTTAATATTCAATATCTATTGTTAAATTCCTCATAAAATGCCAGTAAGTGCTCATATGTTCTAATTAATAGGCATAGTGTGAGGGCCATAACCAGCTTCGCAGAGGAGAACAATGAGCTCACAGATCACAGCTGCAATCCGCCAGAGGTTGGATATGAACATTCCCTCTTCAACTGCTGAGTAGTTCAAGCAGGAGGAGCAGCTGGCAAGTGAACAGAACCCAAGATGCAGTAACAGTTTTTTGGATCCATGAAAAACGGTAGATGTCAAATGCATTTCAAATAGTATCCTCTACCAACTGGTTAACATTGTCCCCAAAGATATTGAATATAAAAATTGAGATTTTCCTAGTAAATTAAACTGGTATTTAGAGGGATAAGAGAATAATTTAAGGTGCTTTAAGTCTAAAGAGTAGCTTCAATGTATTTGGAGTGAGAATGGAAAGAAGTTTAAAGAAGACCGTAGGTGGCATATTTTATGATCATACTTACTGTCGTGACACGAATTCTATCGTAATATGGGCCAGTTATTAACCAGTACATAAATACTATGTTCTAGATTTGTAGACATGTATGTGCCTAAACCAAGATGAAAACCAGAGAATGGGTCAGTGGAGCCTCACAAAAGCTAACCAGGTGTGTGCAGTTTAATCCATCATTTATTATCTGAGACATAACTCAAAGTGTATGCTCCCACCAATATCATTTCTATATTTGTGGATTTTGTGACTCAGATGGTAAAGAATCTGCAATGCAGGACACCTGGTTTCAATCCCTGGGTCAGGAAGACCCCCTGGAGAAGGAAATGGCAATCCACTCCAGTATTCTTGCCTGGAGAATCCCATGGACAGAGGAGACTGGCAGGCTACAGTCCATGCAGTCACAGAGTCAAAACACTGATTTACTGACAAGGAAGCCTTTTACAGTTACATTACAAGACGTGGATTTAGAAACATGAGACTATGTTCTAAGGAATTCCTAGAAATAAGGTATGAAGAAAAGAAAGCAAAAGAAAATGATAGAGTGATCAAAAATACAGGCAATATTCTAAGAAACTTAAACATAAACAAAAGGAAGGCAAAAGTACAAGGAAATACTATAAAAGACATTCATTTCAATTTATAAATTAATGTATAAATTTAAATTTTAAGAATTCTCCTGTTCACTGAACAGAAGTATAATATTTTAAAATTTCTACTTTTTAAAAATATGCAAACTGTCATATATTCTGAGATATGCTATAAAATACTAGAGTCTGATACAGTGCTTCCTTACACCTCAGAGCTAAAGTTTCTAATTCAAAGTAGTCAGTGCCAGATTAGGGCCAGATCTGCACACAGAAATTAGAACCTCTGAAGGTTCTTTAAAAATATATATTATGCATCTTGTTGGCCCAACCCTAGCATATGGTACTTGGCTCATTTTTTTGAAATAAGATTCGTTCTAATTTTATTTTAAAAACACTTAGTGCTTTGGAATTTACAGAATGTTTACACATATATGATCTCATCTGACTCTTAAAATAACCCTAAAAAAGAAGTTGGTGTTAGCTCCACTTTACAATTGAAGAAATGGAGATCCAAATGGAATAACTTGCTTATCATTTATAGATATCTAGGGAAAGGCAATATTGATACCCAAGCCTAAAGCTGCCTATTCCTAAAACTGAAAGAATTTTATTTTAAATTATAGAAGAAAAAGAGGAAGAAGAATGGAAGGAAGGGTGGATGGAAAAACTGAAGGAAGAAAGGAGGGAAGGAAGGGAGGAAGGAAACGGAGGGAAAAAACCATGCCTCCTTGAGATAGAAAGAAAAGTAGAGTCTAGTGTCTTAGGACTCGGTACCATAAGCACTAGAGCTTAACATTTATTAAACTGTCAGACATTAAAATAAGAACTAAAGAAAATACTTCAAAACCTTTTAAATATATACTTAATGTCTAAAAATTAATTTCCAAATTACCTTCCACCTAAAACTTACCTTTTACCTAGGGGGGAAAAAAAAAAAACAAATAATATTTACATAGGGCTTGTTATTAATGAACTAAATTGTTCTGAACTTGGAATAACAATAATTTCACATTTTCAGAGTTTTCCCCAATAACACCAAGCACACAAGTACTTAATTTCACTCAATTACTTCTAAACATCCACTTAAATTTCTCTTTGTGCTGCAAACCAGGTTGGGAAAAAAAGGATTTGCCACATTTTGTGAAACAATACATGTTTAACATACAACCAACGCTTGTATCAAAACAGCTTATTTTCCTTAATTTCTGACAATGAATGTAAGTGGAAATATTTTTCAACTTATAATTTTTGTATATCAGCAATAATAGAAGTAGACAATTACCACACAAAGGATCAACATACTTTTGATCCAAAAATGTATCAGCTGTTCTCACTGGCCTACTCACGTGCTCACTCTATTTGGTAAACTGCTTAGTTTAACCCCATTTGAACTAAACACATTGTCTGCAACCCTGAAAATATATGTGTATATGAAGACCCAGTATATTGTTCCATAACTATTTAATTGCATCATAACTGTTCACCTCGTTTTATCAGCACAGATTAGGATCTGTCTGTGGATGAAATATTAGAATTTGTTAATTACCATTATACCACAAATTTTGAAGGCTGCTGATACTGTTTATAAATGCTAAGTAAAACTTGTCAAAATTTCTCTGCAAAGAATATCTTGTGTAATTGTTGCAGGAAGGGGGACCCCTTCCAGGGCCCGAAACTGGGTTCTTGTCTAACACTCAAAAATGAATAGTCTGAAAACAAAAAAAGAAAATGAATTGTCTGAGGAGACACATGTGCTGACAAAGCAAGAGATTTTACTGGGAAAAGGCAGCCGGGTGGAGAGCAGTAGGGGAAGGGAACCCAGGAGAACAGCTCTCCTGCATGGCTCGCAGTCTCGGGTTTTATGGTGATGAGATTAGTTTCCGGTGGTCTTTGGCCAATCATTCTAATTCAGAGTCTTTCCTGGTGGTGCACGCATTGCTCAGCCAAGATGGATGCTAGCGAGAAGGATTCTGGAAAGTGGACAGACATGCGGTGTCTCCTTTAGACCTTTCCCGAACTCTTCCGGTTGGTGGTGGCTTATTAATTCCGTATTTCTTATCAGGATCTCCTGTCATAAAACAACTCATGCAAATGGTTACTATGGTGCCTGGCCAGGGTGGGCAGTTTCAATCAATGTGCTTCCCCTAACATAATCAGAAAGTGAAAGTCGTGTCGGACACTTTGCGACCCTGTGGACTGTAGCCCACCAGACTCCTCTGTCCATGGGATTCTCTAGGCAAGAACACTGGAGTGGGTTGCCATTTCTTTCTCCAGGGGATCTTTCCGACCCAGGGATTGAACCCAGGTCTCCGGCATTGCACACAGACACTTTAACCTCCGAGCCAAAAATCTTTGCCTGCCACTTGCTAACTAACCAAGCCATTTCACATAACTGAACATTTGTTTTTCATCCATAAAATAGATTTATTAAGCTTAAATTGATATGCTTACCATGTTGTCATTAATATAAAATGATATGATATGTGTCGATATAGTTCCTAAATCATACAGTATTTTTCAATACTGATTGTTAATCTATAGTGGACGGTATCTATGGGCATCTATCAATAAATCAGCTATTTGTGTATCAATTTATTTATTTTATGGAAATAGTATATACTCAGGTCCCATGACACTAAGACTATGCTAGTATTTTGCCTCTCAGATCTTTCATCTATTCTTTCTCTTAGTAGCTGGTTTTCTTTTTGGCTTTTGCACTGGCTCCTTACCAATTCAGCAAAAGCTTTTAATTGCAGTTAATGCTTCTGTTTACTCTCCTCTATTGTTTTTCTTTTCTTTTTGTCCTTTTTCTTGTAAACCTCTGGCTGCTTTTTTACAGATATTTTGTATTTTATATGAAAAGACTCAAAGGAAAACTCAGAACAGGATCTATGGAAAACCTCTGAGGAACATTAAGGCACTATATACACATAGGGTCAATCAAACACACTTTGCTTCAGGACTTCTGACTCCTCTGTGATGTTTATCAATGTTCTCTTACTGCTAAGTGCTCTGGAGCTGCCTCATTAGCTCCAAAGAGGATTTGGGGATGGAGGAAGAAGAAATCCTTAAATTCTGCGTGATGAGGCTTTACAGTTTTCTGCAGCTACCTATACGGTCTTAATGGGAATGTGTGTGTGTCTGTGTCTGAGTGTGACACACAAGATACACACATGCTGATAATGTCCATTAGCAGATACTAGCTGCAATACCCAACAAATTAATTGTCTTTTATGCTCTCAATATTGTTTTATTTAGCTGATGTTTTATTAGTAGCTATTAGTTCCTATTTGTTTACCCTAACATTTAGATTCATGTTTATATTATTTGCAACATCAGTTTAGGTTGTTGAGTATCTAATGAAGATTCTTTAAATATTCAGTTACTAAAAGAAAATATGAGTAAAACTCATTTTGCTAATTAATTTTGAGTATGAAATATTGCTAACCATTTGGCGAATATCTTGTTTTGTATGTGGAACAACATTGCAATGCATTGTCCGTTTTTATACAGGAACTAAAAGGAGTTAAGTAATCTGCCTAAAATTGCATAATTACTAAAGATGGAATTCATATCCAGCTCTTGTTTCTGCATTATATTGCATTCTAACTAACACGGGGTTTTTTTTGAATGGAGAACGAGGTAGTCAAAGAGTTTACCAAAAGCTAGTAGTAAGGAAAGAAAAGGGGATAAATTCATCAGTGACATAATGCACTGACTTCTACACCAGAGATACCTATGCAGGATGATGGACAATAAAGGAGGGAGGTCAAGTCTATCTGAATGAATTTTCCAAAGACAGCTCAAAATAGGGTAGTTTTGTTTGTTTGATAAGTGAGTGTGTTTCAGGCTACCTAGAGAATGAAGAAGGGTTATTCTGTCAGAACAAAACAAGAGGCAAAACTACTGAAGTGAGAAAGTTTGAAAACAAGGAGTCTTAAATATGTAACTATATCTTATCTCTTACATGGGTGTCCCTGGTGGCCCAGTGGTAAAGAACCTGCCTGCCAGTGAAGGAGCCACTGTTTCCTGAGTTTGATCCCTGGATCAGGAAGATTCCCTGGAGAAGGAAATGGCAACCCACTCCAGTATTTTTGCCTGGAGAATCCCAGGGAGAAAGGAGACTGGCGTGCTGCAGTCCATAGGGTCACACAAGAGTCAGACAGGACTTGGCGAGTGAACAACAATAACAATAATCTCTTACATAATCACAAAATTGTCCTGGTGAGAATTAGCTAAGAATTAGTTACTGAGTCCTCACAATTTGCTAACAGCTTACATGACATCATATTGTCACCAGCAATTCCTGAGAAATAAAATAATAATAATATGAATAAGAAGATAAAGCCTGACCTTTTCATTCTATCCTGAGTCTAGTCCCCCTTGCTGACAGGGGGCGGCAAGCAGAGCAGAGTTTGGGTGGGAAACGGCTACACGGGCCCCTCCGCAGAAGAGCCACACGGAACACCTCCGCTCAAGCTGGCGGTGGTGGGCTGTCTGCAGAGGCGCCGCAGCAGCGCGGTCGTCTGGAGCCCGAGCAGCACAGCTGCAAATGCCTCGGGAGATCTTTGTCCCCAGCTTGCTGAGGAGAACTCTGAGCGGCAGCCCCGCTCGTGGCCTGTCATGGACAGCGGGAACTCTAGAGCTGACCTTGCACATCTCCATTCTCTGATCGAAGAATGAAGGTCTCTTTTGCTTCTGAACCAAACTTGGTCTCGTTCTATTGGCTCAAAAGACCCTGGGCAGAAGGACCCTTACTGGAGACTGACGAGGGAGGTCAGTGACACTATGACACAAGAGTTAAGTCATTTATTATTGCCACTCACAGGTAAAGGAAACGCGAACGGCAAGGTTTAACAACATGCTCATCACTGCAGGGCTATTGCAAAGAGTTCACATTTAAAGTGTGGGCTCAGAGTCTGATTGCTTCAACCATTATGCTGACTGTTAAAGAGGTCAGCAATTTCAAGTTTTATCATTATTACTATTATAAAACATACCATTAGTTTACTTAATATTGAAGATTCCAGCATAGATAACAAGCTATTAGTTTTTCCACGATGAACATTTGAAAAATGCTTTCAAACATGGTTGTAAAAAATATTTTAATGAGTGGGAAAATCTTACTATGGATTATTGTGGATGTATCTTGATAAATCACAAAAAACAAAAGGCAAACAACAAAATCATGTATGGATGTTGTCTTGCGCTACTTGTCAGTTTTTAGAAAGTCAGTTATGTTGTGTGTGTATGTGAGGTGTATGCTTTAAGGCTTTTGCATTTCTGGGAGAAATAAGGGATTTGATTTTAAGTCCCAAAAAGACTTATTCAGGGCAAGCATGTTCAATGGCATTACAGAAAGATAGATACATATATATATAATTACAGATTGTCCCAAAGCAGCACACACTGTTGATTCATCATGAAATATTGCACTTAGACCATCAAGGGTATCAATTGGCACATCCCTTTTATGTAATGAAATTTACAGCAAAGAAGTTGAGGATTCAAAAAGAGAAGAGTGGGTGTTGTGGCCAAGGGGGAAAGACTCAGTTCAAACCACATGTTAATTCCTGCTGAGTAGGCTATTGAAGTGGTAATAAGGCCCAGGCATTGCCTCTGGCCTTCCCATTTGTAGCTCTCAGCCTAGATGTTCACTACCCATCAAGGACATTATTCAGCGAGGCAGTCTGCAGTCCCAGAGCTAGCAGCTTCATCTTTAACTGAATTTTGACAATTGTAGTCTGGGAAGCTAGGAATACTAGGTGAGAAACACTAAAATGTTTTCTTTGTTGCCAAGCATTTCTGTATCTTCTTCACTATTGTTTCTCTGGACATTATTATTATTATCATGCTATTTTTTTTTCAAGCCTCAAAATATCTCATTGCCATGATTGTTAGGCAAATTTTAATGTGGCAAAGTCACAGATTAAAAAAAAAAGCAAGCAAAAAACAAATGGAAAGTGAAGGCTTATTGGTCATGCTCTATGTTCTGGAAATCTAAACATGCACAGGTGAAATTATCCTTTAAACAGAATTTTGAAAAGGGAGTTTCATTGAGACTAATATCTAAATCAGTATCATTTGGAAAAGAAAAATGGACCAAATCCTTAGAGCCTCGTTTATATCTTGGTCAAAATATGTTAGGCAAATTTTAATGTGGCAAAGTCACAGATTAAAAAAAAAATTTCATAGTGAGAGTCTCTAAAAATTAAAATTGACTAAAAGAAAAATAAGTCTAACATGCTTACTCTGAGGGCTCTGAAGCTTAGGGAAAAAAATTTTTGTGGGGGGGGGGAGGGGAGGGAGCAAATATTTTGTCTTCATTCTCAGACAGCAGTGTGATGAGATAATCAAAGTTAGAGACCAGTTCTCATGATTTTTACACAGTGTTTAGACTTCTATATACTGCATTCCTTTCCATCCTTTGGAGTAAGCCAATCTCCAGTTGCTTAAAAGAAAGACCTAATGATGTTGTAGTCAAAGCATTAATATGTGAATCCAAGTTCTAGTTTTACTTTGGTACTTGTTAGTAGTCTGAAATGGCGTATAACTGTTTTGCAGATAATATACAGGTTTCAGTATATTTCTGTTGCTTTATTATTTGTGGATGTATGAAATGCTTTGTAAACCATGACATGTGCTGCATTTCTAAGATACTATTATTATATGAAATATTTACATCCTTTTATTGCCCCAGGTTAGGACAGTTAGAATTTTCTGATTGTCAACCTCATTTTTCTCTAGGTTGCTGTGTAACCAAAAAGGAGACTAATGGAATTTAGAGGTCCTCATGCTTTAGATTCCATTCCTGGCCTTAAGGCTTAGCCTTAACCTTTTGGTTCATTTCTTACTCAAGAAGTCCTTACTGCTTTGTTAAATAGTGGGGAAACATTGTATGAGGATGTTAGTTGCAGAAAAACAAAAGTCTTTATAAAAGCAAACTTTGATTCACTTGCAAGAAATATGGAATCTTCATATATTTAACAGCTTACTGTGTACAAGCAGAATATTAGATTTCATTTAATGTGAGAAGGGATTGGCAAGTTGATGCCACTGTGTGATTTCCCTCAGGAGGGCACTGGGCCAGACTCAAAGCTGTGCCACACAGATGCAGTTCTACAAATGTAGAAGATAATGACTCAGTGGCCAAATAGTACACATCAAAATAGACGTGTTGACTTCTCAGGGTTCCCTCCAGTGCTAAAGTCCCAAGATTCTTTCTATAGTCTACAAAATATGCAAAATACCGAAATGAAAGCATTTATGCCCTAAGGTTACCTCAGTGTTTAAAAACACAAATCATAGATAGCAAAAGACTTTAGGGAATGGATAAAATAGAGAGAGAAAAGATAAAAGAATAGGCAAGAACAAAGAAATAAAAATAAAGAACAAAGAACCAGAAATAAAGAAAACCATGGCTCATTTAATCAAAAGGGAAAATGCTAAATATTTAAATGACAAAAGTGGTGATAGCCTAAAACAAGAAAATAAGCACTTTAACATCCTTGTCTAAATATCCAGAAAGTATAGAGGAGGTATGGAGAGATGATGTGTTCTTGCAAGCTATCAATATCTTTCAAAATTGCCATTTTCTTTGCAAATCTTTTTTAAAATAATAATACTTAACCATCACTTTAAAAAATCCCCATAACCTATTATTTATCTGACAGGTTCAAGTACAAAATATATATTTATTTCAAACCAAATATACATTCATTTTAAAGTTGAAGGGCAGGTAGAGATCATATAACTCAACCTTTAATTTTTCAAATAAACAAACAGGCACACAGATAACTTGATGAGTTTACCCAAGAAACCAGTGAGAGAAATATGACAAGAATAAAGAATTTCACATCCTTAGATAAACTTGCTATTTCTCTGTGATATTTGTTTTCCTTGTAAGAAACTTCTTCAATGCATATAATTGTTTTACAGAATATTATGTGCCTGTCTTAGGGACTAGAGTAAGAGAGACAAAAAACAAAGATATTCTAGAAGTTACACCCCCAAAAAAGATAAAACTAAAGATCTTTTATGTATTTATCACATAAAGAAATGGAAACAAATAGCAAGACTGTGTGAAGATTTCTGCTTTCTTAGATTCTGTCAAATTTTATCTTGCTTTCTTGTCTGGAGAAAATACAGTATAAAACTATCACTGGAAAGTGTTTAAATTGTGGCAGTCATAACCACCAGGCACATATCCTTCATATCATCACTAAGGTGTCTGAGGTGATGTTTATGTTTGACTTCAGGCACGGAGCTCATTGTTGGTGGTTCTTAATAAAAACTGTTTCACTGCAATTTATGTTCTAGAAACTTAAGCTTAAAAGGAATTTTGGAGTTTTGAAATAAATGGCTGTAGCAATAAAAAGGTAACAATACACATTTTATAAGAAACAAACAAACATACATATATACTTTGTTCCCTAAGAAACTACACAATGACTATTAAATTAACAGAGACTGTTATATTTTAATGAGAAATATTTAGCAGTAGCAGAATAAGAAAAATGACTAGTTGAAAATTCAAACCATATTGGTAAGTTAAACAGATCTGCAGAGACATTAGTGATTCTCACAAACACTTGAGTATATGGCTTTAAACTTAGCATATATATTTTATAAAGTATTTCCGTTTTGAACTATAAAACTAGTAAAGGCCAAGGTCATATGGAGTCCATGAAGGCCTGCAATATTATATTTTTATTGATGAACTCATCTCTATGTGTTCTCCATCAACTCAGGGATAAATCAAGTCCCCAGCTAACTAGCCAACTAAGTATCTAAGTCATCCTAAGTGTTCAATAAATGTAAACTTACCTTTTTTGGGAGGGGTCTTTATTTTTTTTTAATGTTATACAGTTTTAAAGGTTACATTCCATTTATAGTTATTACAAAATATTGGCTATATTCCCCATGTTGTACAATACCTCCTGGTAGCTTGTACCTCTCATTCCCTTAACAACTATATCTGCCCCTCACCCCCTGCCAAACTATCATCCACTAACTTGTTCTCTGTATCCATGAGTTTGCTTCTTCGTTATGTTCACTAGTTTGTTGTATTTTTTAGGTTCTAAATATAAGTGACAAATACTACATGTTGTATTTGTCTTTTTCTGACTTATTTCACTTAGCATAATGCCCTCCAAGTTTATCCATGTTGCTATAAATGGCAAAATTTCATTATCTTTCAATGGTTGAATACCATTCCACTGTACTTTGGCTACCTGATGAAACCGGCCCAGTCATTGGAAAAACACTAATGCTGGGAAAGATTGACTGCAAAAGGAGAAGGGGGTGACAGAGGATGAGATAGTTAGATAGCATCACCAACTCAATGAACATGAGTTTGAGCAGGCTTAGAGAGATAGTGAAGAACAGAGAAGCCTGGCATGCTGCCATACATGGGATTGCAGTCAGACACATCTTAGTGACTAAATAACAACAAACATAGATACACACACTCACCTACACACCCCCCACATCTTCTTTATCCATTTATCTGTCTATGAACACTTAGGTTGCTGCCATATCTTCACAATTATAAATAATGCTGCTGTGATCATTAGGGTACATGAAGTTTTGGGTACAATTTTTACAGAGCTGAAGTTATCCTTTTAAAGTGGACAGTTAGATAAATTTTGTCAAATGGGTACTGTCTAAAAATCATCATCATAATCAAAATTTGGATCAGTTCCGTCACCCCCAGATTTCCTCGTGCCCTTTCAAGGTCTGCCTCCCCTCCCACCCTTCCCCCATCCTGAGCAGGCACTCTTCTGTTCTGCCCCTACAGCTTTTCCCTCTTAGATTAAATAGATAGAATCAAATAAATAGAATCACATAATATGTACTCTTTTGTGCCTGGTTTCCTTCATTTAGCATAATTCTCTTAAAATGCGTCCATAGTATTGCATTTAGCAGTTCAGTTCAGTTCATTCGCTCAGTCTTGTCCGACTCTTTGCGACCCCATGAATCGCAGCACACCAGGCCTCCCTGTCCATCACCAACTCCCAGAGTTCACTCAGACTCACGTCCATCGAGTCCGTGATGCCATCCAGCCATCTCATCCTCTGTCGTCCCCTTCTCCTCCTGCCCCCAATCCCTCCCAGCATCAGAGTCTTTTCCAATGAGTCAACTCTTCACACGAGGTGGCCAAAGTACTGGAGTTTCAGCTTTAGCATCATTCCTTCCAAAGAAATGCCAGGGCTGATCTCCTTCAGAATGGACTGGTTGGATCTCCTTGCAGTCCAAGGGACTCTCAAGAGTTTTCTCCAACACCACAGTTTAAAAGCATCAATTCTTCGGCACTCAGCCTTCTTCACAGTCCAATTCTCACATCCATACATGACCACAGGAAAAACCATAGCCTTGACTAGACGGACCTTAGTCGGCAAAGTAATGTCTCCGCTTTTGAATATGCTATCTAGGTTGGTCATAATCATTTATCAGTAGTTTGGTCCATTTTACTGCTGAGTAGTAATTCACTGTATAATATAAATATACCTCAATTTATCTATTTACCAACTGAAAAGCATTTAGGGTTTTTCCAAGTTTCAGGATATGAGGAATACAGCTGGTAGGAACATTTATGCATAGGTCTTTGTGTAGACATTTATGATTTCCAATGTAAAAAACTGTGGCTTAGAAAATAATGCATAGATAACAGAAACATACTGGAGGGAAACAGAGAGAGCACCGTTACTCCTGCTGTGGGGCCAGGTGTGTCAGCAAGGCAATCCAAGGACATCATCTGAAAATATTCTTACTGTATCTTTACTTAATTATGTGGTGGAGATTGTGGAGGAAATGGGGAAAATAAATAGCAGAGAGTGGTTGGAGCAGTGACTTGGATTTTTTTATTTGTCTGCTACCATTACTGCAGCTTTATCTTCTAGTAATTATATAATCATAATCATATTATATATATTAGGAATGAGATAAATAAGAATAGCCAACAGCAACATAGTGCTTTCTATTGACACATGCCAAAAATGATTCTAAGTGACTCTATTAAATCACTTACTTTTCTTATCAACTCTTAGTAATAAACTAGTATTCTTATTGCCAGTTTATGGAACTAAAGCCCAGAGAAGACAGTTGACTAGGCCAAGTTCACACAGTCAGTCAGTGATGGAGCTGACAGGCAGACACGGGTAGATTGAATTTAGAATCCATGCTCTTAAACCCTTTTTAATAGTACTTTAACAAAATAGATACCCTATTGAAAAATTGAAGTTTTCTTAATTGAGTATCATTTATGAGTTTAGTTCAGTTCAGTTCAGTTGCTCAGTCGTGTCTAACTCTTTGCAACTCCATGAACCACAGATGCCAGGCCTCCCTGTCCATCACCAACCCCTGGAGTTTACCCAAACTCATGTCAGTTGAGTCAGTGATGCCATCCAACCATCTCATCCTCTGTTGTCACCTTTTCCTCCTGCCCCCAATCCCTCCCAGCATCACAGTCTTTTCAAATGAGTCACTTCTTCCCATCAGGTGGCCAAAGTATTGGAGTTTCAGCTTCAGCATCAGTCCTTCCATTAAATATTCAGGACTGATTTCCTTTAGGATGGATGGGTTGGATCTCCTTGCAGTTCAAGGACTCTCAAGAGTCTGTTCCAACACACAGTTCAAAACAATCAATTCTTCTGTGCTCAGCTTTCTTTATAGTCCAACTCTCACATCCATACATGACTACAGGAAAAAACCATAGCCTTGACTAGATGGACCTTTGTTGACAAAGTAATGTCTCTGCTTTTTAATATGCTGTCTAGGTTGGTCATAACTTTCCTTCCAAGGAGTAAATATCTTTTAATTCCGTGGCTGCAGTCACCATCTGCAGTGATTTTGGAGCCCCCCAAAATAAAGTCTGGAGAAGGCAATGGCACCCCACTCCAGTACTCTTGCCTGGAAAATCCCAGGGACAGAGGAGCCTGGTGGGCTGCAGTCCATGGGGTCGCTAAGAGTCGGACACAACTGAGAGACTTCACTTTCACTTTTCACTTTCATGCACTGGAGAAGGAAATGGCAACCCACTCCAGTGTTCTTGCCTGGAGAATCCCAGGGACAGGGGCGCCTGGTGGGCTGCTGTCTATGGGGTTGCACAGAGTCGGACACGACTGACGTGACTTAGCAGCAGCAAAAATAAAGTCAGCCACTGTTTCTCCATCTATTTACTATAAAGTGATGTGACAGGATGCCATGATCTTAGTTTTCTGAATGAGGGACACTTATAATTCTCATCATTAGGCAAAATATAAGAAACAGAATACACCCAAGATTTGATAACAGGGGCTAGCCCCATTCCTTGACCTGTATATGTATCCTCAGGAGAGCTCTATTACATTTCTTAGATGTGGCTGCATGCAAATGATAAAGTTGTAACTCTTCTTTCTTTAGCAATATTGAGAGAAATTCCTCTGACATTCAGAATTAAAATCTTTCTGGTTTTCTGAATAAAAATATACCATATTGGTACTACATTCTTTTAGTTATATCCACACAAAAGTCCATAAAACATAAAATCAAGAGATTAGTTATAACTAAAAAAATGATTTTTCTATTTAAATTGAAAGATCAATCCTTTTCATTTGCTTGGGAAAAAATGTAGTTGAGACAATATTTTGGAGTGCAGGCTAAGAGACAAAATTGTTTCAAACTTATGAAAAATTAAAAGCAGTATTATCAAAATTATTTTATTAGACATAAATGTTAATAAGTAACTGAAAACTGATGAATCTGGTTTTAAACAGAGTCAGCAATTCTAATATAATGACTAATGATTTCAATCTATAGATATTACTTATACCAAATCCATATGATATCACCATTAAATTTTTGGTACATAATGGCAGTTGCTCTTAGTTCATGGATGAAACTATGTCCTTAATATGTTTACAAAGACATTTCCCACAGTTTACCTATTTATTACCTAAACTAACAGTTGAACTTTGCTATGCAAATTTGGAGCCTGTCCCTACTAAAAGCAATGCTATTATTGATTAAGTGTGTCCCTTATTATTTATGTGGAAGGCCTAACCCTGGAAACTGTGGAAGGGACCTTATTTGGAAATGGAGTTGTTACAGATGACATCAAGTTAGGATGAAGTCAATATGACCTTGTTGGTATAAGGAGAGCAATTTGGACACAGACATACAAGAAGGAGACAGCAAAGCAGGAGGAAGATGATCATGTGAAGAGAGAGGCAAAGATTGAAGTTACCCCACAAACCAAGGAATACCTGGGGTCACCAGAAACTGGACAAGGCAAGAAAGGATCCTCCTCTAGAGGTTTCAGAGGGAGCAGGGCCAGCATCTTGAATTTGGATATCTATCCTCAAGAACTGTAAAACAGCACATTCCTGTGGCTTTAGGCCACTCAGTTTATAGTGCTTTGTTATGACAGCCCTAGGAAACTGACATACTGACAAATAACAAGATTGATACCAAACATTTTAAAGAAACATCATTACATCTCTGGCTGCTTCATATTAGTGATCATCAACATAGTAATTGTCTGGTAATTTCAGCCACATTGTTATAAATAGGCAGCCAAACAGCAGGGCATCAAATAGGAATAGTATCCTTTTGAAGGACAGGCAAGTATTTTGATTTCTAGACCTCTCACTGGATTCATATTAAAGTCCTTGATTTTATATGCAAGCATTTTCCAATTTTCTATAACATGAATTCTCTTGTTTGTCTGATGTATGCTGACATCGTTTGCTCATTCCAAGGTTATACACTCCTCCATTGTGTCAAATGAAGGTGGAACTGAAGTTTTGTGCAAAAGGAAACCATGTACCAATGAACAAAGAAGTCAGAGATTGTAAGAAAAGAAACTTTCCATCAAAATCTTTACTTTGCGCTTTTTTATAAAGGGTTTGAGGAACACAGGAATATCCTGAGGGTTGTCCAAAACCTGATGAAAGAAGAGAAGGTGAATATCAAAACGATACACCAAGGCCCCTGTGCCTGTGCTCAAAGTATTTTTGGCAGAATTGCTGAGTATTTCAAATGTTCCATTCAGTGATCACAACACATGGAACAAGCAGCCATTGTATTTATGTTCAATACGCTATGGCTTATTAACTTGGCATAATTTACCCCGCCCCCTGCTTTTCCCCTTCCCAAACTTAGAATCCCAATAGAAATATCACCTTCACATGTTAACAATCAATGGCAGGTTTTCAACATACTATAGTAATAGGCTTGGAAAGAACACCATCAGACTGGCTAACTCAGTGAGACTATTTCACTTGCAGATGAGCTCGTTTCCATTTGTTACCTGCCAAGTGTGGCAGCTCAATACTCGGTGTGTTATTCAAGGACCAGGGGGAAGTGGTGCTCAATGAGCTTCCCTGTCAATATGTTCTCTCGCTAACAGCATCAAAAGTACACACACACACATATCCCTCTTCCATCTGCTAGCATGGAGGGTTGATGCTACAACAAGCCAATTCCACTCCATCTATTGATTTACCCTCTGTTTCTCTAAACATCCGTCTCTGTAAAATTTCTCCTTCTGACTTTTTATCTTCACTTGGGGCGGGGATTTTTTATTTGTCCTTTTGACAAAAAGAGGAAATGGTAAAAGAGCAGGAAGAGAAATCACTTGGAAACAGGAATTAGAATATGCTCAACACAGCTCGGCTCTAAGTGAAATTAAAAGGGAAAAAGTTGATCTAGCCAACATAGCATCATTTTTTACTTTCAATTCCTTCCTGTTACTTTCCAGACATGGATGGAAGCTCTACATGGAGAACAGAATCCATGGTAGAGACTAAACCCTAGCTGACAAACAAGAGACACTAGAATCATTAGGTCTGTCATTTCGTTCTCCACACACATTACTCTGTGAAGATAATATAGTACAGGCACCCACTGACATGAGATTTCTGTAACACCTGGACTGAAAGCTCCAAGAAAGGGGTAGTAATGACAGTTCCATGATTATTCCCTTTCTGGTCAATTTCAATCAGTTCCTTAATGTGACTTTAATGATGTTTTGGAGTGTTCATCTCTTTATTTTTTTAATGCTATACCAACAGCAGTTTCATTCAACCACTGTGATGTTTTCATTAGAATGATTATAATGGAAGATGACTCTCAGTGGAAATATATGAGACACTCTTGTTATCCATGCACCATTGTTACTATACACTAATTGCTCCAGTCTGTCATGTGAATGAGTATTTAAGGAGATTTTAATCCCTGAACCACCACATTCATTGTAATTCTGTATGCTAAAGATACTTATGACAGTATAGTGAGAAAGTTGCTAGCACTGCACACATGCCCAGATCCTCTACAATTTAAACATAGTTAAAGAACTTGGATGCATTTTAATTTGTAAATAATTTGCTTCTAAGATAAATTGATATGTGCTACGTTACAGTTTGGAATAAACTTGCAGTTAAACGTCCGTGATTACGGCTTAAGAGAAAACTGAATTTCTCAATTGATTTCTTGTTCTCATTTGCAGACTATGCATCAGTTAAGTTCCTAGCAAGTGTAGGCAGTTACAAATGGTGTCCAGCTAGCACAGCTCCCCGCTCCTATGAGAAAGATGTCAAATGCACAAACCCATCAAGGCACGGATTTAAGTCATTAACTCAACCATAGATTTGAAAGAAACTTGAAAACTCGGTCAGTTTGTCAAAGGTACAAACGTGACAGAGCCCTTGCTAAAAGTGAAGTGCACAATTACAAGTCACATCAAAAGTAATCACTGCAGTTCATTATAAAATCTGTTGTTTAGGGCAACTACAGCAAAGTTCAAAGTAAAAGATACACTTGTCTCTATCCACGAATGATGAAAAAAAAAAAGGATTAGAATGATAAGATGGCGACATTATCAAAGAGTTGTAAATATGTGACATACTGAGCTGCCATTTTAAAAGTTTCTTTTTCAGTATAGAACTTCTATCACCATAGCAATGGATTTTACAAAGACTGTATTAATTAGATGCAAATGGCTGTGAGGGAAACAGAACCTTTTCATTTCTGAGAACCAGAGCTTAAATCTAATATATTGTAGTGTACAATATGGAAACTATATTGTCAGTTGAGCATACTGAATTTGATATACAATCTCTCAAGGAAAGGTCATTTGAGCTGGCAGGATTGCAATTGTTTTGAAGTAAGTGTGAAACTGCCAGTGCTAAATAAAGTTAAGTGATGATAGGATTTCAAGTATTGAAACATTCAAATGCAGTAAAAGAATAAGTACAAACGTGAAAGAAAATACACAAATGGAAGCAAAGTTTGAAGAGTCCACCTTGAATTAATGATTGATTAATTGTGAAAATAATCAAATGAAATAGTTAAATTGCAAGCTTAAGTAAGAGTTTAAACAAAAACAATTTTTAACTTCTATATCAACTTCAGGAAACTGTACATCCCTCTGAGTATGTTCAAATCTATTATTTTAAGAAGAGTTTAGATGGAAAGAATTCAAATTCACCTTGAGCTTTGTGGGAAACCAAAGAGAGGGAGAGAGATCATGACAACTCTGGAGGCTCACTTCTGCCCCATTTCAGTTGCAGCTTAACAGAGACAGCTGGTCAAAGATAGCTTCCAGAAGCACAGTCCTTGAGCTATAAATGCTTCATTAAACAAGGTCTAACCTCCTGGAATAAGGAACTCTCTCATTGCTTCCTGGTCATACAGAAATTCTCTGCTGGATGCACAGAGAACTCTGGAGAAAAACCTCTTTATACTGGCCACCAGTCTGCAGGGTCAAGCCTGGCATGAGCACACATCTGTGTAAAATCAAGGGATCTCAAGGAAGTATGTGTTTTGCTACATCTCTGCTTGTAAGGTTTCCCCACAGACCCACTTTATATCTTGTGTGTAACTGTTTTGTTCATCTGCTCCCTTGCGAGGACAAGAGGTAACCATTTCTCCATCCTTTGATTCCTAGGCTACTGACCTGTGGAAAAGTTAATGCTTCAATATGAAGTGCTCACAAATTTAAATGAACTCTGCTTCATTATGACTGTTTCCCTCACTGCTTAAAGCTTCCAAAATGGCCATGGTAATGGATTCCTACAATCATGCCCCTGTCATTTTTGTTTTTGAAGTTCTCTGTTGTGCATGGCCCCTAAACCTGAAAAGATAGAATCAGTTCTGAGCTGTCCTCAGAACTGTTGTGAGCTGTGTGAAGCCCATTTGCAGTGGGAGAGAATGAAGAGGAAGAGAAGAGAGAGACTTTGATGATTCTTGCAATCAGACTTCCCTAAAGGTAGTTTCTTTCTTGTAACTTCCCTGTTTGTTACTTAAGCCAAAAAGGTTCTATGGAAGTGTGGGATGTTCAGGAATGCATGATATGAATTTTGCAAGATGAGTAGAGAATGCTCCAGCATGTGTGCTGTGGATGGGAGCACTGAGAGCATTGGGGCCAGAGGGGAAAAAGAACAGCCCTGAGATGGGGGGAGTTTTGGCAGCAAAATGCAAGGAGGAGCAAGGGCATGAGCACCTACAGAGAAACGTCATGCCTTGTCCAGGGAAGGAGACACAGTCCAGTGGGACTTGAGCTTTGGGAGACTTGATATGTGTAATAGGGAGAAATAAGGGTGGGACAATGCTTCCTGTGTCCCAAACACTGTTCTTGGCATTTGCACGTTACCTCAGTTCTCCCTAACCCTCATAGCAACATTACGAGACATTTACTATGATTATATCCTTGCGTTACCTATTATAAAACTAAAGGATAAGGACAGACAGCCTTATGAACACAAGAGCTTCAAAACCTAGCAGTGGGGTGTGGTGTGTGTTCATCATCCCTGTGCAGCCTTCCAATGAACTTGAGAAAGTCAAGAAACTGACAGTTTACTATAGACAATGTCAGTGAGAATGGAGAGGGAAGAATGACTTAAAGGATATTCATGGGCATTATTGCTACGGCAAAGTAAGCAAATATATAGTCAAAGGACTTTTTTCTTTTCTTCAATACCTGTACCAACTCTATTCCTATTAGCTATCTCATTACTTTTTATTCAGGCTTCTATGAGTCCAGACCTAGATGTTGTGTTCTTTAAGCTATTCAGGTGTCTAGTTTTGTGATGGTCCTTCATACTTCAATCTGAAGCTGAAATTGACAGAAAAGAATCCAGAGACTCTTGATTATTGGAATCTTAACAGTCTTCCACTGATGCATTTTCAGACTTGAGCCATAAGTCACCCCTTGTCAAGCCCAGTCCTATTTTTCAGTGCCTGCACTGGGACAATATCTAGTTCCTCAACTCAGGGACTAGAGTGTGAATTTGTACCTGAGAGTCATCTTTTCTGATTTGAGGATGAAAAAAAGCCCACAGCAGAAACTAAAATCTCTACCTGTCTCCACAAAGTACTGTTACTGGGAAAGTCCTTGCCGGGTTCCCTTTAAACTTTCCAATATTTCCTTTGACAGAGTGATGGTGAGCCCCTCGACAGCAGCTGCTCTTAGAAGACCATGAAACTAAACCCCCTCCAATGGGGAAAGGAAAGTCCTAGTTGGTTGCAGAACTCGTTCTATTAAAGTTCCATCCAGTGGCCATGCTATGATGGACAGAACCTAAAATGATATTTGTCTTAGAAGTACACCTCAGGGATAACTTCCTCAAACAGAACTATCAATAACACCACTTCTCTTGGTTAAATATGTGAGGAATCATGGAAGGCCGTAGATCACATATCACTGTTTTCCAGAGATAACACATAAAATCTGTCAAGCAAAATTCCAATGAAAAGAATTGACAGGCTAAAATCAAGATACATGACAACTAATAATATGGGCACCAATATAAAATATTCTAAGGATACATGCCTTGAAAGTCTATTCAATTTAGAGGTGGATTTTTATGTTATCCAGAGAAATATCTGGACTGCCGGACTGTCCTTCAGGAATCTTTCCCTAAATAATGTTTCTAGGAAAAACCTTTGAAAGTTAGGGAGTGACAGAGAGTCCAAGAAGGGGCCAAATGCAAATAAATTGTTTATATGTTTGTTTAAGCTACAGGTGTAAACAGAGGGAAGAAAAGAAACATAAGCAGGAGATGAAATTTTTAGAAAGGTAACTGTCCAGAGCCCTAAAATCTAGAAGTTTAACCAAGGAAAGCTGTGCATCTGCTTTTTAATAAGCTCCACTCTTAGCCCATTTAAATGAACAGCAGTTTACAGATTTTTATTTTCACAAAACTAAAGAAAGTTTGTTTTTGTTTCAAAATAAATGACAGTAGTTATGGTGTGAAAGAGACCTACTCCAGCTTTTCTCATAAAACCCTCTCTTCCATTCCAACCTGCCTATTTCTTGCTCATATCACATGACCAAACCCTTCTTCAGTTAGATTATATATTCACCTTTCCATCAGGTTTTGATTAAAGACAAATGTCAATTAATGAAGCAATCATTCTAAATAAAAATTGCCTTTATATAATTCTAGATTTACATTTTAAAATGTTCTACTCATTCCAGGGATCAGATAATGTGGCATATCTCTAAGTTTCCCAGCATGATTAATATTCATGATAAAGTTCGACCTTAGTTAAAAATCAGTTAAAATTAAATAATTGCTTAGTGGAAACAACTCATTTAATGAAGGATATTTTATTAAGCCCCTGCAGCATGAACTGTCCTTTAGGGGATAAGAGGAGCTTCCCAGAACCGCTCATGTTCATTCTATAGGTGTTGTAAAACTTATCAAGTATTCAAAGTACAAACACACACATCTTTGCTCTATCAATATTTATAGCCTGAAAACACATTATTGTTGCAAATATGTCAGGACAATGAAAAATATCCATTTACAATGGGAATATATAACAAAGGGCAGTTGCACAATATAATTTATTTCTATCATTTATTGAATGACTCATAAGTAATAAGAAATGAAGCTACAAGTAAGTTATGAAGGTCATTTCCTCTCATGTGTGAAAAAACATAAATTGTTTATATCGTTATCAGCTCTAAGACATTCTTTCCATTGGGGATTCTAAAAATTATAAGCCAGATGTCTGGACTCTATATTGTGAAAATACCCCAAAACTGGTATTTAATAGGCCATGGCCATTCCATGCAGATTCTTTAGGGAATCAGAGAGAATACAGATTGTGTCTGGACTTGTATAAAGTATCATTCAAGGGCTTCCCTCGTGGCTCAGCTGGTAAAGAATCTGCCTGCAATGCAGGAGACCTGGGTTCAATCCCTGGGTTGGGAAGATCCCCAGGAGAAGGGAAAGGCTACCTGCTTCAGTATTCTGACCTGAAGAATTCCATGGACAGTATACTCCATTGGGTTGCAAAGAGTCAGACATGACTGAGTGACTTTTGCTCACTCATTCATTCAAGGTATCAATACCTGTGTTTTTCTATATTTCTATATATAAACCTATATTAATATGTCATTTGACCCAGCTATAGATGGATTCAATCTCTATCTGATACAAGCCAGACTGGACCCTAATAGCTATCATTAGGATGAATGATAATAACAATAGCTTGTATTTACATTATTATTTATCATTTTAAAGTACTTTAAAAAGTATTATTTTACAATATTGTGGTGGTTTTTGCCATACATCAACAAGAATCAGCCATGGGTGCACACTGTAAAGCAATTATACTCCAATTAAAATAAATAATCTTTTTAAAAGTGCAATTTTAAGAACACTTCAAAACATTCTTTTTAAAAAGACTCTTACTCTTACATAAGCATTAATATATTTCATTTTAGCACTTGAGAAAACGTAGGCTCAGAATGGGTATTCAGGGGAAGGAGAACACCTTTCTGTGGAGGCCAAGAAAGTTGGCAGGCTGCAGTGTGGTCTCTGGCTCTGGATTGTTTGGGGTCTTGCCAGGGCCTCTCTGGTGGCTCAGCTGGTAAAGAATTGCCTGCAGTGCAGGAGACCTGGGTTCCATCCCTGGGTTGAGAAGATCCCCTGGAGAAGGGAAAGGCTCCCCACTCCAGTATTCTGGCCTGGAGAATTCCACGGGCTGTAAAGTCCAGGGGGTTGTGAAGAGTTGGACACACTGATCAACCTTCACTTCACTTCAGGACAAGAGGAGTCTCTTCTTCCTGTCCAACTCTGCTGTAGTCACAGGATGTGAAAACTCCCTCTTCTGGTCTCCCAATTTTATTAATAATTGAGGTTTTCATTTATCAGGTTTTTTACAAGAGTCAGTGGACTCAGAGGCAAGGTATGTTTATCACAGAGTTTCAAGTGCTGTGTTTTTTAGGCCACTGCAGAGTATAAACAGCGCTTGGGAAGTTGTCTTTTTCTGTCTGGTGTGTCTCCTTTCCTGGGATCTCAGGGGATTCTACCCTCATCCCTCTCTGCAGAATTTGAACAAACAAGGTCGAATGCATACAATGAGGCTTCTCCTTAGTACATTGGTATATACAGGATGTTCCTAATCTATTAATATATAGAGAGATTTGCAATCCTGTAGGTGTTGCCATTAATTAACAGACTTTATTTACAGTTAAATTTTTGTCAATTTAAAGGGAGAATTTTGTTTTTCTTTTTACCAAATTCTTAAATATAAGGTAAAGAGAAGCCTAATTCTTTCTTCCCAGTTACTTATCTAAGGGGTCTGAGTTCAGGACATTGTTTAACAGACGGCCTCTGTGGATGATGTTGCTCTTTACTGTCCTAGGCAGGTCCAGGCTCTTAATGCCGCATGACAGGTTGTATTCTTCCTTTTGGTCCATGCAGAAAAGTATATGACAGGATGCCCATCCCTTTATCTCATCCTCACTTCTCTTTCCTTCCCTTCTCTCTTTAACTCTGAAAGATCTTTACTAGGCAGCACTAAATATAGGCTTTATCAGACTTAGTAAAAAGCTTTCTATAAATTGAAATAAATGGCACTTTTATCAACTGCAACAATTATTTATGTTTTATTTTGCTGTGTTTATCTATATATCATATATTGGAAACTTCGAGAAAGAGATTACAGTATAGAATTGAACATTCCTAGGTACTAGGCCCCAAAAGCATAATAGCACCAAAATACAAACTAAATCAGAGCATTATGGGACATTTTACAGCAACTAACATTTATAATATTTTAAATATATTCCAATTATTATAATGGGTCTCATACCAGCAGTTTCTTAACAATGATTTAGTGGTGGGAACAATCACACAAAAGACACACAAAATTCTTTAAAATGGCAGTAGTATGACTCATTATACTTTTGAGTCATTTCTAAATATATACAAGCTACATGCTATTAGTAACCACCACTTAACATTTTCCGTCCATAAGAATTTTCTTGTCTAATTCCTAATCTTGGGCTCAATTTATAACATTAAATTGACACTTTTGATGGGCTTCAGATTTGTGTTCCAGTTGACCACCTCTGTGTGAGTGCCAGATACCAGGTTTCCAATACAAAGTCAACGCACAGTCATGGCCTGTTTGCCTTAAACTTGCACCTGATATAATGCCATGTGATTCTAGGCTAAATTCTTGAATATTGAATAGAGTAGACAGCTTGAGTGTTTTTGATACAGCTGTAGGATAAAATAATCCTAGAAGGATGGAAGGACAGAAATGCAGAAGGTCACCTCTAACAAAAAATTTGATTTAAACTTTCTAGCAGAGTTAATGGAAGAGAAATAATAGAAAAAGAAAAAAAAAAAAAAAACAGGAAAACTACAGAACTTAATTTACCTGTCCAAGTATTTGTATGTGTATACCACTTATGCTCTCCCTTGCAATTTGGCAAATAGACACAAGCCAAAAGAAACTTTAGTGCATTGATAATATACAATAAACTACTTCTGTACCCTGTGCCAGTCTAAAATCAGGTAAGGAAATGTTCTCTAGGGAAAGTAATAATAGAAAGGTATCAGCTGTAGCTAATGCTGTTGGTATCAGGGGAGATATGGTGGCTAAGAGGAGGAAGGTAGACTAGTGATGACCTCAACTTGCTTTTGAGTCTTATCTCAAGGACTTTTTTCATAGCAATACTTTCTCTTTGGAAAATTGAATATTAGCCTCATACATTTCCATGATAAATGTTTATTTTAAAAAACATTCAAACATTCAATCACAATTACAAAAGTAACAAGAATAGTGGTATTTTATTGCTTTGTGTTTTCAGAACATCTAAAGCTTTTTGGTCATACATTTACATTAACATCAGACATTGCTTGTTAATGAAATGAAAGTGGTATACAAATATATCTGAATATAAACCACTTTCTACCAATATCTCTATCTCTAGCTATATTTAGATATGAGAATTACTGCATTTCATTAGTGTTTCCAAATTCACGTGATTCATAAAAGGCCATGGTTCTGGTCTGAATGCTTGTGCCCTTCCTCCACCATTTCCTAGGTTAAAATTCTAACTGCCAAGGCAATAATGTCAGGAGATGGGACCTTAGGAAATGGAATTATTTCCTGCAGAAAAAGAGGTTCCACAGAGCTCTCCCAGCCCTTCCACCTTAAGTGATTACAGGAAGGACATTGACACACCATCCTGTCCCCAGATGCCAACTTTGCTGGTGATTTGGTCTGGACACTTTCCAGCCTCCAGAATTGTGAGAAATAAATGTTGCCCCAGGTAGCTCATTTGTAAAGAATTCACCTGCCAAGCAGAAGATGCGGGTTCCATCCATGGGTCGGGAAGATCCCCTGGAGAAAGAAATGACAACCCACTCCAGTATTCTTGCCTGAGAAGTGCCATGGACAGAGAAGACTGGTGAGCTACAGTCCATGGGGGTCTCAGGAAAGACGGACACGATAGTGACTAAACAGCAACAAAATAAGCTACTCGGCCTGCAGTACTTTGGGACAGACAGCCATGCTCTGCCTTCCACACCCGACCAGGCATGTAAATGTCCTGGCACATTTCTAGCTCAGTGGAGGAGGTCCTCTGCTCTTGGGTTGTTAGTGAGGCCCCTTCAGGTTGACCTTCATGCCATCTAGGGACATGAGATTCTGGATACTCCTAATGTGTTCTGGGTGCTCTTTACCTCCACTTAAATCTAAAGTCCTTATTTCTTCCTTGTCTATGAGGAAGAAGGACCAGATACTAAAGACTTTCCTCTTCCTGGTCTCTCAAAATAGAACCCTTTTCTTTCCATCTCCTTGACTTCAACTGTTTTCTTCTTCTGCCTTCATTCTTAGACCCAGCTTGCTTAATTTTTCTCAATGGGATTTGGCTTTTACAAAATAGAGGTCAAATCTTGACTTTGTACTGCACCTGCATTCTGTGCTGCCAACAAAAATTCCTGCAACAATAAAGCCTAAAACAACTCTAATTGTAGAATGCCAGAAATGAAAATACAAAGACAAAAATACAAATTATTCTTTTAATAAATTACTCTGTAAACAGTTTAGCTATAAATTTTCTGAAGCAGATGTTAGATGGGTATACATTTAATACAGAAATGAGCATTATTAAAAGAAAATTTTTAATTTTAAACACACTTCAGTCAGTAGTAAGTCCTCCAAAAAATTCAGGAAGTTAACTGGAACATTCTGAGCATCTGTTCTCAGATGCTCCCATATTTACAGGTGACAATATTCTTAACATCATGTACTCATTTCATGTAAAATGCCATAACACTATAGTAAGCTAAGTCAACCAGAAATTAAATAAAATATATGAATCATACTTTATACAGAGAAGGAAAACAAGGTTATCAAAGAAGTTATGTTTTCTATAAAATAAAAAATAAATAAATAAAAACACATTTCCCTCATCAGAGATTCAGGGCCTTAATGTATTATGTTGTTGAGATTTGAAAGCCTCATTCCAGCTCTGATGAACACTCTTGCATATAACAAGCAATGCCTTAAAATTAAAATCTATTTTCCTTTTTTTCCTCTGTTTCACATTGCTTTCTCTCAGCTACTACTTAAAATTCAAGAAGGTTTTTTTTTTTTTTTAATGACTAAGGTCACATTATAAAATAGCACATAAGATGGAAGTAATAGAGTGTAGCCAAAGAGGGGTGTGCAAATGAACACATCAGGAGCAAGGGTGCTAGAGAGCAGTTTCTGAGGTGTTTGTTTTCATTGGATCTTTAAGGTAGGTTGACAAGAACAATCAGTCGCCTCATAGATCACTGACAGAACCTCAAGAAGACAGATGACGTACAGAATAGCAAACCCCACAGAAATTAAACAAAGTGCTGGAAGAACAATTAACATCTTTGGGGATGAAAATGCCAAGGTGCAACATTGCTAATTTTAGAGCACAGAACCAAACCTGAATGACATCTTCATCTCAGTGTCAGTTAAGCCCACAAAATTAAGTATTGTGATTCTACCTACAAGTCTGGTTGTGTGTTTTCATATCATTTACAATGTCATCAATTTCTGATCAGTTGCAAGCAGATATACATGCATGTCCCAGGAACTTTTGTGACTTTTATGTAGCACATTTTAAATCTCATCCCAGTTCCATGACAGGAATATGCCTCAATAAACAAGTGGACTAATTCTTCCTGAGATGAGTATAAATCCCAGAATAAATAATAACATTTATTATTATTAACTTAATAATATTTAATTATTTATTAATAATAAATAACAATAAACCCCAGAATAAATCCCATCCTCTGTAAAAATGACTCTATAGCTGGAAAGTGAAATTTGGAAGCTCCCAGAACTTAGGGAGCTACCATGTTCTTAAAGCAGGAGAAAAGTCTAGAGCTTAGCAAAATCTCCAGACTACAAAAATTCTGATAGATAATATAATGAAAAGGAAAAACTTTATTATTGAGATCATGAATTTTGTAGCATAATTCAACTTTGAGTTTATATATAATCAATAAAGATAGTAAGACATAGAAAATAGAATATTTTGAGTATTAAAATTTGTATCGGTGGATTCCACTTAACCAATATTTTAAAATACCATGATATTTCGAGATGCTCCAATACTTTTTCTTTTCAATAAGTTGTGCTATTATTTTCTAATACAACTCCATACTTCATGGGGGGAGGAGATAAATATGTGTGGGGAGTGTAAAAATAGAAAAGCAGAGTCAACAGTAAAATGGTCTCATGTTGGGAAGTTCTTAAGACCATTTCATGTGCTTCTACTTCCAAAAAAAACACAAACAAGTCATCACTCTATCCTTATATTTCCTGTAATATTCTTTGTACATTTCCTGTAATATAAGAATAATGTAATATTAAAATGTTTTAGCTAATATGGCTTTTAATAAAAATAATCTATTTTATCACTTTTTATATTACTTATGAGTATAATTATTACAAAGCACAAATTTAATGTCTTCAACTCCACATATCCAATGAACCACCAGCATGGAATTGAAATCATTTTGCTTTAGACAAAGTGTAAAGATACAGCATATTCTATTTTTTTTTTTTGCTATTTTAATACATGCAATTATTTTAATTCTTGCCTAACATTTTAAACATAATGTTTATTATTTTATAGTTTATATTGAATAATAAAAGTAAAGTGTGAGCTTCTTCACTCAAGTGTCAAGTATTCAGATTTTGCCTCACAGCAAGAGTAAAGTTCCCCAAATTAATTCTGCAGTTCATGGGTTGTAAAGAGTCAGACACAACTTAGCAACTGAACAACAACAAATTCATTCAGCAAAGTAGCTATATAACAAACTTACATATGTAGTGATCTAATTAGAAAGTAAAAAGAAAAATTTTAAGCCAAAAATTTGATTTATCTAGAAATCTATTCCTAGCATCCTGTAACCTTTTCTTACCAACTCTCGTTCATTCAAATCTAAATCAATTAAAAGCTAATCCAGAGACTGTCATGTCACTGCAAAATATATATGTGGAAATGATGCTTTAGGATCTAAGCTGTCATTTGCTTTTCTCACAACATTAAATATCATTAATATGAATTTGTTGCTTAGCAATGAAACACCTTTCCTATATTGCCACCAAGATAAGTAACTTGTACTTTTCTAGTTATAATTTTCCCCATTAATGGTTGAAAGCTGCTAGGTTACAAATAGAATGAACATAATGAAATTTATCCAAAGCATGATTAGAAAGCCACAAAAGGAAGATGGCCCTAAAACACAACAGACATCGATAAGTGGGGGGTGGGGGAAGAGTGTGGAGTGCAAAATCCTCCCTAGGTGAGAGCCACCAGCCTAGGTGGATGCCATCTGTATAAGACAGAGAGACCAGGGAAGCTTCTGATGTGCACTGGGACAGGTGGGGGGCCTTGGGAGCAAAGCTCCTTTAGAGTGTGGGAATTCCAGCAAACAATAGAAGACATCTGGCAGATATTGAACCTGCAGTGATAAACCTTTTGAGCTTGAAATCTTCTGAGATTAGAATTTTCAGAACCCAGGACATAGAGACCTGTCAGGAAAAAAAATCTATTCTAGGCCAGAAAGGTAGATGAAACTGCTCAATCTTATGATATTTAGGAGAAAAGTCCCTCTGGATGAGAGGCCAGCATTAAAAGCACCACATCTCCCACTGAAGACACTTGCCAGATTTTGGACTTTCATGAGGTGGGAGGCTAAAAATCTAGACTCTAAACTCCAAAGGACCCAAGTGAATCTCACCCAGGGGCCAGAGACATGCCAATCAAAATTTCAAGAGGCTACACCCAAGAAATAGGAATAAGCTGAGTATTAATCAATCTAAACTGTAACTACAGCTGCTTGACTTGGTTCAATGCTGAATTGGATTTAGCTCTAGTCATTCTTTCTTCCTAACACAGCAGAGGAAACTAACATTTTCAGGCACGCACACACACGGACACACAAACCTCTGATGCCAGAAATGTTCTTTATCTTGATCTGAGGGTGGTTACATGTAGGCTCAATATATATATATATATGTATGTAAGTATATATATGTATATGAAATATATACATACATGCATAAATATATGAAATATTTAGATTTAAGATTTTAGTTTACTTTCCCACATTGTTATACCTCCATTAAAAAGCATCATAGGAGCAATAACTGTAATTTTATATTAAATACCCACAATTGTATCATCCAAAAAAAAGCTAGTTTCTTGAAAATAACATATATCTAATCACCCGCTCCATCATTCCAGCCCTATGCCTTACCTACTGCTACCTGAATTCCATGTTCCTTATCATTTTTCCTTTGTGTTATTTAGTTTCATTATGTCTATTTGTATTCCTAAATAATGTATGATGGTGGTGGTGGTGGTTTAGTTGCTAAGTCGTGTCTGATTCTTGCGACCTCGTGGACTGTAGCCCACCAGGCTCCTCTGTCCATGGGGATTCTCCAGGCAAGAATACGGGAGTGGGTTGCCATTTCCTTCTCCATAAATAATATATATAAATAATGTATATATGCATATATATAACACATGTTATATACCAATTGTAATGAGCAGCATTTTATATGAGATATTTAAATTCATTTGTCCTTGTCACTGTGTGTCTCTTACAAACAATAAGCCTCAAGGCCAATGGTCTGTAGCAATTATTCCCAGTTGCCATTTATCTCATGGATAGACTTATTTGCTCTAAATAGATTTGCGAGGCCTTTTTCTTTCTTTTTTTTTGATTCTTCCCTACAGGAAAAGTTGGAATGTCTTTTCTGTCCTCCGTACATACAATGTTACCTCTAATGGCTATAATCAAATTGTCTTTTATTCCTTGATTTTAATATGATCATATCATATCAGTCATTTCTTCCATCCCATTAGTTTTATTTTAAACACATTATATATTGTCCTCCATTTCTAAACTGTCCATTAGTACAATAATGGTATTAGGTTCGTTCTCATTTTGCTTTCATAGCTCTGCAATCTTATTTCAACACATTCTTTTGTTTTATCAGTTTGTATTTGAACAAAATGATTTACTGAATACATACTAAATTCAATTTGTCTATGAAATAAATCACAACTGGGAAATCTGCCTCTGTTCCTTGAATTACACTTTCTCTTCCTGATTAGATTTCTCAACTGCATTTTACACATTTTGTACACTTTGTCTCCTTCTTTCTTCCTCTTATTATGGGTTTAGCCACTTTACTTTCATTGAAAAATAAGAATAAATTCTCCTTGACATCATTCCCATCTTCTCTGGGAACAGACTCCATTAACATCAAGCCCTGGTTTGAGTTTCACTTTTCTAATCAACTTTCTTTAGACCAAGGCCATTGGAGTGGTGGAGCAGAAAACAGACTTGGAGTGAACTATGCCCAGGCGTCTGACCTTGACTCTTTTCTGCCATCCCCCTAAAGGTTCATTCCAGAACCCATTCCAGCAAGCCAGGGTTGTAGCTTACACCTGTGATCTTTAGCCCATTTCCTTTGCTACGTAGTGCACTAGAATATGGGAAGCCAAGGAATATGACAAAGCCTAAAATAACTGTGAGCCTGGGAATAGAATAGAAACTTAAGAATACAACCCTTGGTTATGGCAGGTCCTGACGCAGGGAAAACCCTGGCAGTTATACTTACTGGGACACAGCGATGATCTTCAGATATTTAAATTATCCAGAGGTATCTACCATCCCTCGCTTCTCATTATATAGAGAAGAAAATAAAATAAATAGAATAAATGTCAACATTATTTATGAATTGAAAACAGTGTAATAAGTACTTTTAGCAGAGAGGGAAACTTTATGATGAAGCTTGGCCACAGTTTTGAACTATTTCAGCAAATATTCTGGTTGTTTAGAGAATGTATTTGGCAAATGCATCTTTGATAAGGAACCAGTAAAGTCAAACACAGTCCAAGAGACATTACTGACAGTATATTCATCTTTAGCACATCAATGTCAATGGAGAATGAGTAGAGTGAGTTTCCCATTTTTGAAACTAAGGCTGGAAAATAAGGGGTAATGGTGATTTGTGCCACTTTCTTCCATGACTGACACAGACAATGCTTTAGCTTCTCTGTTTTTAACTAAGGTCAAGGTGTTTAGTGCTCAAACCGATCCCTACAAGTATGTGGCTTTGTAATGACAAGACTAAAGTGCTTTCACTTCTCTTAAAACCTGAATCTGAGTTCTCTTAATACAGAAAATCCAGGAGAGTGCAGTGATGCAAGTAGCTTCTGTCCATAGTTCTTTCCTTTCAATTGAGAAGTAGGAGCCTTTTGAGCAGACTGCCAAAGTTTGCTCATTCCCCTGAGGAAAGACTCTTCTTTAGACTCTTTCTAATTTAGACTCTTTCTAAATTTTGACCCAGAAATCTCACTCCTGGGTATTTACCCAAGACAAATGGAGGCTTATGTTTACAGAAACATTGTATATATATTTATAGAAGTATTTTCATATTTACATAAAACTTACCATATTTACAAACAAGATAATTTAATTATACATATATATGTATTTGTCTGTATACAGAATATATAAGTATCTACTCACTTACATATACAAATATCACTAATATATATAGATATATGTATATAATCTCCAAATTGACTGCTGCTGCTGCTGCTGCTAAGTCACTTCAGTCGTGTCCGACTCTGTGCGACCCCATAGACGGCAGCTCACCAGGCTCCCCCGTCCCTGGGATTCTCCAGGCAAGAACAACCCTGGAGTGGGTTGCCATTTCCTCCTCCAATGCATGAGAGTGAAAAGTGAAAGTGAAGTCGCTTAGTCGTGTCCGATTCCTAGCGACCCCATGGACCACAGCCTACCAGGCTCCTCCATCCATGGGATTTTCCAGGCAAGAGTACTGGAGTGGGGTGCCATTGCCTTCTCCCCCAAGTTGACTAAGTGGTAAATAATTGCAGTTTTCGTTTCAGAGACAGTATTCAAAATAACTATAAAAATTACTTTTGCTGTCTTCATGAAACTGCTGTAAAAGATCTCATGCAGATATTTTTGTAATTGTCTGAACTGAGCCAGAACTTTCATTTATTAGAATTCCAAGAAAAGAAACAAATGAAGAAATAGCACACTTTCAAGCTGAAACGTTAGACTAGGGTTTCAAATTCCAATCTGTTTTTATTATGCATAATGGAAGCGTACCTCCTAGTAGAATCATTTATGAACATTCTTAAAATACTATAATCCAAATACACTAAAAATGAAACAAGCATATGAAGGATCGTATGAGAAACTATCCTCAATACATATTCTTATTTCTGTGGGCAAAATGATCTGTGATTTTTTTTTTTCAAAACTACTGGTTTGCATGTTGTATTTGCTTTAATAGTAATAATGTTTCAACTTGCATTTAAATCCTATAACTATAAATATTGTTTAACCTACTTTATATGAGTTTTGTTTTCCCTTCAGTATTAGCCTCAACTCAGAACGAATTTATAATCATAAGCATGTGTTCCATACCTTGCTTGTATCAGAGATTCTTACCATACCAGGAACTGAACTTTTGGAAAATGTTATCACAGTTCTCACATATCTAGTTTTAAGGAAGGAGAAAATGGCGATTTCAATTCTAGAAAGTACATAATGACATCAGGGACCTTAAGTTGCCCTCAAATGCTTTGGACACTTTTATCTAAAACCCATTTCTTTGAGATCCATGATTATTTCTGCCTATGACATGATTACTTAATGACTTTGTCCAAGAAAAATGATATCAAAGAAAAATTGCTGACAGGTTAATAATACAGAGAAGTTCAGGTGATGCTAATATTAATAATAACAGTAAAGATTTTTACCCTGAAATTTAATGGAGCATTTTCTTTCTCATATTATGCCTTCTAGAAGGTTGAGGTACCTATTCTGGTACTCTTTATACTTCCAAGAGAAGAACCTACATGAATATGAACTTGGTTTAAATGAATGGTGAATTTGTTGTTGTTCAGTCACTCAGTCATGTCCAACTCTTTGCAAGCACGCCAGGCTTCCCTGTCCTTTGGCATCTCCGGGAGCTTGCTCAAACTCATGTCAACTGAGTCAGTGATGCCACCCAAATATCTTGTCCTCTGTCATTCCCTCCTCCAACTTCAATCTTTCCCCGCATCAGGGTATTTTCTATTGAGTCAGCTCTTCGCATCAGGTGGCCAAATTATTGGAGCTTCAGCTTCTGCATCAATCCTTCCAATGAATATTCAGAATTGATTTCCTTTAGGATTGACTGGTTTGATCGTCTTGCAGCCCATGGGACTCTGAGGAGTCTTCTCCAATACCAAAGTTCAAAAGTATCAATTCTTCAGTGCTCAGGCTTATTTATGGTCCAACTCTCACATCCATACATGACTACAGAAAAATCATAGCTTTGACTATATGGATCTTTGTCAGCAAAGTAATGTCTCTGATTTTTAATATGCTGTCTAGGTTTGTCATAGATTTTATTCCAATGAGCAAGAATCTTTTAATTTAGTGGCTGTCACCATCTGAAGTGATTTTGGAGCTCAAGAAAATAAAAGTCTGTCACTATTTCCATTGTTTCCCCATCTATTTGCCATGAAGTGATGGGATCGGATACCATGATCTTAGTTTTTTGAATGTTGAGTTTTAAGCCTTCCTTTTCACTCTCCTCTTCACTTTGATCAAGAGGCTCTTTAGTTCCTCTTCTCTTGCTTCCATAAGGATGGTATCAATTGCATATCTGAGGTTATTGATATTTCTCTGGACAATCTTGATTGCAGCTTGTGCTTCATCCAGCCCAGCATTTCTCATGATGTACTCTGCATAGACGTTAAATAAGCAGAGTGACAATATACAGACTTGACCTATTCCTCTCCCAATTTTGAACCAGTAAGTTTTTCCATGTCTGGTTCTAACTCTTGCTTCTTGAACTGCATACAGATTTCTCAGGAGGCAGGTAATATGGTCTGGTATTCCCTTCTTTTGAAGAATTTTTCACAGTTTTTTTGTGAGCCACACAGTCAAAGGTTTAAGCATAGTCAATGAAGTTAAAGTAGATTTTTTTTTTTTTTCTGAACTCTCTTTCTTTTTCTATGGTCCAGTGGATGTTGGCAGTTTGATCTCTGGTTCCTCTGCCTTTTTGAAATCCAGCTTAAATATCTGGAAATTCTCATTTCACATAATATTGAAACCTGGCTTGGAGAATTTTGAGCATTACTTTGCTAGCATGTGCAATGAGTGCAATTGGGTGGTAGTCTGAACAGTCTTTGGCATTGCCCTTCTTCGGGGTTGGAATGAAAACTGATCTTTTCCAGTCCTGTGGCCACTGTTGAGTTTTCCCTATCTGCTGGCATATTGAGTGAAGCACTTTAACAGGATCATCTTTTAAGATTTGAAATAGTTCAGCTGGCATTCCATCACCTCCACCAGTTTTGTTCATAATAATGATTCCTAAGGCCCACTTGGCTTCTCACTCCAAGATGTCTGGCTCTAGGTGAGTGGTCACAGCATCGTGGTTATCTGGGTAGAAGGACATACGCTCATCTTCTCTTGTGAGTCCATCAAAATGGCAACTGGCTGCTGGAAACCACCAACAGGAGAATGTTGTCGTATTGTGTTTAGTCATTCAGTTGTGTTCGACTGTTTGCAGCCCCATGGACTGTAGCCCTCCAGGTTCCTCTGCCCATGGGATTCTACAGGTAAGAATATTGGTGTGGACTGTTATGTCCTCCTCCAGGAGATCTTCCTGACACAGGGATAGAACCCAGATCCTCTGCATTGCAGGCAGATTCTTTACCATCTGTGCCACCAGGGAACCCCAGGAGAAGGGTGCAGCTCACCAAAAAAAGATACCCTACATCCAAGGGCAAAAGAGAAGCCTCAACAAATCAGGAGGCAGGGTGCAATTGCATTTAAAATAAAATCACAGACCCACAGAGACTTTTGAAGGGCACAAACAAAACCTTGTGTGCACCAGGGCTGAGGGAAAGAAGCAGTGACTCCCACAAGAGACTGAGCCAGGTCTGCATTTGTCTGACTGTCTCCTGTGGAGGCACGGGTCAGCTGTGTTCTGCCAGCGGGACAGGTGTTCTGGCTGCAGCAGACCTGGGAGGCGTGGTGTGTGGCATTCGTTCTCTTTGAAGAGGTTGCCATTAGCCCCGCTATAGAGCCTCCAAGCAGACGACCCATAAACTGGAGAACCATTTTACCAAAGTTCTCACACTGTTGCAGAACTTCTAGGACCCCACAACAGATTTCCCACTCTGGAGTCCGGCAAAAGGACTAAGAACCCCCAGGGAAACAGGCTCTTTCAGGTCACAACAAAAGCTTGTGTGCACCAGGACCCATGAGAAGGGACCAGTCACTCCACAAGAGACTGAGCCAGACTTGCCTGTGAGTGTCCAGGAGTCTCTGGCGGAGATGTGGGTCAACAGTGGCCTGCTGTGGAGTCAAGGGCGCTAAAGACAACAGTCCTGCGAGCCATAGCATACTGGCATAAGTCCTTTTGAAGGAGGTCACTATTATGATCGCCAAACAGGGAGGTACAGGGAGGAAACAGCCCCACCTGTCAGCAGAAAATTGTATTAAAGATTTACTGAGCATGACCCTGCTCAGCAGAGCAAGACCCAGTTTGACCCACAGCCAGTCCTTCCCACAAGAAAACTACCACAAGCCTCTTAACCTCATCCATCAAAGGCCAGACAGAATGAAAACCACAAACACAGAAAGCTAACCAAACTGATCACGGGATCACAGCCTTGTCTGACACAATGAAAATATGAGCCATGTTATGTAAGGAGAAGGCAATGGCACCCCACTCCAGTACTCGCCTGGAAAATCCCATGGACGGAGGAGCCTGGTGGGCTGCAGTCCATGGGGTCGCCAAGAGTCGGAAACGACTGAGCGACTTCACTTTCACTTTTGACTCTCATACATTGGAGAAGGAAATGGCAACCCACTCCAGTGTTCTTGCCTGGAGAATCCCAGGGACGGGGGAGCCTGGTGGGCTGCCATCTATGGGGTCGCACAGAGTCGGACACGACTGAAGTGACTTAGCAGCATGTAAGGCCACCCAAGATGGATAGGATATGATGGAGAGTTCTGACTAAACATGGCCCACTAGAGAAGGGAAGGCATACCATTTCACTATTATTGCCTTGAGCACCTCATGAACAGTATGAAAAGGCAAATGGTAGGATATGACCTAGTAATTATAATTATTATATTTCTTAAAAAAACTAGGTTATTTGGTTCATTTTCTCTTCTACCCCCACAGTAGCTGACTGCATCATTACTGTCCCAAGGTTTGCAGAAGAGCTGCTGGGGAAGGTGTGACGAGTAGAGATGAGCTCATGGAAATTCCAGGCCACATCACTTGAGTCCACAATGATCCAGAGCTGGGCTGAGTGGCTACTTCCTTCCCCAAAACTCTCATAATAATGAAATACAGGATATTTTCCGTCTCTGGTCTTAGAGAAAAGCCTCTCATAGATGAATTCATCTGCAAATTTCAAACTCAATCTGATAGATTTTTTTAGATCATGAAACCCTCACAAATAAAGAAAAAGTGTCACCATGATTCACATTCACCTTTCCATTGCATCTCCCTCTTTGGATGTACCTCTCCCTGCCTGAGTGTCTCCGGCTCTCTAATCAAAAGAAACTGTGTGATTTCAGGTCAGCCTTTGAAATGAAATCCCAGCATGCTTCGATGCAAAACTGTTTCTATGTTTACTATGGAGTAATGCTGTGAAAAGATGGCCAATTTACTTTTACAACAAACAACCAACCCCCTCAACACACACACACAGACACACACACACCCTCATCATATAGACTGATACCTTTACTGATACGTGTTAAAGTAAAATTAATCATCACATCACCTCGGTGATATTAAGTACATAAAATGCACAATATACTTGTACATTTAGAGACAGAATTTAATAAAAGTCCAGTGATGAACTTTTTATTTCACAAACTTAAGATAATCTGTAAAACAACTCTTAAGAAGAAAGATTAACCTCAATTTTCCAGATAAAAAAAGAAAACAAAACCTGAATTCAAAGTGGTTAAATAGTCAAAGTGGTCAAAAACACTCTAGCTAATAAGTAGTAGAGATGAGAATGAAATATTGTCTTATACAATAATGAGCATTTTAAAATTAAGCATTTATTCACTATTATTATAATCTTAATATCTCTCAATAGAACTGATACTGATTCATTAAAAGTATATTACTGTCATAAAAACCAACAAAGCAATTTTTATAAGATGACACTGTGTTTATCTTGATTTTTAGATTTGCATTTAAATATTTCTGAGTATTTTTTTTTTTAATCTTACTTGTGTTTTTTTTTTAACCAGGAGGCTAGAGAAAGGCAAACTAAATTACTTCCTTTCAGGTTAATTTGGCCTACAACCAATTTTGCTCAAGTTTTCTCACCTGAGCATATTTATTGATCCAAAATTAAAAGTGATTTATAATCTTTTTTTGTCTGTCTTCAAATATTATGACATAGAAAAGTTGCACTATAGCATTTATTTCTGCTCCTGTTTCTCCAGTCAGTGTCATTTTCATGGAAACAAAAAATACTTCAGCAGAAATCTGCAGTATTTACATATGCAAATATATGATAGATATTAATTTTTTAATATATGAATTTGAAATTGAGCAATATTATGAAAATTACATTTCAGAGTCAATAAAATGCATACACAGATGTGTGTTTCTAATTAATCTGTGTTGGATAAATTTCTTAGTATTTTCTACATGTGCTTTCAGTATTTTTTTTTATGCTAATGAAAAGTTAAGTATGGTTGTCTATCATAATAAAAGACTAAAGCAATATATAATATCATACATTCATGTTACATTTAAATGAACACATGATTTTTCTTATTCAGAGAGTATTTTATTTATATTTACACTGTAGCATGATATATATTTAAGTTGACAAATCTAATGGTCCATCTTGATTTTGCTCTTATATCTATATATGAATATCATTAGAAACATGAAAAATTCCCTAAGAAGGAAGAGGTTTAAGTTGAAAACACATTTTTTTTTTTGGTTGGCAATCTTTTTTTTTTTTTTGCCACCTTAAAGTTCTTTTCATGGTACTTTCAATACTCACCTAAAAGTGTGAGAGATCTTACAACTTTATTATTTTAGAATAAAGTCAAGTTTTGTTGAACAGGTATAAAAATATAAAAATCCATTAAACATAAATACATCAGATCTTTTGTAAGATGAAATTTTGTGAGGAAAATGCTTAGTGGTATAGGTCATTAGTATCTGTATAGCACATATGACAATTTTTATTTGTTTATATTTTTTATGGAGTATATTCTGCATTAAAACCCTAGTGCTATTGATAGGAACTTTGTCAATTTTATTTATGAACAAATATCCAGCACTTAAAACTCAGATAGACTTACAGCTGAATTTCAGGTAACCTGCTATGAATAAATGAGTTATTTGTTACAGAATTAATTGTTTAAGAATTCAATATGCATCATAAATGTATTATCATCAAGTACTAAACGTATGCAAGTAGAATTTGCTTTTTACTAGACATTTGATGGAGAAGGCAATGGCACCCCACTCCAGTACTCTTGCCTGGAAAATCCCATGGATGGAGGAGCCAGGAAGGCTGCAGTCCATGGGGTCGCTAAGAGTCAGTCGGACACGACTGAGCGACTTCACTTTCACTTTTCACTTTCATGCACTGGAGAAGGAAATGGCAACCCACTCCTGTGTTCTTGCCTGGAGAATCCCAGGGACGGAGGAGCCTGGTGGGCTGCTCTCTCTGGGGTCGCACAGAGTCGGACACGACTGAAGCGACTTAGCAGCAGCAGCAGCAGCAGCAGCAGCAGCAGCAGCAGCAGCAAAGCACAATGTAAAGAGTGGAGCGGATGAGTGACAGCTGCATGGAGACTGAAGATGAGGTGGTGCTACCGGCTGAACTGTGTGCCGCCCCCAAGTTCATATACTGAAGTCTTGACCTCCAAAGCCTGCAATGTGGCTGCATGTGTGGAGAGATGCTTTAAAGAGGTAATTAAGTTAAAATTTGACTGCTGGAACAGTTCTAAAGCTCACATCCCGGTATCTCTTTGCCTGTCCAAATTTCCTCTTCTAGTAAGGACACCAGTCAGATTTCATTACGGTCTACCCTAATAGCCAAGTGTTATATATTTTATTTCTTCACTGTAAAATCAATGTAAAAGCTATTAAATATTATCTTCAAAATGTAGATTTCTCTAAACTCGGTTTTTACCCCCAAATTATAATGCTAATTATATAAAAGGCAGTTTTCTAAAAATGGAGGTGCTTATCCTTCACAAAGCATGAATAACTCAATTAGAATCAGCTCAAAGATGAGAATGAGCAGCAAAATTGTTATAATTAAGAAATAGAAGTACCGAAACGGAAAAAAAAATATTAAAAAAAATTGTCAATCCCCAAACCTATACCATTTGATTCCTAATTCTCTCCCAATGATTCAACAAATCATGTGGGATAATATCAATATACAACCCAAACTGAAACAGTTTCAATTTTACTCCTACTTTACTGCTACCAGCAAAGTCTATGCTTCTATCATTTTTCCCATAGAATGCTACAAAAATCCCGTTTCTCATCGATTTTCCCCCACCCACACCCCACCTCACATAAAATTCTTTCTTTATCCACCAGAGTAATATGAGTAAAACAGAAATATAATTATTCCCTTATTTATTCAAAACCATAATAATTTCCCATTTTATACAGAATTTTAAAATCTTAATCACATGACCTATGAGATCATAATAAATTGGCTCCTGCCGTGGTCAATTGATGACAGGAATATCCTTAGTGCATTATTTTCTTTGGCAAAATATTTTGCAAATCCTCCTTTAAAGGGATAGTCTATTTTCTCACGTCAAAAACCTGAGTTGGCCTTATGACTTATTTACACAATAAACAGAAGGCACCAGGAATGAGTGTAAGAAGGTGTCACACCATGACAGGCCTTGCAAATTTTGCTCTCTCTGGACCCCTGCCTCTGTCACAGACACCAGCCTGAGCAAGCCCACAGCAAGATGAAAAATCACATCAAGAGACAAGTCATCCTGGTGAAGGCCACCCTGAACCAACTAGCCCCCAGGTGACAGCAGAAGAGAAATCAAGCCCAGCAGAGATTGACTAACCTATAGATTGACTGACCTATTCACAGGCCTATAGATGCCTGTGAAATACTGGTGTTTTTAGACTACTAAACTTTTAGAGTTGACTTGATGTGCAGCAATGCCTAACAGATACCCCTGTGTAGCTTCCCAAGCTCATTTCTTACAAATGGCCATCTCTCCTTTGTCTCCAGTCTCAGTGGCCCTCTCTTAAGTCAGGTCTCCAGGTTGCCTCTGGGATTTGTACCTGTTGTTTCTTCTTCAATGCTCTTACAGGATGCTTTTCCAAGGATATGGACTTTTCTCACTTTCTTCTCCCCTCTTTTCATCCCCTCCAAGAGGGTTTCACAATTATCCTTTTCCCTCACCATGCTATTTTTTTCTGTAAGAATTATCCCTTCTTGATATTGCTTGTTTATTTTTTGCTTTCTCCATATGAGGATGTACGTCCACTGAGTAAAGGGGTTTTTTATAGTCGGAACTTAAAACTGCCTGGCACATGCCCTTGATAAATAAATCAAAGAAAACTGTGGATTTAAAGATATGATATATTTGCATATTTAAAAACTATATATTAAAGGCATTACATTATTTATTTAAAAAACCCATGTCTTATGTTATTTTGAAACATTTCCATAGAAGAGTATTAGCTCAAGCAAGAACTAAAGAGAAAATCCCCTTATTACCAAAAACAGCTATGACAGATTGAAAAAGTATTGTCATCTTTCTCAGATTTGAGCTGACCATTTAAAAATAATGCAGAAACATCATAATTCTTGATATCAGGGTTGGTAGATAATGAAGAGGGGACATCATATTCCAGAAAATAATTTGAATAAGTATCTCACTGAATGTTTATGATTATTTTAAAGCATGCTGTTTTAAAGCAACTCACAACTTAAAACTACTGATGCCACATAGATGACTTCTCCCTCATTCATAAAAATGATATACAACAAGCCATAGTTATTCAACCAACAGTTCCCTGAGATCACCTTGGATGTAGAGTCTGAAACAGACGTGGGATTGCCTCATTTGGATATTAAGCTTTATGGAGCAGCGACTATTCATTTGCTCCTACTTTGTATGTAAAGGATGGTGCAAACATAGAACAGTAGGTTTTCAGCAAGGCTCCCCAGGAATGGGCAGTGAACTGCTTATTAATGCTTGTAGAAGCCTCTAGACTTAACCACTGACTGCATCAGTCTAAGCCCACATGTAACTCAGTTCTCCCTATAACCAGGTTTATAATGTGGCTCGGGAGAAGGATACAGGTCCACTGGAAGAAAAGGCAAACTTGTGTCCGACTGCAGTTTAACTGCAGTTTTCCCCTCTCAAAACTCCTTAGGTAGTTTTGACTCATATTAAAGGTTAAGGAGATGGACATATACAGATGTTTTCACTTTACTATGATGAAAAAGTGGCAAATAGTTTTAAAAACAAACAGGAATTTGGTTTACCTTCTGTTCTGAACCCGATGCATGCGTGCGTGCTCCGTCATGTCCAACTCTTTGTGACCCATGGACTGAAGTCTGCCAGGCTCCTCTTCCATGGGCTTCTCCAGGCAAGAATACTGGAGTGGGTGGTCACTTCATCCTCCAGGGGATTTTCCTCACCCAGGGCTCAAATCCTTGTCTCCTGAGTCTCCTATATTGCAGGTAGATCCTTTACCACTGAGCCACTGGGGAAACCAGTTCTGAACCCAGTGCCCACATGAAATACAAAGAGAAGTAAACAACAAGAAAAAATCTTGCAGTTTCCACAGAGAAACCATAAATAATCATTAGTGAAACCCATTTCACCTGTAACCTGACTTCACGAACCAAGGTGGTTGTAATTGTAGTTACAAAAGCCTCTCACCGGTCCTCTAGCACATAAGCTAAACGGATGAGAAATGTGCCTCAGTTGTTTTCCAGAAACTTGGAATTAGCTGTGTGTAGTTTGAACTGGAGAAGGAAATGGCAACCCACTCCAGTGTTCTTGCCTCGAGAATCCCAGGGACAGAGGAGCCTAGTGGGCTGCTTGCCGTCTATGGGGTCGCACAGAGTCGGACACGACTGAAGCGACTTAGCAGCAGCAGCAGCAGCAGCAGGAGCTGGAACTGCACTGGTTAGAACTGACTGGATAGGACCTCGACCCTCCAACTGGACATGCATGAGTGGGTGATCTTTGACCGCAGAGGGCTTAAAACTCCGCCCTCAGCTCATGCTGCTGCCACCATCTTTACGGTGGAGAAGCCCTGTGGCTTAGTTATGCCTGCACAGAACTACGAGTTTTCCAAGCACTTTTCCCCACCCTCCCCAGGCTCCCTACAATGCCTCAGACCAGGAGGCTTCCTTATCTTATAAATACCTCTGCCCCTTGCCTTCATTTAGGTGTGTCCTCCTCTTTCCTCCCTTGGGTGCCTTATGAATAAATCCTCTCTTTGCTTCATGTAAAGCAAAAGAACCTGTTTCAGTAACAGGATCAAGATAGAATAATGCACCAGATATCATTAATGAAGATGAAAGGACTTAGTTCATAGAAAAGTAGATTTGAGATAAAGACATTGATAATTCAAAATAATATGGAATTTTAAGTGCCAACAGGATACATAGAAATAAAAGATCAGTGCGCAGTTGTTCCCGATTCTAACTGCTATGCATTTTCAAAGTGAAGATGAGATTAAAGTACAGGGAAATCACCTCTCTTATAATTTTAAGTATATGATGGACTAAGCTGCTCAGAGAGAGGGTAGAGCCTGACTGCCGGGTGGACATGAATTTGGGGTGGACACTATTCAACTTGCAATATCTTCTCAAGTGCCTTCCTATATGACACATCCCAACACTTCCCAGGCCCAGGAGAGAGACAGGCGTTGGTGGAAGAGTTTCTTCTGCTCCTGTTCATTAGCAGTTCTGATATTTGGGCTGCTGTTGGACTTAGAGATAGAAAAGGGAAATAAACCGGAAAACTCTGCTGTGTTACTCCTCTTAGTTATTACCCTTCCCAGTTCTGCCTGTAATTATTTTCTGTAGATTTATAAGATGGTTGTTTTCTGTTTATTATCAAGGTATTTTAGGTGTCATTAATGGATGCTTCCCTGGTGGTTCAGACAGCAAAGAATCTGCCTGCAATACAGACCGGGGTTCGATCTCTGAGTCAGGAAGATCCCTTGAAGAGGCAAATGGCTATCCATTCCAGCGTTCTTGCCTAGAGAATTCAATGGACAGAGGAGCCTGGCAGGCTACAGTCCATAGGGTTGTAAAGAGCTGGACATGACTGAGTGACTAAGGCTAGCATGGTATATGTTTATTTTACCAAAACCTGGAACTAGATGACCCCTGTCCATTGACATTTGAAGTCAATATTCTTATAGTTTAATTTAGCTCTGTCATTTTATATTTCTCTATGTCCTTTTGACTTTCATTATGCTCTTCTTTTCCTGCTTTAATAATTGTTTGGATCTTTGTAATCTATTTAATTGGTCGGATTTTTTTAGTTACATCACATCAATTTTTGTGTCCTCTGCATTTTATCAGGCTCCCCTTGTAGCTCAGTCAGTAAAGAATCAGCCTGCAATGCAAGAAACTTGGGTTTGATGTCAGGAAGATACCCTGGAAAAGGAAATGGCAACCCACTCCAGTATTCCTACCTGGAGAATCCCATGGACAGAGGAGCCTGGCAGCAGCTACAATCCATGGGATCGCAAGAGTCAGATATGATTTAGCAACTAAACCACCACTAGATCTTATAAGAGACATACCTAAACTTTCACTTCCTGTTTAGATTTAGAATTACGCCACTTTGAATAAAATTTAGAAACCTTGCTAGTAAAATTTAGAAATATGGGTGTCATTGACCTTTCATGAACATTTGTCATTATTATTTTACATGTGTAAATTCTATGTATTATATATAAATTTATATATCACTGCATCCATTGTGGTTCAGCTCGTGAAGAATCCACCTGCAATATGGGAGACCTGGGTTCGATCCCTGGGTTGGGAAGATCCTTCAAGAAGGGAAAGGGTACCCACTCTAGTATCCTGGCCAGGAGAATTACATGGGGTTATAAAGAGTCGGACACGACTTAGTGACTTTCACTTTCATCACTGTTAGAACATACTATAGTTTTTGCTTTCAAAAATTATCTTTTGAAGAACTTCAGTTCAGTTCAGTACAGTCACTCAGTCGTGTCCGACTCTGCGACCCCATGAATCACAGCACACCAGGGCTCCCTCTCCATCACCAACTCCCGGAGTTCACTCAGATTTACGTTCATCCAGTCAGTGAGGCCATCCAGCCATCTCATCCTCTGTTGTCCCCTTCTCCTCCTGCCCCGAATCCCTTCCAGCATCAGTCTTTTCCAATGAGTCAACCCTTCGCATGAGGTGGCCAAAGTACTGGAGCTTCAGCTTTAGCATGATTCCTTCCAAAGAAATGCCAGGGCTGATCTCCTTCAGAATGGACTGGTTGGATCTCCTTGCAGTCCAAGGGACTCTCAAGAGTCTTCTCCAACACCACAGTTCAAAAACATCAATTTTTTGGCACTCAGCTTTCTTCACAGTCCAACTCTCACATCCATACATGACCAGTGGAAAACCATACACTTGACTAGAAGGACCTTTGTTGGCAAAGGAATGTCTCTGCTTTTTAATACGCTGTCTAGGATGGACATAACTTTTCTTCCAAGGAGTAAGCATCTTTTAATTTCATGGCTGCAGTCACCATCTGCAGTGATTTTGGAGCCCCAAAAAAGTCTGACACTATTTCCACTGTTTTCCCATCTATTTCCCATGAAGTTATGGGACCAGATGCCATGATCTTCATTTTCTGAATGTTGAGCTATAAGCCAACTTTTTCACTCTCCACTTTCACTTTCATGAAGAGGCTTTTTAGTTCCTCTTCACTTTCTGTCATAAGAGTGGTGTCATCTGCATTTCTGAGGTTATTGATATTTCTCCTGGTAAACTTGATTTCAGCTTGTGCTTCTTCCAGTCCAGCATTTCTCATGATGTACTCTGCATATAAGTTAAATAAGCAGGGTGACAATATACATCCTTGACGTACTCCTTTTCCTATTTGGAACCAGTCTGTTGTTCCATGTCCAGTTCTAACTGTTCCTTCCTGACCTGCATATAGGTTTATCAAGAGGCAGGTCAGTTGGTCTGGTATTCCCATCTCTTTCAGAATTTTCCACAGTTTATTGTGGTCCACACAGTCAGAAGCTTTGGCATATTTAATAAAGCAGAAATAGATATTTTCCTGGAACTCTCTTGCTTTTTCATGATCAAGCAGATGTTGGCAATTTGATCTCTGCTTCCTCTGCCTTTTCTAAAACCAGCTTGAACATCTGTAATTTCACAGTTCATATACTGCTGAAGCCTGCTTGGAGAATTTTGAGCATTACTTTACTAGCATGTGAGATGAGTGCAATTGTATGGTAGTTTGAGCATTCTTTGGCATTGCCTTTCTTTGGGATTGGAATGAAAACTGACATTTTCCAGTCCTGTGGCCACTGCTGAGTTTTCCATATTTGCTGGCATATTGAGTGCAGCACTTTCACAGCGTCATCTTTGGTGATTTGAAATAGCTCCACTGGAATTCCATCACCTCCACTAGCTTTGTTCTTAGTGATGCTTTCTACAGCCCACTTGACTTCACATTGCAGGACGTCTGGCTCTAGGTGAGTGATCACACCATCGTGATTATCCGGGTTGTGAAGCTCTTTTTTTGTACAGTTCTTCCATGTATTCTTGCCCCCTCTTCTTAATATCTTCTGCTTCTGTTAAGTCCATACGATTTCTGTCCTTTATTGTGCCCATCTTTGCATGAAATCTTCCCTTGGTATCTCTAATTTTCTTGAAGAGATCTCTAGTCTTTCCCATTCTGTTGTTTTCCTCTATTTTGTTGCATTGATCACTGAGGGAGGCTTTCTTATCTCTCCTTGCTATTCTTTGGAACTCTGCATTCAGATGCTTATATCTTTCCTTTTCTCCTTTGCTTTTTGCTTCTCTTCTTTTCATAGGTATTTGTAAGGCCTCCCCAGACAGCCATTTTGCTTTTTTGCATTTCTTTTCCACGGGGATGGTCTTGATCCCTGTCTCCTGTACAACGTCATGAACGTCAGTCCATAGTTCATCAGGCACTCTATCAGATCTAGTCCCTTAAATCTATTTCACACTTCCACTGTATAATCATAAGGGATTTGATTTAGGTCATACTTGAATGGTCTAGTGGTTTTCCCTACTTTCTCAATTTAAGTCTGAATTTGGCAGTAAGGAGTTCATGATCTGAGTCACAGTCAGCTCCCGGTCTTGTTTTTGCTCACTGTATAGAGGTTCTCCGTCTTTGGCTGCAAAGAATATAATCAACCTGATTTCAGTGTTGACCATCTGATGATGCCCATGTGTAGAGTCTTCTCTTGTGTCGTTGGAAGAGGGTGTTTACTATGACCAGTGTGTTCTCTTGGTGATACTCTATTAGCCTTTGCCCTGCTTCATTCCATACTACAAGGCCAAATTACTCCAGGTGTTTCTTGACTTCCTACTTTTGCATTTCAGTCCCCTGTAATGAAAAGGACATCTTTTTTGTGTGTGTTAGTTCTAAACGGTCTTGTAGGTCTTCGTAGAACTGTTCAACTTCAGCCTCTTCAGCATTACTGGTTGGGGCATAGACTTGGATTACTGTGATATTGAATATTTTGCGTGGAAACAAACAGAGATCATTCTGTCACTTTTGAGATTGCATCCAACTACTGGATTTTGGACTCTTTTGTTGACCATGATGGCTACCCCATTTCTTCTAAGTGATTCCTGCCCACAGTAGTAGATATAATGGTCATCTGAGTTAAATTCACCCATTCCAGTCCATTTTAGTACACTGATTCCTAGAATGTCGACATTCACTCTTGCCATCTCCTGTTCGACCACTTCCAATTTTCCTTGATTCATGGACTTGACACTCCAGGTTCCTATATAATATTGCTCTTTACAGTATCGGACCTTGCTTCTATCACCAATCACATCCAGAACTGTGTATAGGTACCAAATATGCTACTGGAGATCAGTGGAGAAATAACTCCTTTATCCTAAGGATATTAAATTCTCTGGAATTCTGTTAGGGCAGGCCTTCTGACAACAAATTTTCCTAGCTTTCTTTAATTTGTAATAGCTTTATAATGCCTTTATTCCTGAAATACAGTTTTGCTGATTATAGAAACCTAAGCTGAGAATTCTCTTCTTTTAGCACTTTAAAGGTGCTTTCCACTGTCAACTGATCTCCTGGTTCTGGTGAGACATTTGTAATCAAACATTCATAATTTTTGTTTTTTATATAAAACATTATTTCTTCTATCTTCTTTCTTTTTTTTCTCCTGTTTCATGGAAGATGTTTTTGTGAAATAAAATCAATCATACTTAATAGAAAATGATTGAAAGAATAAGGAAATATGTCAAATAAATGTTAAGAGCTTCCATTATAGAAACTTTTCTAGGTGTATTGCAATAAAAGTTTTGCTTTACTCACCAATATTTTATTATCTGAAAATTACGTTTAACATGAAAATTTAAAAAAAAAACAACATGCTATTCTAGAGGTATGAATCTTATCTTATTTGATCATAGTAATCACGAAAAAAATCAGTCATATTGATGAAAATTGATAAAGCTCTGTATCTGAAAGGTATTTTAAAATACCACAAATATGTTTCTACATTTTTTCCTTTGCTAGCACACACAGCTCATTACAATTCTGAACCTTTTAGGTTCAGAATTGTAAAAGGATTAACACTGTCCTTTAGATTCCACATGTACATAAAAATTGAATATGTTTTCATCCATCCTCTACTTATAATCCAAACAGAAATAGCTGCAGAATATAGTAAAGGCTTTATTATAAAAACTGAGCACACCCTTGAAGCAGATTAAAAGAACATATCTATTATTAATACTGATGTTACCAAGCATATTAAAATGTTTTTTTTTAACCTGCTACAAATAATTGAACTTGTATAACCACTCTATGTGCATATACTGAGAATTAGACACATTCTGTTGATTGATGTAGTTGATGGTTTAAGGCTCCAAGGTCTAAAAGCAGTACTATTAATCTACTTGTACATTTATACATGAAAATAATATGTTAAACACCTTTGAAGCCTTGACTTTCTATTCTCTCTATATTTAGCTATCGAGAACATAAACTTAGCAGTTGTCCATATCTATAATTCAATTTATGATTATGTTTTTAAAAGCAGCATTCATCATTTGTATTTAGTAATTGGTCAAATTTTATGGCTCCCCTTGTGGCTCAGTGGTAAAGAATCCATCTGCAGTGTTGTAGATGCAGCTTGGATCACTGGATTGGGAAGATCCCCTGGAGAAGGAAATGGCAACCCACTCTAATATTCTTGCCTGGAAATCCCATGGACAGAGGAGCCTGGTGGGCTACAGTCCATGGAGGCACAAAGAGTTATATATGACTGAGTATGCACACACGCAAATTTTATTGGAGTAAATGTTTATCATGTGTTTATTTATACAAAAAAATGTGAATTTGACAATTATTATGAGATTTAAAATTGTGAAGTGAAAAAATATAGCTCCTTGACCTCAAGTGTTATAAAATGTAATTAAGATTAAAAGTCATGCATTATTGAGATATCACATCACTGAACCAGGCAGGATGTGTTAAATAGCCTTGGACAACTAATATTTTGGCACTTATTTTTTTCTCATCTATGAAATAAACTTGACTCTGTATTTTTCAAGATACAAAAGCAGTTGCTGAATTAGTGCTCTTGAGCTAAGTACTGTGCATCAAGAAAAGATGAAAGAGAAATGAGAGCTCCATGTCTATAAAAAGATTAGAGTTTTCTATTTAATGTGTTTTTTATTAGCTAGAAATTGAGATCAGTTCAGTTTAATTGCAGAGTCGGGTTGAATTCTTTGCGACCCCATGGACTGCAGCATGCCAGGCTTTCTAGTTTTTCACCAGTTCCCCAAGTTTACTCAAACTCATGTCCATAGAGCTGGTGATGCCATCCAAACACCTCAAACTTTGTCATCCGCTACTCCTGCCTTCAATTTTTCCCAGAATCAGGGTCTTTTCCACTGAGTCAGTTCTTCGCAACAGGTGGTCAAAGTATTGGAGTTTCAGCTTCAGCATCAGTCCTTCCGATGAATATTCAGGACTGATTTCCTTTAGGATGGACTGGCTGGATCTCCTTGCAGTCCAAGGGACTCCCAAGAGTCTTCTCCAACACCACGGTTCAAAAGCACCAATTCTTTGGCACTCAGCTTTCTTTATAGTCCAACTCTCACATCCATACATGACTACTGGAAAAACCATGACTTTGACTAGATGGACCTTTGTTGGCAAAGTAATGTCTCTGCTTTTTAATATGCTATCTAGGTTGGTCATAGCTTTTCTTCCAAGGAGCAAGTGTCTTTTAATTTCATGGCTGCAGTCAACATTTGCAGTGATTTTGGAGCCCCCAAAAATAAAGTCTCTCATTATTTCCATTTTTTCCCCCATCTTTTTGCCATGAAGTGATGGCACCGGATACCATGATTTTAGTTTTCTGAATGTTAAGCTTTAAGCCAACTTTTTTGCTTTCCTCTTTCACTTTCATCAAAAGGTGGTGTTTGTTGTTTATCATTTTATATATAGTAATGTGTATCTGTTATCCCTAACTCCTAATGTATCCCCCCTCCTTTTCCTTTTGGTAACCAAAAGTTTGTTTTCTATGTCTGTGAGTCTATTTTATTTTTAAATAAATAAGCTCACTTGTATCATTTTCTAGGTTCCATGTACATGTTATCATATGATGTTTGCCTTTTTCTTGTTTCCTTCATTTAGTATGATAATCTCTCAGAGGCCTACCATGCAAAACAAAGACATTCTAATCACTTGAGTTTAGATCCCAGGGGTTTAGAGCTTACCTCCTAGGAACCTGTGACAAACACCAGTCAAATTCAATACAAGGGGGCACCTCTGAAGAATCTAGAAAACACCCAATGAAAGAAGGAGCCAGTATTTGGAAATCAACCAATTAGGGAACTTCAGCATCAGACTCCAAGAGTAACAGTCAAGCAATCAATTTTGATGTTCTTGCCCCAAATGGTGCTGCCCTGACCCCGGGTAGAGGAAGTGGGGTTGAGGTGGGAAAAAGGAAAGAGGAAGAAATTATCTCTTCTTTTTCCACTGCTGATTTCTGAACACTGATTTGTTAGGGAGCACTGGGGGAGTGGAGACATTTTCATTGGAATAATGATTTATATTTCATTTGCATTGGGCTAGGTTGCTAATTTCTGAAAATGTGATTGAGAGGGACTAGAAAGCTTTGTCTTCCACCCCATATTTTCTTCAACACCAGAGACAAGAAATCCAACATCACAGGCTTGAAAAGGAACGGTGGGAGGAAAAACAAAATTATTTCAAGACTTTTCCTTTCATGGTCCAGCTAGTTCAAGAAAATATCTATAAATATATTTCAGTCCCTTTGGGAAATTGTGATTTAATTCTCCCAGGCTATGCTCAAGCTTTCACTTGCATGTCTGCATGAACTTGGCAGGGGTAGTTGTAAGGTAAACGACTGGCTTGATTCATATTAGATTTTATAGATTCCCTCTAATGCTGAATTTCTACCATCAAATATAGATGTGAGGGTATCATTGTGATTCCCATGATGTGGAGATCCACAGAGGTAGTAATCAGCTTCCTTCACTGTTCAAACCCTTGGCATTGGGGTTTATATTGCCTTTCTATGGACTCTGAATTTTTAAATTATATGGCTATGATTAGAATCAAACATTTACATATTACCATATTGGTGGGCTTCCATGGTAGCTCGGTGGTAAAGAAACTGCCTGCCAAACAGGAGACATGGATTGGATCCCTGGGTCAGGAAGATCCTCTGGAGGAAGAAATGGCAACCCACTCCAGTATTCTTGCCTCGAGAATTTCATGAACAGAGGAGACTGGCAGGTTGTAGTCCATGGTGTTGCCAAAGAGTCAGACATGGCATAGGGACTCTCTCCAAAGCCTGTGCAACTAACTACTGTTAGGCTGAATCTTATATAATCAAAATTATATTATGAGTATAAGACATCTAAAGGCTAATCTGTTTCAAATTCTTCATTATATATACATATATAATTAAAGCACAAAATCAAATAGCCTGTGAATGAGGATGATTGCAATGTAGCAACTCCAATCTCACAACACTTTTACAATGGTCTTTTACTTTGTGACTATTTCACAAACCTTTCTTTGTAGTCTTGTGTGGAATTTGCTGTGTAAAACTAATAAAAGTGCCAATATGCTATTTTTCATGAAAGTGAGAAATCAGAGCCACACCTGCTCCCCACCCCCACTTCTTATATGACTTAACATTTCTGTGTTTTTTTGTACTTCCCTCTTTAGAGTTATCTTTTCAATTTAGCATTTATAATATTATGTACTTCTAATTTTCACCCTACTCATGATTTTTTTCTACCTTATTTTGGGGAAGGATACTGTTACTCTTCCTCCACTCACATTTTAAAAATAGAGGTAGGGTGCAGTTTTAGATGATAGCACAGCATGGATGAGAAATTGAGCAAAGTGAAAGTCACTCAGTCGTGTCCAACTCTTTGCAGCCCCATAGACTATACAGTTCATGGAATTCTCCAGGCAAAAATACTGGTGTGGATAGCTGTTCCTTTCTCCAGGGGATTGAACCCAGGTCTCCTGCATTGCAGGTGGATACTTTACCAGCTGAGCCACCACTTGTAAGGTAGGTAGTAATTTAACAGACTTGTAATTTAAGAGACTTGTAAGATGAGTATATTAGCAATGAAGAGGAAATGCATGATGGATTACCTCAGGAGAAGGAGTGTGCTAAATAAAGGGTTCATTCAGGTTACTCTGTTGCTGAAGTGAAAAGACAAGAGAACATATAACTTCAGATTTAAATAATATATACCTTTCTTATTAATTAAAATAGTGAGTATTTTTACTTTTTTCACTGTCTTTAAAGAGCTATAATGTTCCCTGTGGGACTTGAAGTCATTTTTTAATGAGACAAAGAATCACTGAACCTAATTAACCTATTATTAAGAAAACTAAAGGAATGTATATCATTTTTACTTCAAGCAGAGAGAAGCTAGGGAGATGCACTTTACCATTCAGCTGTGGGAATTGATATGGTAGAACTACTGGAAGCAAACAGAACAAGATTTGAACGTAGTTTGGTGTTATCTGTCTCTCCTGTGTATATTTGAATGTGTGTTATTCACTCAGCCCTGTCCAACTCTTTGCAACCCCAACTGTAGCCTGCCAGGTTCCTCTGTTCGTGGAGTTCTCTAGGCAAGAATACTAGAGTGGTCAGCCACTCCTTTCTCCAAGGGATTTTCCCAACCCAGTGATTGAACCTAGGTCTCCTGAGTTTCAGGCAGATTCTTTATCATCTGAGCCACCAGGGAAGTGTTGTCAATTCAGACGTTAATTTATGGACGTAGATTTGGGGGCTGATGTCAGCATTTTCTTTCACTTCTTAGGCTGCTCATAGGAATAGCTGTTTACTGTCCCAGTCATAAAACTAAGGAGAGAATCCTTTTTAATGACTAGATAATAACTAACCAGTGAATTGCCAATTCACTCAAACTAGGTTAAGCATGTAAGAAACATGAGGTAATGCCTTACAGTTAAGGATGGAATAGAGCTATACATAATGGAGAATAAATATAAGTTTTCAATTATTAAGCAAATTTAAGACCATATTGAATATATTTATACACAAGCAGATTAGTTTATATTTCCTGGGTATAGGAATATTAAAATATAATCATTAGATACTCTATAACAGTGAGGACATTTTTCTATATAAACTGAGCATATGGTTACATGTCTCTGGAATTCTTATCAAACATGTGAATATGAACAGTCTTCCAATATGCCAAGGGCAAGCGCTTGGCCCACACTCTGAAGAGTGCCTTCTCTCTGAAGCCTAACAAATCCGCCTCTTACTTATCACTTTGTCTCTCAATGAATTTTTGCATTGAGACATCAGAGCCTGAGCTTCAGTAGGTCCTGAAGCCAGGCATCCTGGGTTTTGGCCGGGCTCGAGTCCCAGGAGAGAGCTGAAGGACAGGAGGAAAAAGCAGTGGGGAAAACGTGCTAAGGAATCCCCTTCTTGCCTGCCAGAATATCTGACCTGTGCTCACAGTTTTCATTGGCCTGATTATTGGCACAGAAAAGAGTAAGGACAGAACAACCCCTACTGGCTTGTATAACAGCTACAGGGCCCAGTAGATAGTGCCTTTGGGACATGCCAAAGAGTAGCCTCTCGAGAGTCTCTCAGTTGTGACCACTGCCGCCCGTCTGTTCGTGGGGGTTTCAAGGAAACAAGAAACAAGAGATTGTAAAGGAATTAAGATTTTGTTTCAGCATGTCCTTCCAGCCTTAGGAGCGAGGACCTCCTACCTTAACCGAAGGTCAGAGCCACATGAGATTTCTGCTGAGTTCATTTTTCGCTGTCCTGGTCTCCAGCACAATGGGGCTCTTGTCAGTTGGAAGACCTCCTACTTGTCAGTTGGAAGACCTCCTACTCCACTAAACACCTTAGGGGCCTTCAATAATTACAATATAATTGTACATGTGTGAGTATATACACAGTCACACATGAAACAACCCAGATATGTGCATGAATGTGTCAACAGGCATTTGATACTTTATGACAGTGATAAGAAAGCTTCATTATGTAATAGCTTTCTACAAAATAAATATTGTTTAAATTTTATTACTACCAGAAAATTGTCTCTTATGTTACCAAGATGGCTCATTAATTCACTAAAGTACAAAGACATTTTTAAAAAGGCAACACTCTACTTTGAATAATAAATTTCAATAATGGCAGTGTAAGAAACTGTCTGAAAGATGGCAAAATATATATTTTAGCACTGTATCTATATGTGCAAGTAAGGCACTCTGATTTTACCTGTCAGTATGGGGTTTTTGTTTCAGTTTATAAAGACCAAATTCACATTTTTGAAGTGAGTTATTATTGCACATCTTCATTTAAGGTCAAGCAAAAATTTGAACATGTTCATCAAAGAGAATACTTATTGTCATATCTCACTTCTGACATTTAAGAAAAACTCTTCATGCAAATGAAGGATGTGACTAAACTTCCAAGGGAGTATATCAAATACTTAACACAGAAATACAATGAGCTCCTCTATATTGACTGAAGCCCTTCATGTGCCTCCTCTCAAGTGCAAATGAGACTTAGATTTCTTTCCTTTGAAGTGGAGCTACCCTTGTCCATACGCTGCTTAAAGCATACTGATGTCTATCATGAATGAAAATTAAAGTATCACTTTAAAACATATCCAGGCACAGGATTTTTGTTTCTTACAAAAATATATCCAGTGCAGAAAGGATGTTAAATTCATCAAGCTATTTTCTGTAACTTGTAATTGCCTTTTAAAAACTTAAAATATCAGTTCATTTTTCCCTAAGGTAATTTCCCTCAAATACTTAACTTTGTTATTGCACCTGATTTTTAATGATTTACTGCCTATTTTGCTGTATTTTATAGTCTATTTATTCTAAAAGTTGTGCTTCATCAAGTAGGAACCTTAATTGGATATAATTGCGATGGAGGTGTTCTCAGTCCTATTTTCTGAATCTTCAAGGCAGGAGATAATAGCAAATAAGCACTAAAGCCTGCCGTGTCACATGCCTTTCTCTCCACAGCAATGACCTTGGTCAGGAGACTGTCACAGATTTTTCAACTGCTCACTTTCACCAGAGTTTACATTGCTAGAGGGATCACTCTAAATGTAAGTCTTTTATTTGTCCAAGAGCCCGTTGGCAATCACGGGCAGCAAAAAATAGTACCTTGTTTAATCCAAGAATGTTTTCCCAAAACCCAAATAAATAAGTATTACCAGAGTGCTAGACAAGATTAGAATGGCAGAGAGAGAACAGGGCCTGCTTTCTTCTTGTGTAGTAAATATTTGCTTAGCTTTTACTATGGTCCATCACAAAATGGTGCTGTTAACTCCAAAGTGAATAGAACATGTCCTTTGCTCTTGGAGAGCCCCTCAGGGTGTACTCCTTTTATTTCCAAGACTTATCTTTGATCACATCATTTATTCCCTCTTATCTTCAAATTTAATTGACCTATAACAAACTAGAGAGAATCATACTCTATGGATTTTGGATTTTCAGTGAACAATTGTATCCTGACCTTTTAATTCCAAAAGTTTCAAGAAATATTTCAAATAAAATTCCAGAAGTATTTCAAATAAAATACTGTTGGTTCCATGAAGTCATATCATGAACTCGTTATCTAATCCTGATTTATTATTGTACAATAAACAGAAAAACAAGGAAACATCACCTCTTGTTTTACGTCATACCTTAATTTCTACGAAGTGCTTTGTTTTGGATCATAATTATTCTAGCACCACAACAACCCTATTATTGCTTATCCAGTACAAGTCCATGAGATACTGAAATCCTTCATATGACACAACCATTCAGGAAACTTCACTACATTTCTGTAAAATGTCGTATGCGTATTGTTCCAGGTCAGTTTCCCTGGGAAACAGACTCTGAGATGGAGATTTGTGTGCTGGAAATTTAATAGGGAGTGCTCTTAAGATCAACTCACAGGTGAAGAAAAGAAAGCGGAACTAGAGGGATGACATTGGGCTGCCGGATGCTGACAACGAAGACCTCAGGTGATCCATCGGCAGTTCTGAAGCTAGGATGGCTTATACAATTATCCCTGGTTACAGCTTGATAGCCAGATATTTATATACTTCGAAACACCCTGTACTGGGACACAGATGAGCCAGAAAAGGGAATATCATATTCAACAAGCAAATTCCTTCATCAGTGGACAGTCACCAGAGGAGAAAATGGTGTGGTACAATTGTCAACGGTCCCAGCATGCAGAGAGACTTATGCTCTGATTCTGAAAGGTAGAGAGGAGTGGTATCACAGTAGAATACCACAGCTTCCCTAATATACAACAATATTCTTTTTCTTGAATTTCTGGAATTAAAAGGTCAGGATACAGTTGTTCACTGAAAATCTAAACTCTTTGACATATACAGAAATCCTGGTGCCCTGATAGCACCAAGATATACAATTCATCTAAATAATACATTCTGTTTCATTTTTACCCCTATACCTAATTATTTGTCCCTAATATTATTCATGCATTTTGTGTAAGGCAAAGTGAGTAGCAACTAGAGAAATTTCAGTTAGTCTTAACGTCTCTTGTTAAAGGAAGGGAAAGATTTCCCCAAGTCAGAGTGGATGTAACCAATCCGACCATGAGCAGCCATTGAAGTCTTGGCAGCAGTGTGATTCTCAGCAAAAAGGGAACATGCTGACACCCTTTTTCCATAAACTAGCAGATACAATTCTTTTTTTCTTTCCAGTTTACATCCAACTATTTGGGCAGAAAAGGCGGTGAACATGGATCAATTTTCTTGGATAAGTTAAAATTATTCATTATGAAATAGAACAATGGAATGAAACAAAATGGAGAAGGGATGCTGAAATAATAATATGAAAATTCAACAATTGATTTTAAAAAATCGACTGTATGATAGAATATTAAAAAAGAATTTGGGAACAAGGTAAAGGAAGCATTGTGCATTAAATAACTGGATCCCATGGAAATGTTCCCAGGTAGTGGAGTATCACTGGGTATGTTTCCAAGGAAAGACTTACAGAGCGCTGTCAACAAAGTCAGGTTAGAGACTAAAGCCCAGGACTGAGCACTAAGTCAGAAGTGTGGAATATAACATAGGTTCAACCACAGCATGACGGACTTAGAAAGGACCAGTAGAACTCAATTAAAAAAAAAAAAATCAATCCTTTGTGATAGCTAGGATCCAATGAGTAAACAGAAGCTGGTGATCTAATATGACGCAGAAGATCATGGACCATCAGTAAATATCTCAGAAAAATAAATGGTGCTATTAAGCACAACCCCTTTAAAAGACTGTGACACTTGTTTACAACCCAGAAACTATCCTAGCGTCTAAAACATGCAATCGTGAAGGATGTCAGATATTTTAGGAAGGACCTGACTTTAAACAACAGAGAATGTAGAGGAAAATGTAAGCTGATGTACAAGGAAAGACAGGAAAAAAAAAAAAAAGAATATTTTTTATTGTGTACCTCTTTACTGGATATTTGCTAAGCACTCTATGTAATTATATCTTTTCATTTTTGTGAAAATGAGACTGGCATAATTATGCTCATTTTATATTTGACAAAACTGAATTGGTACGCTCAAGTAACTTACCTAAGTGGACAGCCAGTAAGTACTAAACCAGATTTCAGATCTTGTATTTACAGGATCTAGGAACATAATTCATGGTTTGTTTGTTTGTTTTTTCTTTTTTCTTTCTAATGTCTCTCCTATTTCTCTGAAAACAAACACTTAATATTTTAAATGTTTTACTTCACTCCAAACTATAAAATAACTTTTGACAGTGCTTATAATCATGTGACTGGAATTCATTTTTATCACAGTATCTGTAAGTGTCCACTTGAAAAATCTGAAGGAAAATGTACTGACCAAACATTATAACTATGGCATTAGTCTTTATGTATATATTGAGAAATATAGGAAAAAAAAAAAACTTATGTTTTTCCACATTTATTTGGAACCACAAACTATGATACTATTTGGGTAAAAAGCATGAAACTAAAAACTAAAAGAAAATGTAATTTTTCTGGAAGAAAATGGCCCCATTTGAGAAGATTGGAATTTTTACCCAATAGCTTTTATGTGACTTACCCTTCAGAGTAGCTGGTTGGATAGCAAATCAAAAGAAGTCATTTGATATTGGAGAGAGGATGGTAAATTTATGTATCCTGGAAGTGACTTAGCTATTGCATAATTTAATTAAGGTAGGAAATGGAAGTATTATCTCTGCCAAGTGATATCATCACTTCTGAATCACTGGTCCTTCTTCAATATTTTGAAGTAGGTCACGGTGCCTATCTCAGCTATGCCACTTCCTCTCAGCAGATACCTGCATAGAAGTATTGTACTCCTCAGTATCCAAGTTTCTAAGCTTCCATCTAAGGATACATTGAGGATTAAAGGAAAATTTCTATCTTGTGACGAATGCCATTTTGGAAACAAGAAAGGCAGTTGATATATTCAAAGTCATGAATCATTTCTTTCTTAAGTAGAACGTTGATTGGAAGAAAGGTCTCGTCACTCTGAGCTCAGATGACAAACGTGTGGTGTTGTGTATTACATCTAATTCTGCTGTGTGAATGAAGGGTACAACTCCAGATGGCTTTGTGATTCATTCTTTTCATGTGAATATCCACTGGCATCATTGCCTCTGCTAATGAGACAAAAATGCGTTTTCCCTACAGATGTGAAATCTCAACTTCACAATTAGGGTCATGAGAAAGTCCATATTAAAGAAAGCTCTAAAAACTGAAGGACAATATAAAATGAATGCTCTTGCCTAGTACGCAGATGGTCAATGGATTTTAAACAATAGGATATGTCTTAAAACTTATTTTGGGGCATAAATATTACTTGTTTTATGAAAAGATTGCTTAATTTCAGAAAAATTCAAGATGAAAGATTTATTTTAGTGCTTTTCTGTCTTAGATCTTTATAACCACATTTATGAGATCCATCGTTCCTTTTTTAAGACTCCGAGGTCACCATTATGGATGCTGTTAAAACAGCTATCTGGTCTTTTCCATGGTGCCACTCTGGAAGAGGAGAAACAGAGCTCAATTATGCAAACTTTGCAAAGCTGGAAAAAGCACTTCTTCAAGAGGGAATTGATAACTACAAAGTCTTGTCAATTTCTCTGTGGACAGAAATCTCCAGATACCCTAAAACAAAGAGCACTTTAAAATACTTCCTTTAGAATTGAAATGTGAATTCATAATGCCTTGCTAATAGAGACAGCATCCATAATACAGCCCCTAACCAAATTGAGTTTAGCACTAAGGATACAGGAAAAAGGAAACTTTCTGACATTAATTCAAAATAGTCAGGAAGAATTCTGGCATAATTTGATACAATTCTACCTTCATCAGAAAAAATAAGTATGAAAGTTCCAAGTATATATGAAGTGATACTCATTTGTGAGTCAGGGTTTGTGTTTCCAAGGTCATGAAACATGAAAAATAGCATAATCGTTTATGTTGATTTCTATAAATAGGAGGAGGTCCTTAGTTTCAGTGAAATATCCAAGGAAACTGTTACCCAAAGTATTGAACTGTTCAGCATGATGATGTCTCAATTAAAAATAATAAAATTTCATGCAATTATAAAAATAATATGCATGTTTATATCATTTTATGATTCATGATAAAATATTCTTATGAGTTCTGATGCCAACATTTTAAATATAAGAAATAAGTAACTAAGAGAGGTTACTTGACTTGTTTAGGGTAACACAATTGGTAAATGCCAGATCTAGGATTTGAATACTTTTTTTTTTCCCTCCAGAGCATGCACTGTGCTGTTCTCTTGAAGGAGAAGTAAAGAGGGGTTCACATAGCATGAACGGAAGGATTAATTCTAACTGGTTCTTTAGAGAAGATTTTAAAGAAAGTTGGCGTTCGAATTGGGGCTTGAAACAAGAATAGAATTTAATAGGAAAGGAAAAGCATCCATTTCATTGCACAAAAATGCACAGAGACTACAAGGTATACCCAAAAGGACAGACGGAGTTGCCTGATGCGGCTCTTCATATGAGATTTTGAAAAAGCGTGATTATGTTCATCTCCCTTTGGGAAATGAGGAAAGAAAGAGAAGATAGACTTGGGCTGTGGAATTTCCTAATTAACTAAGTTTGGATAAAAGGAGAGATTAGAGGGAATATGGTTAGGTTGTAGACATCTTTATTTTACAATGTTCTATAAATCAAAGATAATTTGTAAAAATGAGAAATGCTAAATTTTTGAATATGATTAAGGTGTTTCAGTTTAATTATGTTGGTTTTAAGTTGATAATAATTAAGCCCTCATTTTCTCTGAGTTGTGTCTTTAATAGTTATGGCTGAGAGACCTCCAGTGGTTCAGTTTTCCTTATATGTTAGCAGAACCTAAGCTCTTTCATTTGCTTTTTTCTCTAGCTGAGATTCAGAGGTTCATCCTCATTTGGTTAAGCCAATCATTTAGGTCTCCAACCTCTCTAGAGCTATTTTTCTTTTTTCTGGCATCAGTATTTAGTGCAATTTTAACAATACCCCACCCCCAACATGCAGACATACAAGAAGAAATTTCTCCAACCAAATTGTTGTATGTCAACCAACATACTTTGAAACTTGGTCTGTTGAGGACATGGATCCACTAAAGTACTCCTCAAACCACACCATTCAGTGGTTCTTATTTGTTGAGCTGAAAATATATTTCTTATTTTTTAAGGTGTTTGACTTGAGGTTTTCTGTGGCTTATAATGGAAAGTATCCTATATACCACCTTAGTATAACTAATGAGAATTCAGCCTTTTCTTCTGATGAGAGTATTAAAGAAGATTATCATTATCTAGTTAAATCAGAAAGTTTATAATAGAATCCAAAACATAAGATGCATAATATGTTGTAACAATAAATTAAGGAGAAAAGTAAATACTTTTGATAAAAAAGAGGGTAATGCAATGACGGTAATTACAATGGTAATTGCAAAGGAGGGTAATTACAATGGTAATGAAGGGTTTTCAATAATAGAATACTACTCATTTTAGGAAGACAATTTGGACAGAATTTCTGTAGAAAAGTAAAAAAAAAAAATGATGGAGAAATGTAAGATATATCAGACATGTGAGATTAGAGATGGCCACAGATTCTAACAGCCACAGGAAAGACAGCGGGCTCAGATGGCTGCCCACTTGTGACACCTTCCCCATTGTGAGTATGGGGTTTATTGCCCCTCCACCTGAAGCTGAGCTGGCATATAACGACCTTTGACCAAAATACTATGGCAGATGCTGTGACAATGCTGTGTCACAGTGGCAGTCCTGCGTCTGGTCTTCAGAAAGGCTGGTTGCTTCCTTCTTGCTCTCTTGGAGGATCCAAAGTTGTCATATCAGTAATCCACTCTACTACTGAGACCACATAAGGAAAAGGAATCCTTGGCATTAACCTTGAAGAGGGAGGGTAGTCAAAATGAGCCCATTATTCCAGCTGTCCCAAACATCAAGCATATGAGTGAAGCAATCCTGGACCTTCCAGAATAACTCAATATCTAGTCCAATAGCATCAAGTAATCCCAGACGATGCCACAAGGAACAGAATTGCCCAAATTCCTGAATAGCAAAATGGTGAGATAAAATGATCGTTGCTGGATGCTTCTAAGTTTTTGGATAGGATTTATTGTTGTTGTTTTTAATCACATCAGTAAGTAAATGGAACAGGCATAGCTGGTGATTCTGAGGTTTTTGTGGTAATTAAGACCCAGGGTACCAATGGACTAAATTAAAGCATTAAGTTAAAATAGGCATATACTCAGGAGAAAGTGAAAATTGATAGAAATTTATGACAAATTAAATTGTGAGAGGCAAGTGTAAGAGAGGCCCTAGAAGATAATTGATGACAGCCTGGAAGGCAGGGTTTTATCAATTGTTTTAACCTATATCTGGAATTGACTAGAAAGAACACATTTATAGGAAAGAGATGTACAATAAGTTTTAAGAAAAACATTGTAGGATTTGAGAGCTCAGAAGATGAAGAAAGCTGGAAAGAACATTTGGAAGTCACAGGTATGGCAAACTGTTCAAACCATCGGAGTAGTTGGTAATGTGAGGGAGTGCAGATTGAAAAGAAGAGAAGTATGTGCAATTTAGAGGACATTCAATTTCAAGGGAATGTAGGAGTCAAAAAGCTGATTATAATATTTTTCCTTATTAAGATAAAGTTTTGCTGTCTCTTACTATAACCAGGTCATAATTTATTTCAAGTCAAAACTTTTCCTTATAGGGGTTATAAAGACCATCATTTTTCTAAGGTCTAGCAGAGCCTTACAGAAATCCCTAGACCCTGGAAAATCTGAAATGATATGAATAAATTTGGCTTCCAGGATGAACCAAAAATACTAGATTAATTATCGAAGCATTCATTCAGATGATATCATCACAAAACAGTTGAACTGTTTTGCAATAAGAATAAATATAAATATCAATAACAAAACTGGCCATTACTCAACATTTGTTTTCTCTATGTACAAGGATGTTACCAAGCTACAGACACCCAATGTGTAGAGACAATCAAGTGTTAAATTCTGTTTTAATGAACGTATACATGGACAGCTGGAGAACTTGTTGCTCTAGTTCATTCACATACAGTGTTAATTTTAGTCTATTTTGTTGGATTCCGCTCAAATTCCCAGAAAAATTCAATCTCTTTAAGCCAATTTATTGTAAAGATAATAGCTTTCTTATTTATCCTGTTGGAAATCAGCTAAAAACAGTGGAATTTTGTTGTTTTTTGTGCTTATTTACCTAAAAAAAAACTATATGCTTTATATAATAAAAAGTCAACTATATAACCTAAGTGATTTCTCAATTGAACTGCACTTGCCTTAGAAACATATGTCTTTAATTTAGGCTTTGATTTAAAATATAAAAATGTGTCAAATCCATAATTTTATGTTTTATTTTATTCCATTTTTATAATTTGATGTATTTTCTACAATATTTAAAATTCCCCTAAAGTATTTCAAAATACCTTTAAAAATGGCTGATACATAGCTTGTCCAAGAATATTTGAATTCTTTTTCCAAAAATAATTTCAGACAAAAGTTTTAGTCTATTTCTATCAATATTCTTTTGATGGAAATAAATCATATTACTGGACATATTCTCCCACTGAAGTGAGTTATCACTTCAGGGTGTCCTTGAAGCCTCAGAAATTTGATGGCCATATCTATGGCTGAATAAATAAGATTTTACAAATAATTTTGATTATGATGCAGTCAGTGTGAATGGCAAGTCCAACAATAAACACTATACGTCTAGAGGGGAAATAACAGTGTCATCAGTGGAACCCTCTTATAGCACTAACAAACTGATATTTCTGGCAAAAATGTCTATATCACATTTCGTAAGAGTAACATCAGATTTAAAGATATTGTTGTTGTTCAGTCACTAAATTGTGTTTGATTCTGCAACCCCATGGACTATAGCATACCCGGCTTCCCTGTCCCTCACTGTCTCCTGGAGTTTGCTTAGATTCATGTTCATTGAGTTGGTGATGCTATCTAACATCTCATCTTCTTCATGGATCACAACCTTGTTGTAGTGAAAGGGCTTGCATAACTCACTGAAGCTATGAGCCATGCCATGCAGGGTCACACATTACAGACAGATCATAGTGAACAATTCTGACAAAACATGGTCTACTGCAGGAGGGAATGGCAGACCACTCCAGTATGCTTGCAGTGAGAACGTCATGAACAGTGTGAAAAGGCATAAAGCTATTATACCAGATTAAATTTAAGAATTTCCCACTTTTCTGATCACTCATGAATGACTATTAAGTGAAGTGAAGTCACTCAGTGATGTCTGACTCTTTGCGACCCCATGGACTGCAGCCTCCCAAGCTCCTCCATCCATGGTATTTTCCAGGCAAGAGTACTGGAGTGGGTTGCCATTGCCTTCTCCAGGGGGTCTTCCCGACTCAGGGATTGAACCCGGGTCTCCTGCATTGTAGGCAGACGCTTTACCCTCTAAGCAACCAGGGAAGCCCTATGAATGCCAATAATTATACTTAACACTGAAGACTTCCATCCAGTGGTCTTTCTGCATAAGATTTCTGCTATTAATTTATTTTTTTTTTGTCTTCACATACAAATGTGTACACACACAGTCTAATGACAAAAACGTGACAAGACTTACTTCATAATATATAGTCATTAAAAAGCTAATAAAATTGATGTTATATGCATAGGTGGAAATGTATAACATAATTATATTGTCACTATAATATAATTATATCTAGTTTTACATAATTTGAATTTTGCTGATTTGAATAAGCAAAAGGAAGTGTATATACATACATTTTCATCAATTCATAGTAATAGTCATATATATATTTTTCACCTCAGTCATTAACATATACTGATTGTGGATAATCATCTGCAAATGAAAATTTCCACTGCCAAATTTTAAACCATTTATATAAAATAATTCATCTTGAAATAATATGAGATATTTTCTCCCTTCTATCACAAAATTACATGACAAGCAGTTACATACCTATAAAACAGAAAATAATATAAAAAGTTGAATATGTGATTCAATGTGCAACTTTATATGACTAAGCCATCTTAAATGTTCCTTTTATAATTTCTTATGTAGATTCAGACGAGGACCTCTTCTCTAGGTCTTAAACTCAAGCACTGTCTGGACTGACTGCCATTAGAGGGTATTGTTACACCAAATGGTAAAAAGAAGGGTAGTTGCCTTCCTTACCTTACGTGTCAACTTGACTGGACTATCGGATACCCAGATAGCAGGTGAAATATTGTTTCTGAGTTTGCTGCAAGGTGGTCTCCAGAAGAGATTAGCACTTGGATTAGTAGATGGAGTAAAGGAAATTGTCCTCACCAACGCAGGTGGGCATCACCCAAATTCTTGAGGGCCTGACTAGAACAAAAATAGTTTGTTCTCACTAGAACTAAAAGGGAGAGAAAGAGCTAATTGGCACTCTCTGATTGAGTTGAGACATTTATCTCCCATCTACTTGGCTCTCATATTTTCAGAATAAGCATGGTACTTATACAATCAGCTTCCCAATTCTCTGTATAATCGTTAGGGATTTGAGTAAGGTAATACCTGAATGATCTAAAACTTTCCCCTACTTTATTCAATTTAAGTCTGAATTTGACAATAAGAAGTTCATGATCTGAGCCACAGTCAGCTCCTAATCTTGTTTTTGCTGACTGTATAGAGCTTCTCCAACTCTGGCTACAAAGAATATCTGCTCAGTTCTGTCACTCAGTCATGTTTGATCTTTGCAACTCCATGAATCACGTAGCACATCATATCTCCCTGTCCATCACCAACTCCCGGAATTTACTCAGACTCATGTCCATCAAATCGGTAATGCCATCCAGCAATCTCATCCTCTGTTGTTCCCTTCTCCTCCTGCCCTCAATCCCTCCTAGCATCAGAGTCTTTTCCAATGAGTCAACTCTTCGCATGAGGTGGCCAGAATATTGGAGTTTCAGCTTCAGCATCAGCCTTTCCAATGAACACACAGGACTGATCTCCTTTAGAATGGACTGGTTGGATTTCCTTGCAGTCCAAGGGACTCTCAAGAGTCTTCTCCAACACCACACTTCAAAAGCATCAATTCTTCAGCACTCAGTTTCTTCACAGTCCAACACTCACATCCATACATGACCACAGGAAAAACCATAGCCTTGACTAGACGGACCTTTGTTGGCAAAGTAATGTCTCTGCTTTTGAATATGCTATCTAAGTTGGTCATAACTTTTCTTCCAAGGAGTAAGCATCTTTTAATTTCAAAGCTGCAATCACCATCTGCAGTGATTTTGGAGACCCCAAAATAAAAGGCTGCCACTGTTTCCATTGTTTCCTCGTCTATTTCCCATGAAGTGAAGGACCAGATGCCATGATCTTCATTTTCTGAATGTTGAGCTTTAAGCCAACTTTTTCACTCTCCTCTTTCACTTTTATCAAGAGGCTTTTTAGTTCCTCTTCACTTTGTGCCATAAGGGTGGTGTCATCTGCATATCTGAGGTTATTGATATTTCTCCCGGCAATCTTGATTCCAGCTTGTGTTTCTTCCAGTCCAGCGTTTCTCATGATGTACTCTGCATAGAAGTTAAATAAGCCTGGTGACAATATACAGACTTGACATACTCCTTTTCCTATTTGGAAACAGTCTGTTGTTCCATGTACAGCTCTAACTATTGCTTCCTGACCTGCATACAGATTTTTCAAGAGGCAGGTCAGGTAGTCTGGTATTCCCATCTCTTTCAGAATTTTCCACAGTTTATTGTGATCAACACAGTCAAAGGCTTTGACATAGTCAGTAAAGCAGAAATAGATGTTTTCTGGAACCCTCTTGCTTTTTCCATGATCCAGTGGATGTTGGCAATTTGATCTCTGGTTCCTCTGCCTTTTCTAAAACCAGATTGAATATCTGGAAGTTCATGGTTCATGTATTGCTGAAGCCTGGCTTGGAGAATTTTGAGCATTACTTTACTAGTGTGTGAGATGAGTGCAACTGTGTGGTAGTTTGAGCATTCTTTGGCATTGCCTTTCTTTGGGATTGGAATGAAAACTGACCTTTTCCAGTCCTGTGGCCACTGCTGAGTTTTCCAAACTTGCTGGCATATTGAGTGCAGCACTTTCACAGCATCATCTTTCAGGATTTGAAATAGCTCCACTGAAATTCCATCACCTCCACTAGCTTTGTTCGTAGTGATGCTTTCTAAGGCCCACTTGACTTCACATTGCAGGATGTCTGGCTCTAGATTAGTGATCACACCATCGTGATTATCTTGGTCATGAAGATCTTTTTTGTACAGTTCTTCTGTGTATTCTTGCCACCTCTTCTTAATATCTTCTGCTTCTGTTAGGCCCGTACCATTTCTGTCCTTTATCGAGCCTATCTTTGCATGAAATGTTCCCTTGGTATCTCCAATTTTCTTGAAGAGATCTCTAGTCTTTCCTATGCTATTGTTTTCCTCTATTTTTTTGCATTGGTCACTGAGGAAGTCTTTCTTATCTCTCCTTGCTATTCTTTGGAACTCTGCATTCAGATGCTTATATCTTTCCTTTTCTCCTTTGCCTTTCACCTCTCTTCTTTTCACAGCTATTTGTAGGGCCTCCCCAGACAGCCATTTTGCTTTTTTGCATTTCTTTTCCACGGGGATGGTCTTGATCCTTGTCTTCTGTACAATGTCACAAACTTCTGTCCATAGTTCCTCAAGCACTCTGTCTATCAGATCTAATCCCTTAAATATATTTCTCACTTCCACTGTATAATTAGGTCATACCTGAATGGTCTAGTGGTTTTCCCTACTTTCTCAATTTAAGTTTGAATTTGGCAATAAGGAGTTCATGGTCTGAGCTACAGACAGCTCCCGATCTTGTTTTTGCTGACTGTATAGAGTTTCTCCATCTTTGGCTGCATAGAATATAATCAATCTGATTTTGGTGTTGACCATCTGGTGATGTCCATGTGTTGTCTTCTCTTGTGTTGCTGGAAGAGGGTGTTTGCTATGACCAGTGCGTTCTCTTGGCAAAACTCTATAAGCCTTTGCCCTGCTTCATTCCATATTCCAAGGTCAAATTTGCCTGTTACCCCAAGTGTTTCTTGACTTCCCACTTTTGCATTCTAGTCCCTTATAATGAAAAGTACATTTTGTGTGTGTGTATTCGTTCTAAAAGGTTTTGTAGGTCTTCATAGAACCATTCAATTTCAGCTTCTTCAGCATTACTGGTCAGGGCATAGTATTGGATTACCGTGATTTTGAATGGTTTGCCTTGGAAACGAACGAAGATCATTCTGTCGTTTTTGAGACTTCATCCAAGTACTGCATTTTGGACTTTTTTGTTGACTATGATGGCTACTCCATTTCTTCTATGGGATTCTTGCCCACAGTAGTAGATATAATGGTCATCTGAGTTAAATTCACCCATTCCAACCCATTTTAATTCGCTGATTCCTAAAATGTTGACGTTCACTCTTGCCATCTCCTATTTGATCACTTCCAATTTACCTGAATTCATGGACCTAACATTCCAGGTTCCTATGCATTATTGCTCTTTGTCGGGGTCCACCCCCGGTGAATCCAGGGTGATTCAAAGGCGGGGGGACGGTGTCGGTGTCTTTGGAAAAATACATATTTAATTACAGATATAGAGAGAGATTAGAAACGGATAGTGTAGTAGAAGAATTAGTGGAGAAAAGAGGCTGAATTCAGCCAGAGAAATGGGCGCAAGAAAGAAGCGACATGGTGGAATCAGTCTTTCCGGAAACTGATCCGATTTCTTTATTTTGGGGTTTGCTTATATACCTTTTGTTACACATAGGGATGAATACAGAGTCACGCGGGGGTCTTAGGGATATTACATCATCTTCTGGCCATGAGTGAGACCTGCTGACATTCTATGGTCCTTTCTTTCTGATAACCAAAAATCTTATTTCTTCCAAGGGTGTTTTTTCTTAAACCAGGCACCACCCTCCAGATAAAGTTGCATTCCTATAGGGTGAGGGTGTAGTGAGTTACAGTCAAGAGAGGAATTTATTTAACCCAAGGTTAACAGGATTAATCTTAAAGGTTAATACCTATCTCTTCTAAATGTTAGTTATATTCATTATAAGGGCAGGGAATATGGAGATTTAGCAGCAAACATCAGCCCAACAAATGAAAAACCCTTCACCAATATAATTCCTAACCAACTCACTATACTAATAATTTCTAACTCCCCAAAAGAATTTGCCTTTAGTAAGTCTAAAACATCTCATGCCTCTCAGATTGGGAGGTTGTAAACAATCACATGTGGCCTATACAGGTGGGTTAGATAACCTTCAGAGGAGTCCATAAGCTGAAACACTCTTGTCACGCCCAGGAATTTTTATTGCCTTGGAGCTGCACGTTTACTCCTTCTCCGAGAGAAACGGTTATGGGGGAGAGCCCCCTGTAAAGTCAGAGGTGTAGGCGAGAGCATAAATCAGACTCTGGTTTTGGGGTAGATGCTCCGGAACAGGGCGTTTCCTGAGGCTTGATCACGCCTTTGCGTATGCCAAGCTTCCTTCCTCATGACCTTTGCCATGGGCGGAGTTCCTCACACTGGCCCCCAACAGCTCTTCACAGCATCAGACTTTGCTTCCATCACCAGTCACATCCACAACTGGGTGTTGTTTCTGCTTTGCCTCCGTCTCTTCATTCTTTCTGGAATTATTTCTCCACTGATCTTCAGTAGTATATTGGGCACCTACCGACCTGGGGATTTCATTTTTCAGCGTCTTATCCTTTTGCCTTTTCATACTGTTCATGGGGTTCTCAAGGCAAGAATACTGAAGTGGTTTGACATTCCCTTCTCCAGTGGACCACAGTTAGTGAGAACTCTCCACCATGACCCGTCTGTCTTGGGTGGCCCTATACAGCATGGCTCATAGCTTCATAGAGTTAGACAAGGCTGTGGTCCACAGTGTCAGACTATATTTTGAGGGGCTCCAAAATCACTGGAGATGGTGATTGCAGCCATGATATTATAAGACACTTACTCCTTGGAAAAGATCTTCTGTGTATTCTTGCCACCTCTTCTTAATATCTTCTGCTTTTGTTAGGTCCATACCATTTCTGTCCTTTATCGAGCCCATCTTTGCAGGAAATGTTCCCTTGGTATCTCTAATTTTCTTGAAGAGATCTCTAGTCTTTACCATTCTGTTGTTTTCCTCTATTTCTTTGCATTGATCGCTGAAAAAGGCTTTCTTATCTCTTCTTGCTATTCTTTGGAACTCTGCATTCAGATGCTTATATCTTTCCTTTTTACCTAGGGTCAAACTATGGAGGAAGTAATGAAGATAATGGTGAACTCCCTCAGAAAATCCCAGGCATGTACAGCTACTGTCTGTGCCCTCAACCTGGACATGGAACTAGACATGGAACAACAGACTGGTTCCAAATAGGAAAAGGAGTACATCAAGGCTGTATATTGTCACCCTGCTTATTTAACTTACATGCAGAGTACATCATGAGAAATGCTCGGCTGGATGAAGCACAAGCTGAAATCAAAATTGCCAGGAGAAATACCAATAACATCAGATATGCAGATGACACCACCCTTATGGGAGAAAGTGCAGAAAAAGTATTGAGCCTCCTGATGAAAGTGAAAGAGGAGACTGAAAAAGTTGGCTTAAAACTCAACATGCAGAAAACTAAGATCATGGCATCTGGTCCCATCACATCATGGCAAATAGATGGAGAAACTGTGGAAACAGTGGCAGACTATTTTGGGGGGAGTGGGCTCCAAAATCACTGTAAATGGTGACTGCAGCCATGAAATTAAAAGTCCTCTTACTCCTTAGAAGAAAAGTTATGACCAACCTAGACAGCATATTAAAAAGCAGAAACATTACTTTGCCAACAAATGTCCATCAAGTCAAGGCAATGGTTTTTCCAGTAGTCATGTATTGATATGAGAGTTGGAATATAAATAAAGCTGAGCGCTCCATAATTGATGCTTTTGAACTGTGTTGTTGGAGGAGACTTTTGAGAGTCCCTTGGACTGCAAGGAAATCCAACCAGTCAATCCATTCTAAAGGAAATCAGTCCTGGGTGTTCAGAAGGACTGATGTTGAAGCTGAAACAGCAATAATAGGGCCACCTGATGCAAAGAGCTTACTCATTTGAAAAGACCCCATTGCTGGGAAAGATTGAAGGCAGGAGGAGAAGAGGACAACAGAGGATGAGATGGTTCAATGGCATCACCGACTCAATGGACAGGAGTTTGGATAATCTTTGGGAGCTGGTGACAAATTGGGAGGCCTGGCGTGCTGCAGTCCATAGGGTCACAAAGAGTCAGACACAACTGAGCAACTGAACTGAACTGAACTCCCAGTTCTCAGGCCTCTAGACTCAGCCTGAATTACATCACTGGTTTTCTGGGTTCTATAGCTTCCATATAGCAGATTGAGGGATTTCTCAACTTTCATAATCACATGAACAAATTCCTAGAGTAAATCCCCTTTTATGTATCTCCATATATCTAGTAGTTCTGTTTCTCTGGAGAAATCAGACTGAAAAAGCAGTCCCAAAAACTATTCCAAGATTTCCAAGGAGTTGAAGATTACTATCAAATGATAGGTCAATACTATCAAATGTGTTTCCATCACCCCCTCCCCCAACTCCCTGGGAATATTACTATGTTAATAAGATATTAATATAAATATACAATATAAATCATATGACATAATTTGCCTGGTTTCCCAAGGCCAGAGGGGCTTCCTGGACAAAGGAATTTCTGTTTTAAAACAGGGAAAGCATGAGGAAAGTTGGGAAAAGTTGGTTGCCTTATATTACACAAGTGCTTAAAGAGAAAACACAACTTTGAAAAGGGCTTGGGTAAAGACATTTGCAAACTGAGCTTCCAGATTTGACTAGATTTAAGGGCTGAGATAACTGGGTACTTTCTATACTACTAGGAGACCAGTAATCACTGGCCCTCTGGAGTTGCAGAAAATCTTTAGGATTCAGAGTGACAAGAAACATATGGACAGTAGCTATTGAATGTAATTTGGACTAATACATAAAGAAATGGAATTCACTATTAATGACCTTGATTGATATTCTTAGTGAGGCAGAGAGATACTGCAGGGCCAGTGAAAGACAAGGAATAAAAATTTATGAGAAAGTGGGCATTTTCTAATTGTCAGGCATATGCCCAGTGTTTTATATGTGTTATTTCATTTAAGCCTCAGAGCAATCCTATGAGGTAAAAACAATTATTTACTATTACAGCTTCCCTGGTGGCTCAGAGGTTAAAGCGTCTGCCTCCAATGTGGGAAACCCGGGTTCGATCCCTGGGTTGGGAAGATCCCCTGGAGAAGGAAATGGCAACCCACTCCAGTATTCTTGCCTGGAGAATCCCATGGATAGAGGAGCTTGGTAGGCTACAGTCCACGGGGTCACAAAGAGTCAGACACGACTGAGTGACTTCACTTTCACTTTCACACACTACAGATAAGGAAATCTGATCTTAGAGATTTTAAATTCCTTGCCTTAAGACACACTAGAGAAAGAACATGAACCCAAATAGTCTTTCTCAAGTCTACATTTACAACAGTGAGGTGAAAGTCTTGGTTCCACTGTTCATGAGATAGTTTATGAGATGGCTAGATAGCATTACCAACTGAATGGACATGAGTTTGAGCAAACTCCAGGAGATGGTAAAGGACAGGGAAGCCTGGTGTACTGCAGTCCATGGGGTTGCAAGTAGTCAGACATTACTTATCTTGAGCATGAACAACAATCTTGGGCAAGTAATTTAACCTCCTGAGCTTCAATTTTCTCTTCTATAAAAGGAAATAAGCATAGTAACCAAAAGAGTTTTCATGAGTATTAAGTGTAAGTAGTTTTGAGAATTCTATGGAAATAAAGGACAAGTAAATGCATAAAATACCTATGATACAGAGTTTAGCATATAGTGGACAATTATCAAGTGTCTTCTACTAATGCATTGTTAACACATAGGTACATATATATGTGAGCTTCCCAGGTAGGGCTAGTGGTAAAGAACTCGCCTGCCAATGCAGGAGACATACGAGACATGGGGGTTTGATCCCTGGGTCAGGAAGATCCCTTGGAGGAGGGCATGGCAACCCACTCCAGTATTCTTGCCCAGAGAATCCCAAAAACAGAGGAGCCCAGTACACTACAGTCCACAGTGTCACAAAGGGTTGGACACAACTGAAGCAGCTTAGCACTCATGCACACACACAAACACACACATATATGTATATATGTAAATAGATTGATTGCTAAATTTTTTTGGCCTGAAGGTTTTGGACAACTGGATCATCGAATAACAATGAAATGCCAAGGTTTCCTGCAGGGGATATCAAGGAATCCTAAGTTGCTTACTGTTTAGTGACTACTAGGTTCATTATGATCATATTGAGATAGCATAGATCATATTTATAGTCTCTTTTTGAATTTTCCTATTTTATATGAAGTACTAATTCCATCCATATGTATGAAATTCTAACTGTTGTATTTTATAAGATGGCCTGAGAAAAAGGGATCACTTTTTAAACTATAGGCTGTGAAATTGCCATTATCCTGTACTTGACCCTAGAATGATTATTTTTTTAATTAGATAAATTTCAGAGGAACTGCAGTGATGATGATATGAATTTATATATATATATTGAAAGGATTCAGAGAAGAAGGAACTGAGGAAATTAGCAATTCTATGATAATTCTAAATATCATTTTTTCAGATCCTGTACTTGATTTGCTTGATTGAAGAATAAGCTTAGTTCATAGAACATAACAAAAGGAGAATAAAATTTGTTCTTTAAAAGTTCAGTTTATGAAAGCTACCTCCATTTAGGAGAAGGCCTTAATATATTTAAAGTACATATATATACTTTAATATATTTAAAGTACAAAACAGATACAATTGATTTGGTCATATAAATGAAAGCAACATCACCATTTTGTGGGTATTTGAAATATTTGAACACATTTGATTTTATATTCATAATAGTTCAGACAGTTTTTTTCAAATAATCTCTTACTCAACTGATTCATAGGACCTGAACAAATATCCTTGATCACTTTTTAAATGAAAAATAGGTCTAGAGAATGATATTTAAATCAAAACAACTTGCAGGACTAGGAGCTTTAAAGAAGTATGATAAATCAACATCAGCATGATCTTTCCTCATTTCATTCAAGTTTTGCTTGCTGTTCATTATCCAAACTCTGCTGCCTTGGTAATTATTTATGCTGTGAATTATTGTCATACTGTTAAATACAGTTTTGAAAATGACAAGACCAATATTTTTTATTTATCATCAACCAATCATCCTGCCTAGAACCAACAAAAGTAAATTATATTTCTGTTAGCCTTTATTGAAAACATTGCATATTATCACTATACTTCTTAGATGAGGGGAGTCAAAGTGAATCAAACAACCAGAATTCCTTTTTCTCGAATACTCTTTAAAATATGTATGAAATGACTTAAAACTAACATGCCATGCCACTACAATAAGAAACAATAAATGAATTTCTGAACTTCATTCACATAAGCTTGTAACTCCATCCCTTCCTTTGGCTTCTGCCACCCTGCCATCCATTCTCGACCTGGCAGCCACAGTGGACACCATTAAAACAAAACCCTTCAGCTCAACACCCTGCAGTGACTTCTGTGCTCTGTGATATCCCATCAAAAGTCAAACTAAAAGTCTACAAGTTAAGTGCAAGTGTTAGTCACTCAGTCATGTCCAACTGTTTGCGACCCCATGGACTGTAGTCCACCAGCTGTCTCTGGCCATGGAATTCTCCAGGCAAGAATACTGGGAGTGGGTTGCCATTTTCCAGGGGACCTTCCCAACCCAGGGATTAAGCCTGGGTCTTTCATATTGCAGGTAGATTCTTTACTGTCTGAGCCACCAGAGAAACCCTAAAAGTCTACAAGATTACAGTAACTTCCACCCCAACCCTTTCTCTCCCTTAGAAAAGCATTCACTTTTACGTCATGGTTCTTTCTCTCCTTGAAATCAGTGAGAACTTCCTGCTTTCTTCACTTCTTCACACATAGGGTTTCTTCCTTTGAAGTCCTCACTGAATCTTGCATATTCCATGCTCTCACACATACAACACACACACACACACACACACACACATCTTCCTACTCTGTCTAAGCACTTCATGCTTCATTTTTCCTTGTAGCACTTTATCATCATTTAGCTTATTACAATTATACTTATTTTTAAGAAGATCTTTCTCTCTCTCTCTCATAACTGATATGTAAGCTACTCTTGTCTGTTTTATTCATTAATGAATGTCCAGAACCTAGACTAGTGCCTGACACAGAATATACATTCATTATATGTTGAAATAAATCCATGTGTGGCTGAAAAATTAGAAAGTTCTACCCAGGACAGTAATCAGAGTAACTAGTGTCACTTTCCTCCATGAAGCTACAAACTTATCTATATCTGGACTCAACTGCCCCTTCTATGTCTATTATAACTTTTCTTCATTCAAAAGCAAATCCCTCCAACCTTGCTGTGCCCAGAATGAGCAAGTATGTACCTGAATCCAAGTTTTCTTCTTCTGACTAAATACTTTTCTATCTACTAAACTCTCATGTTAGTTCTACTCTCCCTTATCAAGTCTGCATTACAGAATCTACTTTAGTTAACCTTTTGTCTATCTCAGCTAACTTCTCTGCCTCTCTGTCTTTTTATTAAATCCATTTAACAAAACAAACCTAGATTCACCAATTCCACAACAGATTTCCTCCAGGCTTAAATCTAGTCATTATTGGAGAATCTGGGCACAGTCTTACTGGCAATTCTACAACATGACTCTGGTCAATTATGGTCAGTTCTGTCCTTGATATTTCTATTTGCAAGTCTGAAAACACTCAAACATGTAAATGAGAGCAAGCAATTAGGAAAGACTTAAGATATTTCTAGTGAAGGCCAGTAAAGGATTTGGAATTAATTAGAAGTAACAATTGAACAGAGTCCAAATAGACTTTAAGGATACCTAGAAAAAAAAAACTTTAACATGTCCCTTGCATGTCATCTTTCAAGGTCTTCTGTTAAGAACTTATTTAGTGGTGAAACTGAAATTTCACAGTTGGTAGCCTTTTACTATGAAACACCACTGGTAAAAATAATCTCAAAACAAATACACTAGTGATACAGCTTATAATGCAATTTAATAAAAGAATAAAAACTAAATTTAAACCAGTTTATTAGTATCCAATCACAAAATTCAGAGAATGTGTGTTCATTAAATTCTTAGGAGTTAAATTATGCCTTAAATATTTCTATGGCTACAGCTGAGTTTTTTCTTCCTTTGTAAGGTATTTTATATTTCATAACTCACCAATCTTCCTCAGTGCCAGGTCTTAGGGACTTAACCCTAGAACAGAGGCAGTCTCATAAAAATTAAAGGCCAAGAGCACACTGCACTCCAATTTTCTACCACATCCCCCAGATACCCATGAGTTTATTTCTCAAACCCCCTGCTCATTTTGTTTTTATTGTCAGTATCTCATGTGATAAGAGAAAACAATTGTAATCAATAAAATCAGTAAACTTTGATACATCAGACCATCAGAATAGCAAATGGAAATAAAAGCAACAACCTTAAACACAAGTTTAAAGTTGAATGGAACCTTACTAACTATATAATAAAATCAGATCAAAAGAATTGAATTATACTAGATAGTATAGATATTATTTGATAAAATAGTTAATAGATTAAAAATCTACTGGACTTCTTCAAACTTAGTCTAATTGATATTTTTCAAACCCATCTTTAAATAGCTCAGGCTTTCAGATCTCTGTTACTCAATTAACAATTTGATCAATAGAGTAAGTTACATAAAACACTAAACCTTCCATTACCTTTCAATTTGTTTAATATTGTATTTTTGAAACTTCCTACAGATATGGTAAAATACGTTTTTACTAATAATTGTATATTGTAAAAATACAGTGTAGTTCATCAAAATAAAGAGGAAATTTTTCTGATCTTAATAGAAATATGGAAAATCATACTTTCCTCAGTCAACTGAGAAAAAATTCCATCTTATTATACATAACAAAAATTTTAAAGACATATTTCAGTTCAGTTCACTTCAGTTACTCAAGCATGTCCGAGTCTTTGCAGCCCCATTGAGTGCAGCACACCAACTCCCAGAGCTTACTCAGACTCACATCCACTGCGTCAGGGATGTCATCCAACAATCTCATCCTCTGTCGTCCCCTTATCCTCCCACCTTCAATCTTTCCCAGCATCAGGGTTTTTTCCAATGAGTTGGTTTTTTGCATCAGGTGCCAAAGGATTGGAGATTCATCTTCACTATCAGTCATTCCAATGAATATTCAAGACTGATTTCCTTTAGGATTGACTGGTTGGATATCCTTGAAGTCCAAGGGACTCTCAAGAGTATTCTCCAACACCATATTTCAAAAGCATCCATTCTTCATGGCTCAGCTTACTTAATAGTCCAACTATCAATCCATACATGACTAAAGGAAACACGATAACTTTGACTAAACAGACCTTTGTTGGCAAAGTAATGTCTCTGCTTTGTAATATGTTAGGTTGGTCATACTTTTTCTACCAAGGAGCAAGTGTTTTTTGTTTTTGTTTTTGTTTTTAATTTCATGGCTACAGTCACCATCTACAGTGATTATGGAGCCCCTCAAAATAAAGTCTCTCGCTGTTTCCATTGTTTCCCCATCTATTTGCCATGAAGTGAAGGGACCAGATGCCATGATCTTAGTTTTCTGAATGTTGAGCTTTAAGCCAACTTTTTCACTCTCTTCTTTCACTTTCATCAAGAGACTCTTTAGTTCTTCTTCACTTTCTGCCATAAGGGTGGTGTCATCTGCATATCTGAGATTATTGATATTTCTCCTGGAAATCTTGATTCCAGCTTTTGCTACATCCAGCCTGACATTTTACATGATGTACTCTGCATATAAGTTAAATAAGCAGGGTGACAATATACAGCCTTGACATACTCCTTTCCCTATTTGGAACCAGTCTGTTGTTCCATGTCCAATTCTAACTGTTGCTTCTTGACCACATACAGATTTCTCAGAAGCAGGCCAGGTGGTCTGATATTCCCATCTCTTTCAGAATTTTCCACAGTTTATTGTGATCCACACAGTCAAAGGATTTGGCTTATTCAATAAAGCAAAACTAGATGTTTTTTCTGGATCTTTCTTGCTTTTTCGATGATTCAGGGGTTGTTGGAAATTTGAACTCTGGTTCCTCTGCCTTTTCTAAATTCAGCTTGAACATCTGAAGTTTCACAGCTCACATACTGTTGAAGCCTGGCTTGGAGAATTTTGAGCATTACTTTACTAGTTGTGAGATGAGTGCAATTGTGTGGTAGTTTGAACATTCTTTGGAATTGTCTTTCTTTGGGATTGGAATGAAAACTGACCTTTTCCAGTCCCATGATCACTGCTGAGTTTTCCAGATTTGCTGGCATATTGAGTGCAGCACTGTCACGGAATCATCTTTTAGAATTTGAAATAACTGGAATTCCATCCCCTCCACTAGCTGTGTTCTTAATGATGCTTCCTAAGGCCCACTTGACTTCATATTCCAAGATATCTGGCTCTAGGTGAGTGATCACACCATCATGGTTATTTGATCATGAAGATCTTTTTTGTGTAGTTCTTCTGTGTATTCTTGCCACATCATGTTAATACCTTCTACTTCTGTTAGGTCCATTCCATTTCTGTCATTTATTGAGCTCATTTTTGCATGGAATGCTCCCTCGGTATCCCTAATTTTCTTGAAGAGATCTCTAGTCTTTCCCATTCTATTGTTTTACTCTATTTCTTTGCATTGATCACTGATGGAAGTTTTCTTACTTCTCCCTGCTATTCTTTGGAACTCTACATTCAAATGGGTATATCTTTCCTTTTCTCCTTTGCCTTTAGCGTCTCTTCTTTTCTCAGCTATTTGTAAGGCCTTGTCAGACAACCATTTTGCCTTTTAGCATTTCTTTTTCTTGGGGATGGTCTTGATCAATGCATCCTGTACAATGTCATGAACCTCCATCCATTCTTCCAGCAGTGTATCAGATCTAATCCCTTGAATCTATTTGTCCCTTTCACTGTATAATTGTAAGGGATTTGATTTAGGTTATACCTGTATGGTTTAGTGTTTTTTCCTACTTTCTTCAATTGAAGTCTGAATTTGGCAGTAAGGAGTTCATGATCTGAGCCACAGTCAGCTCCTGGTCTTGTTTTTGCTGACTGTATAGAGCTTCTCCATCTTTGGCTGCAAAGAATATAATCAATCTGATTTCAGTGTTGTCCATCTGGTGATGTCCATGTGTAGAGTCTTCTCTTGTGTTGTTGGAAGAGGGTGTTTGCTATGACCAGTGCATTCTCTTGGCAAAACTCTGTTAGCCTTTGCCCTGTTTCATTCCATATTCCAAGGCCAAATTTGTCTGCCAGGTGTTTCTTGACTTCCTACTTTTGGATTCCAGTCCCCTATAATGAAAAGGACATCTTTTTTGTGTGTTAGTTCTAAAAGGTCTTGTAGGTCTTCACAGAACCGTTCAACTTCAGCTTCTTCAGCGTTACTGGTTGGGGCACAGGCTTAGATTACTGTGATATTGAATGGTTTGCCTTAGAAACAGAGATCATTCTGTGGTTTTTGAGGTTGCATCCAACTACTGGATTTTGGACTCTTTTGTTGACCATGATGGCTACTCCATTTCTTCTGAGGGATTCCTGCCTGCAGTAGTAGATATAATGGTTATCTGAGTTAAATTCACCCATTCCAGTCCATTTTAGTTCACTGACTCCTAAAATGTCAGTGTTCACTCTTGCCATCTCTTGTTTGACCACTTCCAATTTGCCTTGATTCATGGACCTAATATTCCAGGTTCTTATGCAATATTGCTCTTTACAGCATCAGACTTAACTTCCATCACCAGTCACAACCACAACTGCGTGTTGTTTTTGCTTTGGCTCTGTCTCCTAAGTCTTTCTGGAATCATTTCTCCAGTAGAATATTGGGCACCTACCAACCTGGGGAGTTCATCTTTCAGTGTCATAGCTTTTTGCCTTTTCATACTGTTCATGGGGTTCTCAAGGCAAGCATTCTGAAGTGGTTTGCCATTCTCTTCTCCAGTGGACCATATTTTGTCAGAACTCTCTGTCATGATCCACCCATCTTGGGTGGCCCTACACGAATGGCTCATAGTTTCACTGAGTTAGACAAGGCTGTGGCCCACTTGATCAGTTTGGTTAGTTTTCTGTGATTTTGGTTTTCAGTCTGTCTGCCCTCTGATGGATAAGGGTAAAAGGCTTTGGAAGCCTCCTGATGGGTGAGACTGATTGAGGGGGAAACTGAGTCTTGTTCTGATGGGCTGTGTTCAGTAAATCTTTAATCCAATTGTCTGTTGATGGGCGGGGCTGTGTTCCTTCTCTGTTGCTTGACCTGAGGCCAAACTATGGTGGAGGTAATGAAGATAGTGGCAACCTTCTTCAAAAGGTCCCATGCATGCTCTGCTACACTCAGTGCCTCAGACCCTGAAGCAGGCCACCACCAACCCATGCCTCCACCAAAGACTCCTGGACAATCACGGGCAAGTCTAGGTCAATTTCCTGTGGGGTCACTGCTCCTTTCTCCTAGATCCTGGTGTGCACAGGGTTCTGTTCATGCCCTCCTAGAGTCTGTTTCCCCAGTCCTGGGTCAGTTCTGGGGGCTCTATGGTGGGGTTAGTGATGACTTCCTTCAAGAAGGGAGGCTTATGCCCTACCCAGGTCTGCCTCAGCCAGAGCCCCTGTGGCAGGCCACTGCTGACCCATACTTCCACAGGAGACACTCAGACATTGTTCTGGCTCCGTCTCTGTGGGTTGGGAGGGTGTGTTGTGCCCTTCCCAGGTCTGAGAAACTCAGGAGACAGGGGCTCGGTGAGCTCCCTGTCCCAGGAGGGCCGTGAGTCGATCACCTCCCCCGTTGCGGCTGCATGGTTTCCCAGGCGCACCACAAGGGCACTGTCGCAGGTGTGCCACATGTCTCCTCTGGAGACTTGATCTCAGATGGCAACCCTCCTGGCAGGTGTCAATCATCCAGGATCTCAAGACATGGTTAGCTTCTGGGAGCCTGCTCACAGTTTGGTGGAAGACGCCATTTCTGGGGCTGCGATTGCAGCATCCCCTTGCCTTCTGGCTCTGGCTTTCAGAAGCCTGCCTCTCTCCCTCTGGGCGGGGAGGGACTGGTACACAGCAGGCAAGCTCTCCTTTGGTATTCTCTGAATCCTTTGTTCTGTGAGCTGGCCAGGCTGCCATTAGGTTGCTAGGTTAGAGCCTATATACCCATTTTATAGATGGGTTTCCCAAGAACCTCACTTGGTAAAAAATCTGCCTGCAATGCAAGAGACCCTGGTTCCATTGCTGGGTCAGGAAGATCTGCTAGAGAAGGGATAGGCTACCCACTCCAGTATTCTTGGGCTTCCATGTGGCTCAGCTGATAAAGAATTCACCTGCAATGCGAGAGATCTGGGTTTGATCCCTGGATTGGGAAGATCCCCTGGAGAAGTGAAAGGCTACCCACTCCAGTATTCTGGCCTGGAGAATTCCATGGACTATACAGTCCATGGGGTCACAAAGAGTCAGACACAACTGAGTGATTTAAAAATATGTATGTGTATATATATATATATATACACGTACTGTTCATATTGGTGAGAGTATTTAACTGGCACATGTATATATATTCTTACTATATATAGCTGTTTCTTTTTACTCTCCTTTCTCTGGCACTAACCCAATATCTATAAAAGATGAGTTTCTTATATATCTAGTAAATTCTTATTGCTGATCTGACCTAGATTAGAAATTCACAAGTAGTTCAAACCCTAAATATCATCACATAATTATAACTCTTAATCAGTCTCCCTTCCTTAAGTATGTTCCCTCAAACTACATCAGATATTATCTAAAACTGACATAAAATCATATATGTATGTGATTAGGTGATTCTAAAAACAAAAATGAAACCTTAACAGATGTTTCAGTAATTATATCTTTAGGTAAATATTTTAATTTTTCCATAAAGTCAAGAATAACTTAATATTGTACAAAAGTTTTAAGCAAGTTTAAGCACTTATTGACTTAATGCCCAGTATTATATATAAGGGTCAACATTGTATTTTATACCAAGAACAAAAACTTCTTTAGTCTTATCCTAAAACAACTATTTTTAGAAAATTTATTTGCATCAATTTACTTTAAGATTTAAATAGAAAAAGCAAAAGAATTCTAGAAAAACATCTATTTCTGCTTTATTAACTATGCCAAAGTCTTTGACTGTGTGAATCACCATAAACTGTGGAAAATTCTGAAAGAGATGGGAATACAAGACCATCTGACCTGAGTCTTGAGAAATCTGTATGCAGGTCAGGAAGCAACAGTTAGAACTGGACATGGAACAACAGACTGGTTCCAAATAGGAAAAGGAGTACATCAAGGCTGTATATTGTCACCCTGCTTATTTAACTTCTATGCAGAGTACATCATGAGAAACGCTGGGCTGGATGAAGCACAAGCTGGAATCAAGATTGCCAGGAGAAATGCCAATAACGTCAGATATGCAGATGACACCACCCTTATGGCAGAAAGTGAAGAGGAACTAAAAAGCCTCTTGATGAAAGTGAGAGAGGAGAGTGAAAAAGTTGGTTTAAAGCTCAACATTCAGAAAACGAAGATCATGGCATCTGGTCCCATCACTGCATGACAAATAGATGGGGAAACAGTTGACAGGTTTTATTTTGTGGGGCTCCAAAATCACTGCAGATGGTGACTTCAGCCAGGAAATAAAAGGCCTCTTACTCCTTGGAAGAAAAGTTATGACCAACCTAGATAGCATATTAAAAAACAGAGACATTACTTTGTCACCAAAGTTCATCTAGTCAAGGCTACAGTGTTTCCAGTAGTCATGTATGGATGTGAGAGTTGGGCTATAAAGAAAGCTGAGCACCGAAGAATTGATGCTTTTGAAATGTGTTGCTGGAGAAGACTCTTGAGAGTCCCTTGGACTGCAAGGAAATCCAACCAATCCATCTTAACAGAAATCAGTCCTGAATATTCATTGGAAGGACTGATGTTGAAGCTGAAACTCCAATACTTTGGCCACCTGATGCAAAGAACTGACTCATTTGAAAAGACCCTGTGGAAGATTGAAGGCAGGGAGGAGAAGGGGATGACAGAGGATGAGATGCTTGAATGGCATCACTGACTCAATGGACATGAGTTTGAGTCTACCCCAGAAGTTGGTGATGGACAGGGAGACCTGGCGTGCTGCAGTCCATGGGGTAGCAACGAGTCAGACACGGCTGAGTGACTGAACTGAACTGAACTTTAAGATTTGATGTTTTGCTTTTTCCACCTATAAACATTTTCCATAGCACTGAGTGTATATATCCTTCTTCAGAATTATGTTCAGTTCAGTTCAGTTCAGTCGCTCAATCATGTTCGACTCTTTGTGACCCATCAAGTGGGCCTTAGAAAGCATCACTATGAACAAAGCTAGTGGAGGTGATGGAATTCCAGTGGAGCTATTTCAAATCCTGAAAGATGATGCTGTGAAAGTGCTACACTCAATATGCCAGCAAATTTGGAAAACTCAGCAGTGGCCACAGGACTGGAAAAGGTCAGTTTTCATTCCAATCCCCAAAAAAAGGCAATGCCAAAGAATGCTCAAACTACCACACAATTGTACTCATCTCACATGCTAGTAACTGCTGCTGCTAAGTCACTTTAGTCGTGTCCGACTCTATGTGACCCCATAGATGGCAGCCCACCAGGCTCCCTCGTCCTTGGGATTCTCCAGGCAAGAACACTAGAGTGGGTTGCCATTTCCTTCTCCAATGTATGAAAGTGAAAAGTGAAAGTGAAGTCACTCAGTCGTGTCTGACCCTTAGCGACCCCATGGACTGCAGCCCACCAGGCTCCTCCGTCCATGGGATTTTCCAGGCAAGAGTACTGGAGTGGGGTGCCATTGCCTTCTCCGCACATGCTAGTAAAGTAATGCTCAAAATTCTCCAATCCAGGCTTCAGCAATACATGAACCATGAACTTCTAGATGTTCAAGCTGGTTTTAGAAAAGGCAGAGGAACCAGAGATCAAATTGCTAACATGCACTGGATCATCGAAAAAGCAAAAGAGTTCCAGAAAACATCTACTTCTTCTTTATTGACTACGCCAGAGCCTTTGACTGTGTGGATCACAATAAACTGGAAAATTCTGAAAGAGATGGGAATATAAGACCACGTGACCTGCCTCTTGAGAAATCTATATGCAGGTCAGGAAGCAACAGTTAAAACTGGACATGGAACAACAGACTGGTTCCAAATAGGAAAAGGAGTACCTCAAGGCTGTATATTGTCACCCTGCTTATTTAACTTACATGCCGAGTACATCATGAGAAATGCTGGGCTGGAAGAAACACAAGCTGGAATCAAGATTGCCGGAAGAAATATCAATAACCTCAGATATGCAAATGACACCATCCTTATGAAAGAAAGTGAAGAGGAAATAAAAAGACTCTTGATAAAAGTGAAAGAGGAGATTGAAAAAGTTGGCTTAAAGCTCAACATTCAGAAAACAAAGATCATGGCATCAAGTCCCATAACTTCATGGGAAATAGATGGGGAAACAGTGGAAACAGAATTGTTACTCATATTAAATATAATTATTTTTTTAAGTGACATATCTGTCAGAAGCTCAAAATCAAAACAAAGCCTTAAAATATAATAGAACTTACTTTCCTCTATATGCCTGTTCTGTAAGTTTCTCCATGCTTCCTACAGATAATCACGGGATGTTTAACGTAAAGAACTCCTGATCTATATGCTTGAGAGGAAAGAAATGACTAATGATAGGGTTGTCTCCTGCAAAGCATCCAAACCAGCCACACTAGACTACTTAAAACCATCAATTCTGACACATCTGGGTCCAGATATAGTTAATTAAGTTACCTGTCAGACAGATACTATCTGTTGCCACCACAAGGCTTGGACTCCAGCCTCCAGAATCAGCTCATGAGAGGGGCTCTACTCCCCCAGCTTCAGGAATATTGAGACAGTAGATCAAACATCTACAGCAGCAAAGCTCAGGTCACTCAGGGGGGTGGAATGATGCTCGTCCTCCTGCAAAAGATAAGCTAGCAAAATTGGGCTAGAAAGTATTTGCTGTTGAATCCCAGGCCTACTGCTTCTTCAGGCTCATAACTTAAGTCCCTTCTCTCACTTCCCAAGATGATGTCTGTCCTAGCTGGGTCCCTGTGCCTTGAATAAGGATGCAATGCATACCAGGATAATTGCGTGTCACTTATGTCCCCTGATTCTGTGGGTTTGTCTTAGTGAACATGCCAGTAGGCTTAATGTGCGAAATAGCTTTCATTTTTAGTTATTAAGTGACAACAGTGTGAGTTTCAGTAGAGAAGGCTGTGCATTACTTATAGATCTTGGACCTTGATATGTATGAATTAACAAGACTGTCTTTTGGTTATAATTCTGAGGAAGGCAGAGAAAGAGTTCCAAGTGTGAGAATAGGAGTGGACACAGATTTTTTTGAGAGCCAGAGGATGGGCTATAATAAACTGGTTCACAAAATTTCACTTTCACCTTTTCTGTTAAAGAGAATAGCAGTCAGGAAGTAGATGCTCATCTAAGACCTACTCATCGCATTACCATTTGTAGCTAAGTGTGGCTACGGGAATAATCTTTTCAAGGGGATACAAACAAAAGTAATGCATGCTTCTCCCAGGCAAAGGGTTTAGGATGCAAGAGAGCCTGCTCAATCTATCTTCTCACTTGGCCTCTTAAAAGCATTCAATAATGAAGTGCTCAGAGATGGTGGATTCATATAAATGAAGTCTGGCCCACTGAAAGATCACATGGAGAAGAGTTGTCCCTCTACCCTACCTCCCGAAAAGTTATGTAAGCAAAAAAGAAATTTCTGTGGTGTGTGTCTTTAACTATTGTATTTCTATTTCAATCTAATTAATCCTAACATATTCAGTACTATCTTTTTCCCTGTAATATATGTTGAATTCATTAATACTCTGTATTCAAAAACCAGAAAGCATCATCTGCATGTAAGGATAAGGAAATAAATCTGGGAACAAATTAATCAAAAGAATCTTCTTAAAGGGGAAACATTTATACTATTAAAATACTTGTTAGGAGACCAGATGACCCTAACAGATATGAGATTCACAAATATGAGAAGAGCAGCCTTAAGTTGGGCAAAGCAGGAAAACATTTGGCATAACCCAAGGATACAGATCATAGAAAAAAAGGTTAAAAATGAGGGTTAGTATTAAAGCAATTGTTCAGTTTCTAAGTCATATCAAACTCTTTGCAACCCCATGGACGGCTGTACACCAGGCTTCCCTATCCATCAGCGTCTCCTGGAGTTTGCTCAAGCTCATGTCCATTGAGTTAGTGATGGTATTCAACCATCTCATCCTCTGCCATCCCCTTCTCCTGCCCTCAATCTTTCCTACCAAAGAGGAAACTGATTCTAGAAAGGTAAATCCTATTAATTGATATTTTGATTTTCCAATACATTAGTTAGTAACAATGTCTAATGATGAAATAATATAGCTAATTTCAATATGAGGTGTACTTTAATATGTGTGCCATCATAAGTCATCAGTTCATTAGTTCTCTCTAATATGCTAGACTTTAAAGTCTTCAATTAGAAGGCAGTCTAGGATAGTTAATGTGTCTTTCCCCCCATCCTATTTTTTTTTTTTTTGGTAATACTTTCCCTTATTGGGAACTAAGGTGTATGTGTGTCACATTTATGAAATATTTTTCAAGTATTTCTAATTCACTAATTTTTTTTACTGTGATAAGAACACTTAACAGGGCTTCCACCCTTTCAACAAATTTTTAAGTACACAATACAATATTGTTAACTGTAGTCACAGTGTTGTACAAGCAGATCTATAGAACTTATTCACCTTCATCTGAAATGTTCCATCCATTGAACTTAATTCATTATTTTTCATATCAACTTTTTCTTCTCTTCTGTTTTCATAAGATAATTTATTTTCCTTTTTTATAAATACTATTTTCACTTATTCTGAAGACCTTGAACATGTATGTTTCATAATCATTTTTAGATTGCTTTACTCTTTTCCTTTTATTTTAGTGAATTTGTCTCCTAGTTTTTTTGTTGGCTGACTTGAACTTATCCTCATACATTTTGGAGCTTTGTTTGAAGACTTGAATGAAGAGAATTTACTCTCTCTGCTTTAGTAATGTTGCTTGTTTGTTTCTTCTTTATGACCCCTGAGTCCCTAACGCTGGACCGTGTTTGCAGTTGTATTAACTGCAGCAATATTGTGGACTCAGAAGCTAAGTCAGCTACCTGGTATGGATGAAGTCTCAGGAAGAAGCTGAAACTAGTCAGCTTTTTCCTACATTCCCAGGTAAACAGATTCATAGAAGCCCTCATTACAAACAGGGCTCAGGAGTAGAACTCTTCATCTTCCTTTCAACATCAGAGGGATTCCACACTATGTCTTTATTTCAGGCAGTGCATCTGGCTCCAGTTATACTAGTCACATTGGTTGATTTAGATTCTCATTGTCCTTAGAGGATGAAACCTCAGACCACCTATCCTTGCTTCCATTCCAAGAACAAGGTTGCTGATCTAGGATCATTTATTTTGCTTGTTTCTGCTCTGTTTCTTGTTCATGTAAATTTTTATTTTTTGACAGTATATTTTTATTCTATTCATTTTTGCTATATATTGGAATCAGAGAAAGAACTCTAAACTGTGAACCTGTAATGCCATCTAGATTAAGAGTTTCCTTAGCACCTTAGCATAGAAATTTTATACAAGATGACAGCACTAGTTTTGTCTTTGCTCTTTACACAGAAATGATAATAATTACTCAAATAGCTTTTGACAGTGATTCAGACCTCATGATTTTATTTCAAAGAGCCTCACCATTTGAAAAGAATGAGCATTAAGTTGGTTTTTTACTGCACATATCTTTTCTACTACTTTTTTTAAAAAATGCAAAAACAGTGGGATGGTAAAAACTAGTTATTAGAGAATGACATTCAGGAAAAAATCCAATAGTTATTAACTTATTAACCTATTATTTGTTACAGTTCTGTTCTAAATATAAAATTCTTGTCAAGGTTTCATAAGTTTCATATTAGATGTCTTACACTGTTTTACACGTGATTCTTCCTTAACTCAAAAATGCTAAAAGTGACCTTAAAGTGACTCCATCTATGTTCTCTGGCTTTGTTTGTTTGAATAGCCTCAGGATTTGTGCTCGTTGGAGATTTTGACAGCTTTAATTATTCTTACATTTAACTGGTGAGAATTTAATTATTCTAGTGTTCCCAGAGGGTTGATGACATAGGTGAGATATTAAAAAATAATAAATAAATGAAGGTATGTGCAATCTGTGATGCCATCAATTTGTGGCCAAGATTATTTTAGACCCCACAGAATATATCTTTTAAAATCTCCATTTAGCAGTTCTTTAATTTTAGTATTTTTCAGATTAGTATCTGAAGATAGGTAGCTGAATACAATATATATGTGTGTGTAATATATAAATATAGATTATTTTATTTGCATTATTTATTAAGATTACATATATATGTATAGTTTTTAAATATATAATTTCAAATAAATTTTAATTTTGAATTAATCTTGGATTTATAGAAAATTCACAAGTATAATAGAAACACTTTTTCTATATCACTTCGTTCACTTAGATTTCTCAATTGTTATGTGACATTTTAAAGTATGTTGCTTTTGCTATGTATTTTTATCTTTAAATACTTAAAATTAGATTTTCATAAATATAAGAACAGCTTTATTACTTAGCCATGGTACAATTATAAAAGTCATAAAATTAACATTAATAAAGATACAATTATCTATTCTGTATTCCTCATCCAAATTGTGCTAATTATTCCACTAATATCCGTTATAACAAATATGGGATTTCTTTTTCTGGTCTAGGATTCAACCCACATGTAGCAAATGGCCTGTTAATGCCCTTGAATATGGAACAGCTCTTCAATCTTCTTTGTCTTTCATACTTTTGACTTTTAAAATAGAGAACAGGCTTGTTGTTTTGTTGAATGTCCTTGATTTGGCTTTCCCTGATATTTCCTCATGATTGCATTACACATTTTTGGCAAGAATACACAAAATTAATGTTGCATGAATCTTTCTCAATGCATTATAGCACCAGTTACATAATGCTTAATCTTCCCTTTATTGGTAAGGTTAACTTTGATTATTTGGTTAAGTTGGTTTCTTCATTTTAAATTTCTGTTTTCTCTTTGTAATTAATAATATATTATGGGGCGATACTTTGACACTATGTAAATATCACATCCCACATATTTCATCCACTGAATTAGCATCAATATAATTTTTTCCTGTAACAATGATTACTGTGACGCTGTTGGTTCAAAAGTAAGATTAAGAAAAATACCCAGAAATTAGATTTCATCAGTAAAGTTAGTACTAATGCCAACTACATCTCATTTTCTAAAACCTCCAAAACATGTGCATTTACCTTAAAAGACCTTAAAACAAAATTGTAAAACATGGAAAAAACTTTTATTCTTATATAGAATGACTCAGCATCATATAAATGTCAGCTTGCACAATTGTGTTGTAAATGTAATATAATTCCAATTTTAAAACTTGATAATGAAGTGTAATATAATGTAATCCCAATAAAAATTTGATAATGAAGTTTATAGGGAAAAAACAAATATGCAGAAATAGTCAGGAAATCATGGAAAAGGAAAAGCTATATGAGAAGGAATTGACACTACATATTTTAATATACAAATTATTATTTGCAGTTATGAACTATTAAAAAAAATTTGAATATTCTGCAATGGATTTTTTTGAACATGTTTTTTTGTTTCCATTAGATATTCATCTAGAAATGACATTACCAGGTAATGGAGCAAGTAGGTATTTAGTTTATAGGAAATGTTCTGAAGTGTTTCTCAAGTGATGGTATTATTTAATCCACATTCTCTGTCATTAATTGGTCAGTCTATTTTATTTTTAGTTATTCTGGTGGGCATATTAGGGCATCTCATTTTTATTTTAATTTACATGTCCATAATGATAAATAATCCAAGTAATTTCCATCTGTGTAATGGTCATTTGTATATCTTCTATTTCAAAGTATCTGTTTTTTCTTTTATTTTCTAGATGCAGGAGATATGTGTACATTCTCTACAAAAGACTTTTTTCAGATATATATTTTATGAATATTTTCTTTTAGACATATTTTTCTATATATTTTTCAAAGATTTCTCTTCATGACAATTTTAAATTTTTAAATAAAATCTAATTAACCACTTTTCCTTTTATAGTTACAAGTGTCTGGAATCTAAGGAAATTTTTCTTGTCCTCAAATCGCTGAAGTTTCTCTCATGTTTCTAAGGTTTATAGTTTTGTCTTTTATTTTTAGGAATATAAATGTATTTATATATTTGAATTAATAAGTTCCTAGCATGCAAGATGTGAGTGATGGTGTTTTTTCTTTTTCTGTATGGGTATTGAAATATTTTCTAACCATTCTAAAACCATTATTATACAAATCATATGGCTTTTGTACTTTTGTAGTGAATTCAGTGCCCTTATATAAGTAGATCTATTTCTGAATTATTTTTCTGTTGATCTAGTTTTTGATACTTATGCCAAAGCCACACTGTTTTGACTATTCTAGATAGTAATCCACTGTGTCTGCTCTATTCACTAATATTTCTAAATAGTATGGTATAGTGTCTTTCTAATGTAGATATTCAGTTCAGTTTAGTTCAGTCGCTTAGTCATGTCTGACTCTGCGACCCCATGAATCACAGCACGCCAGGCCTCCCTGTCCATCACCAACTCCCGGAGTTCACTCAGACTCATGTCCATCGAGTCAGTGATGCCATCCAGCCATCTCATCCTCTGTTGTCCCCTTCTCCTCCTGCCCCCAATCCCTCCCAGCATCAAAGTCTTTTCCAATGAGTCAACTCTTCACATGAGGTGGCCAAAGTACTGGATTTTCAGCTTTAGCATCACTCCTTCCAAAGAATACCCAGAACTGATCTCCTTTAGAATGGCTATTCAGTTAACCAAATAAATGAATTGTTGATAAGAAATGGGATAGTTCTCATTTTAGAAATGTTGATCATTTGAAAAGATGAAAATCTACTCAGAACAATTAAGTGCTAATTGCCATCTGTAAAAGAGTCTTATTGTGAGGTACAACCGGAATTTGAGTAAGAAAAATAGAAATATAACTACTTCTAGTCTTCACAATAATCTGCAACTGAGGCATGACACTGGAGAAGAATTTTAAAGGTGTCAGTTACTGTCAACAAAAGGGTTCCCTTTTATCCAAAATCAAATCTTAAAACACAGTTCCTACCAAATCATTTTATTTTGTTTCAAACAAATGTTTGGAGTTAGTATTTATTCATTCAACAAGATGTGCTAAGCATGCTTTTGAGAGTTTAGAAAATACAACTGAACAAAGCAGAGCTTTGGTTATATAGAGCTAGAAGGATGAATATTGAAAAGCACCTGAGCAGACAGTTGAAGGAGGCATGCTTTCATTTGAAATTCATTTTCTGTTCTTTCCTTTAAAGACTCACCATATACTCTGGCTACATAAGATAATTCAAAGTCCTGACATCTTCCGTATTTCCCACCTCTGTCTTATTTTCACTTTTTTTTCCTCACCTAGAAGGAAATGGCAACCCACTCCAGTGTTCTTGCCTGGAGAATCCCAGGGACGGGGGAGCCTGGTGGGCTGCCATCTCTGGGGTCGCACAGAGTCAGACACGACTGAAGTGACTTAGCTTAGCTTAGCTTAGAATTGATTTTACTTCTTTTCTGTCTCTGCTGCCATTCTGTTGTAGCTATTATTACTTCTTAACTTTTTACTTGGTCTCCTGCAAAATAGCCTCTCCTTATCCTATACTCCTTTAGACATTATCTACAGGTAAGACAAAAATGTATTTATTAATGATCATGTGATTCATACATTTAAAGTTCTTCAAAAACTCATCTTTGTTCTGAAAATAAAAGAATATAAACATGGCTTACCCTCCGTGCTCATGTGCCACTGACCATCCGATTGCCTATCCCTCATTATCTGTCTTTTACCACCTTGTTACTACTTTAGCTTTCAAGTTTTTAACCTATTATGGTCTTTCCTGCATCAGAGCCATAGCAGATGCTACCACTTTGCCCCAACTATTCTTCTCTCACCCCATCCAACCATCTTCACAGATAGTCACCACTCATACTGCAGAGTGGGCTCACAGCTCATTTCCTAAATAAACTCTTCCCTTATCATCATCCCTGACCTGTCTTTGGGGAACAGATCTATTCTATTACATGAGCTCAAGGTACTCTGAATTTCTCTTTGTAGCATAGTATTAAATAACTGCTTATCAGTAATTCAGTGTTTGTCTTGCTTTCTATATTACAGAGGACAAGGACTGTTTTTGTCTTGTTCACTGCTACAAATACTTTCCTTAGCACAATTTATTTCACAGAGAAGATATTTAATAAACATTTATGAAAAATGACCAAGCTTCTCTTTGAACATCAAACTTCTAGTTCTAGATGCCCTAGCTTATGATTTTATGTTAGTATGTCTCTAGTCCTGCATCTTTGTGTCATAAATCTGGTAAATAGGCATGATTGTGATAGGAGTATTTTGTAAACCACTTCCTATCCATAGCTACTACAGAACAGCACACAGAGTGATCTTGAATCCCATAAATAAATCTCAATAATCCTGAGTGAAATCTGTTCTCAACTCAATAACTTCTTAGCCAAATCCTTAAAATAGTCTTTAAGCCCTGCAATGCTCTCTTGGAGAAAAGGAAGAAAGAGTTCAGTTCAATAGTTGCTCAGTAGTGTCTGACTCTTTGCGACCCCATGAATGGCAGCACATCAGGCCTCCCTGTTCATCACCATCTCCCAGAGTTCACTCAGACTCACATCCATCGAGTCGGTGATGCCATCCAGCCATCTCATCCTCTGTTGTCCCCTTCTTCTCCTGCCCCCAATCCCTCCAAGCATCAGAGTCTTTTCCAATGAGTTAACTCTTCGCATGAGGTGGCCAAAGTACTGGAGCTTCAGCTTTAGCATCAGTCCTTCCAAAGAACACTTTAGAATGGACTGGTTGGATCTCCTTGCAGTCCAAGGGACTCTCAAGAGTCTTCTCCAACACCACACTTCAAAAGTATCAATTCTTCAGCGATCAGCTATGTTCAGAGTCCAACTCTCACATCCATACTTGACCCGGGAAAAACCATAGCATGACAAGATGGACCTTAGTCAGCAAAGTAATGTCTCTGCTTTTGAATATGCTATCTAGGTTGGTCATAACTTTCCTTCCAAGGAGTAAACATCTTTTAATTTCATGGCTGCAATCACCATCTACAGTGATTTTGGAGCCCCCAAAAATAAAGTCTGACACTGTTTCCACTGTTTCCCCATCTATTTGCCATGAAGTGATGGGACCAGATGCCATGATCTTCGTTTTCTGAATGTTGAGCTTTAAGCCAACTTTTTCACTCTCCTCTTTCACTTTCATCAAGAGGCTTTTTAGTTCCCCTTCACTTTCTGCCATAAGGGTGGTGTCATCTGCATACCTGAGGATATTGATATTTCTCCCGGCAATCTTGATTCCAGCTTGTTCTTCTTCCAGTCCAGCGTTTCTCATGATGTACTCTGCATAGAAGTTAAATAAGCACGATCTAATATACAGCCTTGAATTACTCCTCTCCCTATTTGGAACCAGTCTGTTGTTCCATGTTCAGTTCTAACTGTTACTTCCTGACCTGCATACAGATTTCTCAAGAGGCAGGTCAGGTGGTCTGGTATTCCCATCTCTTTCAGAATTTTCCACAGTTTCTTGTGATCCACACAGTCAAAGGCTTTGGCATAGTCAATAAAGCAGAAATAGATGTTTTTCTAGAATTCTCTTGCTTTTTCCATGATCCAGCGGATGTTGGCAATTTGATCTCTGCTTCCTCTGCCTTTTCTAAAACCAGCTTGAACATATGGAAGTTCACGGTTCACATATTGCTGAAGCCTGCTTTGGAGAATTTTGAGCATTACTTTACTAGCATGTGAGATGAGTGCAATTGTGCGGTAGTTTGAGCATTCTTTTGCATTGCCTTTCTTTGGGATTGGAATGAAAACTAACCTTTTCCAGTCCTGTGGCCACTGCTGAGTTTTCCAAATTTGCTGGCATATTGAGTGCAGCACTTTCACAGCATCATCTTTCAGGATTTGAAACAACTCAACTGGAATTCCATCACCTCCGCTAGCTTTGTTCGTAGTGATGTTTTCTAAGGCCCACTTGACTTCACATTCCAGGATGTCTGGCTCTAGGTGAGCAAGGAATGATCACAGCATCGTAATTATCTGGGTTGTGAAGCTCTTTTTTGTACAGTTCTTCTGTGTATTCTTGCTACCTCTTCTTAATATCTTCTGCTTCTGTTAGGTCCATACCATTTCTGTCCTTTATCAAGCCTATCTTTGCATGAAATATTCCCTTGCTATATCTAATGTTCTTGAAGAGATCTCTAGTCTTTCCCATTCTGTTCCTTTCCTCTATTTCTTTGCACTGATCACTGAGAAAGGCTTTCTTATCTCTCCTTGCTATTCTTTAGAACTCTGCATTCAGATGCTTATATCTTTCCTTTTCTCCTTTGTTTTTCACTTCTCTTCTTTTCACAGCTACTTGTTAGGCCTCCCTAGACAGCCATTTTGCTTTTTTGCATTTCTTTTCCATGGGGATGGTCTTGATCCCTGTCTCCTGTTCAATGTCACGATCCTCCATCCATAGTTTATTAGGCACTCTATCTATCAGATCTAGTCCCTTAAATCTATTTCTCACTTCCACTGTATAATCATAAGGGATTTGATATAGGTCATTCCTGAAAAAAGTTGGCTTAAAGCTCAGCATTCAGAAAATGAAGATCATGGCATCCGATCCCATTACTCCATGGGAAATAGATGGGGAAACAGTAGAAACAGTGTCAGACTTTATTTTGGGGGCTCTAAAATCACTGCAGATGGTGACTGCAGCCATGAAATTAAAAGACGCTTACTCCTTGGAAGAAAAGTTATGACCAACCTAGATAGTATATTCAAAAGCAGAGACATTACTTTGCCGACTAAGGTCCGTCTAGTCAAGGCTATGGTTTTTCCTGCAGTCATGTGTGGATGTGAGAGTTGGACTGTGAAGAAGGCTGAGCGCCGAAGAATTGATGCTTTTGAAGTGCGGTGTTGGAGAAGACTCTTGAGAGTTCCTTGGACTGCAAGGAGATCCAACCAGTCCATTCTGAAGGAGATCAGCCCTGGGATTTCTTTGGAAGGAATGATGCTAAAGCTGAAACGCCAGTACTTTGGGCACCTCATGCGAAGAGTTGACTCATTGGAAAAGACTCTGATGCTTGGAGGGATTGGGGGCAGGAGGAGAAGGGGACGACAGAGGATGAGATAGCTGGATGGCATCATTGACTCGATGGACGTGAGTCTGAGTGAACTCCCGGAGATGGTGATGGACAGGGAGGCCTGGCGTGCTGCGATTCATGGGGTCACAAAGAGTCAGACATGACTGAGCGACTGAACTGAACTGAAGTGAATGGTCTAGTGGTTTTCCCTAGTTTCTTCAATTTAAGTCTTAATTTGGCAATAAGGTGTTCATGATCTGAGCCACAGTCAGCTCCCATCTTGTTTTTTGCTGACTGTATAGAGCTTCTCCATCTTTGGCTGCAAAGAATATAATCAATCTGATTCAGTTTTGACCATCTTATGATGTCCATGTGTAGAGTCTTCTCTTGAGTTGTTGGAAGAGGGTGTTTGCTATGACCAGTGTGTTCTCTTGGCAAAACTCTATTAATCTTGAAGAAAGAGTACAAAATGACAATACTCGTAATGTATAATGGTTAAAATATCTCTCCTTTCAGAAAAATTTAAGCATATTGCTATGTACATGCATTTTTAGGACCCCTCACTGACTTCGCAAGAATTTTACTTTGGAATGAAAATTGCTGAAACTTAATCATCTTTAGCTTTACAATAAATCTATGTCAAGTAAATTATTTGGGATATATTTTTCTGCTGTCTCACTCAAACATTACAAAACTAGCTCAAGTTTTTGTTATCTAGAATTTCCCAACTTTATGATAGGTAGATTTTATTACTTTGGTTTGCTTCCTTTTTTCTTCCCAGTGGGCCCATTTCTGTATTTCTTACCAAATGCAGGGGAAGAGTTAGTCACTAAAATTTTGTTTTTTTCCCTTCTTTTTCATTTGCTTTTCTGTAAGTCTTCCTCCCCAACCTCTCCCTCCCCACCCCCCGCCGTTTTTGTTTTGTTGTTGGTTTTTTTTCTGCTTTCCTCTCTTGCTCTTTGCTTTTACTAAGGTTACAAAGACTGCTTACTCTCATGAGTGTAGCTACCACCCCCTTGAGTTAGCAGTCCCATCCAGTCTCTAAATTAGGAATTGTTGCGGGGGTCCCACAGTCTTCCATCATGAGATGTAAAGAAAGTGATATTTCTAGGGCAAGAGCCTGCAGAAAGCACTTGACAAGTTTAAGAAAAAAATTTGCAGGAAAAATGACCATTTTTTAGGTGAATAGACTTTCTGATGGCCTTCAGAGGGTGTAGCTGCTTTGCTCTCATTTTCACAGCCTTGGAACTGTGCCTGTTGATGTTTCCAATAATGGTGGTAACAGAAAAACTGTCTAAACTCAGGGCTTTTACCATCAGTCTCTTAATGAGGTTCTTTTTTTTTTTTTTTTTCCATCTTTATTTCTTTCTTTATTTTTATTGTTTAGGATTTTTGCACCTTTTCACATGAAAAATACCAGTCTCTTTCTTTTTTTATACTGTCTTTGTCATGATTTTTATCAGTTTTGTTAGCTTGATTTAGCAAGTAAGGAAATGTTCCCTGCTTGTCTAGTGTGTAAAATATTAAAACTATAGATCAAAAGGTTTGTGTCCTCCCCAAATCCATGTGTTAAATTTTGAAGCCTCAAGGTGATGGTAGTGAGGCCTTTGGAAGGTGATTAGGTCATAAGGGTGAAGCCCTCCTACATAAGATTGGTGCCCTTATAAAACAGGCTCCAGATATCTCCCTTTCACACTGTGAGAACACAGCAGAAAGAAGGCTTTCTATGAAAAAAGAAGGGTATATGAAAGAGATTCCAAATCCATCAGCCCTCTGGATCTTGGATTTCCCAGCTTCCATAACTTGGAGAAATAAGTCTTGCTTGGAAGCTACCTATTCTATGGTATATTGTTACCATCTCAGACATACTAAGACAATGAAGGATGAGTTTTAATAATAAAAAATTCCTTATATTTTGTGCTAGCATATTATAGGTGTCAATAAGTGATTATAGATTTAAATTCTTGCCAAACTGCTCGGCTTTCCTTAGGATTTCATCCTTTCCAAGTTTATACCTTTTATCAGTGCAATCACCTGTCTTAAATTTTAGAGCCACTGTAATGGACTTTCAGGAAGGAATTCCCTAATTTTCACAACAATGTCATCTAAATGGGTGATATGGCTTAGCATGTTTTCTTTTCCATAATTGTCTGAATTTTATCAAGGGCAATGGAACACTGTTCTAATCTATAACTTCCAAAATTATATGTAATCAGTGGGGAAGAATATAAGTACATTTATGCCTATGTTTATATATAAGGAAGTGGATTTTTAATTGTATACCTCTCTGATAACCACACTGGGGGTTAGATGATAAATCACACCATTTATTCATGAACCTGGCCCCATATATTCCCACAAACATAAACATGGCAAATAACCCAACTAGGATAACAAAGCTGGAGTGAAGTCTGATATAGAAGGGATGAAGAAAAGGTATAGAAAAGGCTTCCCTTTCTTACAGATTGAACAGCGCCTTTTCTCCTTGAACCTTTGTGAGACCTCCAGAAGATGAAGCCTGTATTTACAGACAATGTAGGAGGGAAATGTATGATTTACCTTCTATTTCCAAAGAAGCTCAAATACTAGCACTATGCAGATAAAGTCAGAGCAGAAGTAACCAATAGAAGGATTAATAGGGACATAAGCAGATGCAGAATTGAGAGCAAAGAGCGTAATTTTATCATTTCTAATGTATGTTAAAACAGGATAACCTACAACCTAATGTGTTATTTTTGTATTAGAAAAAGGTTTTATTAATTAAGCATCTTATAGTGTGTATTGTTATGAAGAACACACAAATAAGCAAAAGTGGGCAAGCATTTGATTATGTAAGCACAAACAGATGTTTGGCAAACCTACTATTTCTAAAAGGATTTTGTCATCTTTCCTTGGGAGAGTGACTTATGGGCACTTTACATAATTATGATAAAATAGTATATTTATGCTTTTTCTTACATATCATTAATAAAAATTATTTCACTTAAAAACTGACTATATAACATTCATGATTCTTTTATTTATCATAATGATGTATCATGTGTCTTATCCAGATTGTAAATTCTTTAAATTCTTATAATCATTTCTATTTATTATGATGCTAATTATATAGTAAGTACCAGATAAATATTTGAAAACTTATGTTGAATCAAGTCAGGCAGATTTTTCCCATCCAGAAAACAGTTTTATTCTTAGTTCCATAATATTTTGATCATGCACTTTTATCTACTAAAAACTCCCCAATCTTTAAAGGAATAGAATAGAAAATTTAGGCTCAATTTAAAGTTGAGAACAAGGATTGCAAATGTTTTCTGGTTAGGACCAAATTTACTGGACTCTACTATTGTCCTTTAAATTTGGTCCTAACCAGAAAACATTTGCAATATATCAATATATCAATAACATTTGCAATATATAAATAACCTCAGATATGCAGATGACACTACCCTTATGGCAGAAAGTGAAGAGGAACTAAAAAGCCTCTTGATGAAAGTGAAAGAGGAGAGCGAAAAAGTTGGCTTAAAGCTCAACATTCAGAAAATGAAGATCATGGCATCTGGTCCCATCACTTCATGGCAAATAGATACGGAAACAGTAGAAATAGTGTCAGACTTTATTTTGGGGGGCTCCAAAATCACTGCAGATGGTGACTGCAGCCATGAAATTAAAAGATGCTTACTCCTTGGAAGAAAAGTTATGACCAACCTAGATAGTATATTCAAAAGCAGAGACATTACTTTGCCGACTAAGGTCCGTCTAGTCAAGGCTATGGTTTTTCCTGTGGTCATGTATGGACGTGAGAGTTGGATTGTGAAGAAGGCTGAGCGCCGAAGAATTGATGCTTTTGAAGTGTGGTGTTGGAGAAGATTCTTGAGAGTCCCTTGGACTGCAAGGAGATCCAACCAGTCCATTCTGAAGGAGATCAGCCCTGGGATTTCTTTGGAATGAATGATGCTAAAGCTGAAGCTCCAGTACTTTGGCCACCTCATGTGAAGAGTTGACTCATTGGAAAAGACTCTGATGCTGGGAGGGATTGGGGGCAGGAGGAGAAGGGGATGACCGAGGATGAAATGGCTGGATGGCATCATTGACTCGATGGACGTGAGTCTGAGTGAACTCCGAGAGATGGTGATGGACAGGGAGGCCTGGCGTGCTGATTCATGGCGTTGCAAGAGTCGGACACGACTGAGCGACTGAACTGAACTATTGTCCTGTGAAAGCAGCTACAGCAATGTCAGTTAGGTGTCTATTAGGTGGGGTTGTGTTTCCACAAGTTTTACTGACAAAACAGGAAACAGGCTAAATGTGGCCATTATTCACCAACTTCTGGGGCATAATATTAAACATTTAGCTAAATGACTAAACGCTAAAGCCCATCCAATTGCAAAAATTCCTACTCCCTCATTCCTGTTTTGTTTTTTGTTTTTCTTTCTCAGGGTCAGTTTCCAGTTATGCTTGCTTGATTAAACATTACTTCAGTGTTTCATTACGTGTAATGCAGTTATGCACAGAGTTAGCTATGTTATTCCCATGTTTATGAATTCTACCTAGGAAACCTCTAGAAGTGTAACCTTTATATGCTGGTTGTAATTAATTTATTATATATACAAAAGTCTTCTTAAGCTTTATTACAGCTTCACAATCTGTGGAATAAAACTTACTAGCAACTCTTCCTACAGAGTGGCAGCAGAGCATGCTGGTTTGCTTTGTTTAAATTTATCATGAAAAGCATCAATTAATTCAACATCAGCTTGTCATTTGCACCTGTTTCTCCCTCTCTCATTCCTGATAGCCATATAATTTATTTTGAAAGGTATCTGCTTTGTAGTTTCTATCTCATTGAAGTCATTTCCACATCCACTGCCATAGGGTACAACTTTTTAATACACTTTCAGTTTAAAAAATGCCACACATAATAAAAATATGTATTTTTTAATTTGTGGAAATTATTTACTGTATTGTGTCATTTTTAAATTATTCTGAGTTGGGAAACTTGAAATACTATTAAATTTTAAATATAATTTAAAAATATGAGCTGTTGGTCATTGCTATTGATAAAACTTGTTACTAGGAATTGTTCAAAGCAGAGTTAATACATTTATATTCGCATGTTTTTGTTCAGTCACCCAGTCATGTCTGACTCTGTGATCCTATGGACCACAGGACCCCAGGCCTCCCTGTCCATTACTATTTCCTGTAGTTTGTCTAAGTTCATGTCCATTGCATCAGTGATGCCATTCAGCTATCTATTCTCTGATGCCCTGATAGCTTTATATTTGCATATTTCTAGGTTAATAGAAAGCTGTGATATGGAAGTGTAGCTTTTTCTCTTCTGGGATTTTTTTTTTTTTCCAAAACCTCGTATTGATTGGATACCTACCTCCATGGAACTGTTACTTAGTGTTTGCATCATAGCATGTAATTTTGCCTCAAACACAGTAAGATTTCATTTGTATTTAGGGGCTTCCCAGGTGGCTCAGTTGTAAAGAATCTACCTGCCAAGAAAGAGATGCAAGTTTGATCCCTGGGTCTAGAAGATCCCTTGGAGAAGGCAATGATGATCCACTCCAGTATGCTTGCCTGGGAAATCCCACAAACAGAGGAGCTTTGCAGGCTATGATTTGTGGGGACAAAAAAGAGTCGAACATAACTTAGCTACCAAACAATAATAAATTTCTGATAGAATGTAAAAGACTATAACCCCTCACTTAGCCTTGATTTCTTTTTGTTGTTGTTATTTAGTCTCTAAGTCACGTCCAGCTCTTTTGTTACCCAATGGACTGTAGCCTGCCAGGCTCCTCTGTCCATGGGATTTCCTGGGCAAGAAGACTGGAGTGGGTCGCCATTTCCTTCTCCAGATGATCTTGCTGACCCAGGGATCACCTGTGACTCCTGCTTGGCAGACCAGACCACTGAGCCACATTAAAAGAATTTAACTAAGTAAGGTTTAGAATAATTAAATGGATTAATTCTGGTATTATTATAGCCTATTTCTGAACAATTCATCATTTGGTAAGACATGCATATTCAAGCTATCATTAGAGACATCTACAGTAAGTATTTAAAATGAGTGATATTAAAATGTAAGAAAACTGCTGCTGCTGCTGCTGCTGCTGCTGCTAAGTCGCTTCAGTCGTGTCCGACTCTGTGCGACCCCAGCGACGGCAGCCCACCAGGCTCCCCCATCCCTGGGATTCTCCAGGCAAGAACACTGGAGTGGGTTGCCATTTCTTTCTCCAGTGCATGAAAGTGAAAAGTGAAAGGGAAGTCACTGAGTCGTGTCCAACTCTTAGTGACCCCATGGACTGCAGCCTACCAGGCTCCTCCGTCCATGGGATTTTCCAGGCAAGAGTGCTGGAGTGGGGTGCCGTTACCTTCTCCGGTAAGAAAACTAGTTAGGCAAATAAAATCAAACCTGCCTTCAAATTCATACTGTATAGATTCAGAATGAGAGATTGAGTTTTTCTTAGCATATATTTTCATGAAGATTTTCAATTATAATGTCTATGGTAACTGTTGAAATTTTAGAAGATAAACATTATATTCTTTCAAAAGTATGGATGAAAAATAAAAGTAATGAAATCAAAATGTTTTGCAAAGATGTAAGTATCATTTCAGGAGAAAAAACCTTTTGATTAAATATGAAAACTGTAAGATTCAATTATAAGCTGCAAAAATAAAGCTGTCTCATTTACTAATGTCAACAATTCTTTGGATGTATAAGAATAAATATTTTAATGTTTTTATGTTCATCTTAGAAAATATTTATAATTTGTAATATATTACTGTAGTAATAGCTTTACTTGTTAATTTAGTACTTGTACCTTTGACAAAGGTACAAGACCACCTGATCTGCTTCCTGAGAAACCTATATGCAGGTCAGGAAGCAACAGATAGAACTGAACATCAACAACAGACTGGTTCCAAATAGGAAAAGGAACATGTCAAGGCTGTATATTGTCACCTTGCTTATTTAACTTATATGCAGAGTACATCATGAGAAATGCTGGTCTGGATGAAGCACAAGCTGGAATCAAGATTGCCAGGAGAAATATCAATAAGCTCAAATATGCAGATGACACCACCTTTATGGCAGAAAGTGAATAAGAACTAAAGAGCCTCTTGAGGAAAGTGAAAGAGGAGAGTGAAAAAGCTGACTTAAAACTCAACATTCAGAAAACTAAGATCATGGCATCTGGTCCCATCACTTCATGGGAAATAGATGAGGAAACAGTGGAAACAGTGAGAGACGTTATTTTGGGGGGCTCCAAAATCACTGCAGATGGTGACTGCAGCCATGAAATTAAAAGATGCTTACTGCTTGGAAGGAAAGTTATGACCAACCTAAATAGTATATTCAAAAGCAGAGACATTACTTTGCCAACAAAGGTCCATCTAATTAAGGCTATGGTTTTTCCTGTAGTCATATATGGATGTGAGAGTTGGACTATAAAGAAAGCTGACAACCAAAGAACCGATGCTTTTGAACTGTGGTGTTGGAGAAGACTCTTGAGAGTCTCTTGGACTGCAAGGAAATCCAACCAGTCCATACTAAAGGAGATCAGTTCTGGGTGTTCATTGGAAGGTCTGATGTTGAAGCTGAAACTCCAATAATTTGGCCACCCGATGCGAAGAGTTGACTCATTTGAAAAGACCCTGATGCTGGGAAAGATTGAGGGCAGGAGGAGAAGGGGACGACAGAGGATGAGATGGTTGGATGGCATCACCGACTCAATGGACATGACTTTGGGTAGGCTCTGAGAGTTGGTGTTGGACAGGGAGGCCTGGAGTGCTGCAGCTCATGGGGTTGCAAAGTGTCAGACATGACTGAGCGACTGAACTGAACCTTTGATAATAAAATTATCTTTAAAGGAATATTTTGATATTACTTTCCACAGTTTCTTTTTAAAGCAAATTACTTCATCATTAAAAGTTTATATCATGTTCCTTGAAATGTCCTTTGTTTTGCAAGACATTGAGGCATCCTGTAAGCAATAACATTAGCATTCCTCTTAAATATTTGCATTCCATTCCATTCAAAGACTAACTGTTTAGCCAAATATTTAATTTTGCTTACATATATCTTATGGTCCTTTTGATCCCATATATTATCACAGCCATTTTGGGTTACTATTAATTAGTATAATTATGGTCATTGCTAGTGTGAACAATAAGAGCTGATTATTAAATCCTATCTCCAGTGAATCCTCATGTGGCACAATTTCCAAAGTCTTGTACTTTGTATTGGTTAATTGGTCTATTTTTCTCCTCCTGGAACACCATGTATATGTGTTGAATTACATTTTCCAGAAGAGATATGTTGCTGTCTTAACATTAAGTATCTGTGAATTAGACTTTGTTTGGAAATAAGGTCTTTGATGATGCAATCAATTTTAGATGAGCTCATTCTGGATCACAGTGGGCCCTAGTTCGATATTTCTGGCGTAAGAAGAGAAGAGACACAGTGACAGACGTACAAGGAGGACACCATATGGCAACAGATGCAGAGAGTGATGTTTACAAATGGAGAACACAAGGAAAGTTTTTATAAAGAACTAAGGTACTGAGAGTGATATCAAACAGTCTAACCCATGGGCAACTAAACTCTTTTGGACCAAAGAAAGGCAATGTGGCAGGGAAAAAAAAAAGTCATTTTTATAGGAATAATGGCAGGAAATTTGCCAATTTGGTGAGAAACATAAATTGGCAGATTTCAGGAGTTCACAAAATAACTGGCAGGATAAAAAAGAAAAAAAAAAAAGCATGCCTAGGCAAAGCATAAGCTAGAACTAAATTCAAAGAAAATATTTTCAAAGCACTGAAAGAGTATGATACTTTCAATAAGGTAAACGACAGTTCTGAAACATGTTGACAACATATTGAAATTGTGCAGGCAGTGTAATGGCATCTTTAAATTGCTGAAAAAAAAATAACCAAATAACCTTTGAACCAAGAATTGTGTTTTCAGCAAGCTAAAATGAAGACATTTTACAGTATAAAAATTAATAATAATAGCCAACAGATTTCATCACCAGCAGATTTGCAATATAGGATATGCTAAAGGAATTTCTTTAGGCTTATGGGAAATGAAACTAGTTGGAGCTCATCCAAAATGCATGTAATACAGCTCAGACAGCACTGACAGACCAATTTATGGCTTTACATAATTATATAAGAATAGTATACAGGTCTGAAATGTAAAATGTCGAAATTGTCACATTTAAAAGGCAGAAAAAGATAATTAAAGCAAATATGCCTAGTAAATAGTACTAATGTGAGTGAAGTCGCTCAATCCTGTCCGACTCTTTGTGACCCCATGGACTATAGCTTACCAGGCTCCTCGGTCCATGGAATTCTTCAGGCAAGAATACTGAAGTGGGTTTCTATTTCCTTCTCCAGGGGATCTTCCCTACCCAGGGATCGAACCCAGGTCTTCTGCATTGTAGGCAGATGCTTTACCATCTGAGCTACCAGGGAAGCCCAATAGTACTATCTTTTTCATGCCTACTGGATCTTTAATTATAAACATCTATCATATCTGCTATTGGTAACTGCTACTGTGTGCATTTTTCCTAATTTCTTAATCCATCTAGTTAGTGGGTTATCAATTTTGATTATTTCAAAGAATCAATACTAGTCTTTGGTAATTTTCTGTAGTGTTGCTTTTTACTGTTTTTATATATATATACATATTTATTATTAATAGTAATAATACCAGAAAATTACCAAAGACCAGTATTGATTCTTTGAAATAATCAAAATTGATAATCCACTAATAAATGGATTAAGAAACTAGGAAAAAGTACACAGTATCAGTTACCAATAGCAGATATAATAGGTGTTTATAATTAAAGATCCAGTAGGCATGAAAAAGATAGTAAGGGAATGTTATAAACAACTTTATGTGAATAATTTTGAAAAAGATTCATTTCTTAAAAAAAATCCATTAACTAAAAGTGCTCCTAAAAGGAATAAGAAGATCTGAAGGTAATTTGAACAAAATAGAATACTTAGAAATAAATATAGCAAAAACATTGTATGTTTTTGATGGAGTTTTTGATGGAGAATGCTAAGTAAATTTATTAAAATTGCTGTTAAATAGCTTGGGAGACATTTCATTTATAGGTGAAAATATACAAGTACCTCAACATGGAATTTCTTTTCAAACTGATCTTTAGTTTTCAATCATAGACCCAGTATGGATGAATGAAGTTTTAATAAGCTAAAGCTAAATCCATTATAGAAAAAAAATCTGCAAAGTGGTTTTGGCATGTGTGTATTAAGTCCTTTCAGTTGTGTCCAGCTCTTTGTGACCCCATGGACTGTAGCCCGCCAGGCCCCACTGTCCATGAGATTCTCCAGATAAGAATACAGGAGTGGGTTGCCATGCCCTCCTCCAGGGGATCTTCCTGAGCCAAGGATCAAACCAGTAGCTCTTGCATCTTCTGGTGGTTCTTTACCACCAGTGCCACCTGATAAGCTAATAAGTTAGTTTATGTCTCTTTGATGGCTGCTGGCAGAATATACAATATTTCTGGGTTAAAGACAAAAGATCAGTATTCATGACACAGCAAGCAGCATCAGTATCTCTTTCTTCCAAGTCTAATAAAAGGGACAAGGAGGGCTTAAAAAGATTTCTGTATATATATAGGACTGTATTATAGGAGAAGTCATCTCATTTTATAGCAAATAGCAATTAAGCCTAGAATTTGTATCCAAAGGTGAAATTCCCTCATCTCTCAAGGCTGCTGGTTGCAAATACAGCCATGAGAAATGGCTCTAAAAATGCAGGATCAGAGACGTACATTCCTGAAAATACGATCTTGAGGGAGACCCATGAAGGACTGTGTCTCCCTACAAAAGGGTGAAGTTTAACTGATCAATAGATCTGTGTGCTAAAAAGTAGATTCACCCAAATATGGAAACAACGTATTATGCCAGGTTTGGTATTGCAGTTAAAAAGCTGGAAAACAACAAATAGATGAGGCTAGCACATTGTTTATAAGAAGAAATGAATTTGGATCTTTAGTTAACATTATACTGTAAAATTAATTCAAGAGGGTATAGAGTATTCTAAATGAATAAAACTTTTAATATTTAGAAGAAATATAGTAGAAAGCTGTTATGACTGAGAAGGATAGAAAAAGATTTTGTAAACAAGACATTTCATAAAGCAATTTTGGGATGCATGGCTCTCTAAATAGAGATGCTGTGTTCACCAGAGCATAAAACGGAAATGAAAAGAATCAAAGGATTTTTCATGAATTAAGAGAATATATTCACAGCCCTTAAGCTGATAAGAATCAAAGTCTGGAAATATAATTTAATGATTTGTCATGAACAAAGATATTGAAAAGGACTTCCTAGGTGACTTAGTCGCAAAGAATCTACCTGCTAATGCAGGAGACATGAGTTCAATCCCTGGGTCAGGAAGATCCCCTGGAGAAGGACATGGCATCCCACTCCAGTATTCTTGCCTGGAGAATTCCATAGATAGAGGAGCCTGGTGGGTTATAGTCCATGGGATTGCAAAGAGTTGGACAGAACTTAGGTACCAAACAACAACAAAGATTAAAAAACAAACAAACAAACAAAAAACACTTTAAAGGGAGAGAGAACACATAGTAAAACCATGGACAGATATACAGGCATTTCATGAAGAAAAGACAATATATTTAGATAATGATCATTTGAATTAGACCTGAACTTCCTTAGTAATGAGGCATATTTTCATAGTTACCATACTTCAAAAATGAAGAAGTCAGAGACTGAAAACTTTATGGAATTAACTGTATTTAACCTATTTAATGGAAGATGCATGTAGCAGACAAAACCTTGTTTATAAACGGAAATGCATTTCAACTGTGCATAAGATTACATAAAAATGTTTTCAGCTATATTACTTCAATAGTAAAACATTGGAAGCAATTCAAATGTCCATACACAGTAAAACAAATAAATTGTTGTCTATTCAGAAAGTGGAATAATTTGCCACAGTAGAAACAAAGGGACAAATGTTACATAGCTTAATATGGATCTATCTGGGAATAAAATGAATATAAAAAGGTATAGTAACAGAAGAAATTATACAGTATGATTTTATTTGTATCATTTTCAAAAATAATGAGAGTTGATCCTTGAATAATGTAGGGGCCGGGGTGCCCAACCTATAGCAGTCAAAGATCCATGTAGATATTTATGTTTATGTAGCCCTGGCATCTGAGACTTTCCACCCACAGATTAAACCAAGGAGGAGTGTGTCTAGTATGTATTTACTGGAAAACATGCACATAGAAGTGGACCCGAAAAGCTACATACAGAGGGTCATCTGCATATCTATTATCTATCATGAAATAAAACTTCAAAGCAAAGCAAGAAAATAATTAGCACAAAGTTTTAGGCAGTAAAACCTTCAGTGGAAAGAGGGCGTTTCAGTGGTATTTGAAACTTTTTTATTCAACTTGGTATTGGTTACATGAGTGTTTCCACTGAAAACAATCATAGCAATATCATATCCCTGTGTGTTATATAGTTCCTCTTTTAGGGACGTAAATAAAAAGATAGTAAGGAAAGATTCACTGAATGCTGAGCAGGATGGGAATCATTTATAGCCATATTTCTGTGACATATTTGAACACCAAAGATAGAAAAAACAGTTTTCAGACAGTAAAACAAAATAAATCTTCAAAGTAACATGTGAGTAAAATGTAATTAAAGTCAGTTAGCCATCCTATGCATTAGAAGCTGACAGTAGAACAAAATTTTCTATGCACTAGGAAAATCACTTCAAGACCTAAAATTCTACGGTAATTAAGTGTACATTAAGAGATTGCTTACATCCTATATTCACTTTTTGATAATTTTTTTTGAGAAAATACTTAAGTAAAATAAAAATGAAGATGTTCTTTGCAATAAACATTAGAATCAACCAAGGAATGACACAAGAGAGAAATTTCTGAATAAGAGATGAGTTAGTGTTTTCATTTGACATAAATTAGAAAGGAATCATTTGGCCCAAGAAGACTACCATTAAAAATAAAAGTGGGAAGGAGAGGGTGAGCTGAATAGAGAGAGTAGCATGAAAGCAAATACCACCACCATATGTAAAATAGGTAGCCAATGGAAATTTGCTATATGACTCAGCAAACTCAAACTAGGGCTCTATAATTACCTAGAGGCATGGAAAAGTGTGGGAGGTGAGAGGGAGGTTCAAGAGGGAGGGGACATATGTACATCTACAGTTAATTCAGGTTGATGTATGGCAGAAATCAAACCAATATTATAAAGCAATTATCCTTAAATTAAACATAAATTTTAAATAAACATAAATAAATACATTAAACATAAATAAATAAATTTTAAAAAGAAAGTCCCCCAAAAAAGACTAAAAGTGGAATTATTTTTATTTAAAAGGCAGTATAAGTAAAAGCCTGGATTGATAAAGATAACAAAGAAAAAACAAAAACTGCACAGTGAAGTAATCATCTAAAATAGAAAAATAGTTAAAATATGGCATTATTTGAGCAAAGGCACCTTGTAAGAAGTAAGAGGGCATTACCCCTGAGGATAACAAAGCCATGTCACCGTAACAAAAGTCTTATCAAATTATGATGTTGATCTCAGGATGCTGCTTGTGGAGTTGTGGGAAGATTCCACAGTGAGTAATAATTTGGTGTATGTTTACTAATATTAAATCATGCCATTGCAATGTTTTCAAGCCTTGAATATAATAATTGGGGTTGTTGTTGTTTAGTTGCTAAGTTGCATCTGACTCTTTTGAGACCTCATGGACTATAGCCCATCAGGCTCCTCTCTCTCTGGGATTTTCCAGGCAAGAATACCAGAACAGATTGCCATTTCCTTCTTCAGGGTATCTTCCTGACCCAGGGATCAAACCCATATCTCAAGCATTGGAAGGAGGGTTATTTACCACTGAGACACCAGAGAAGACCCACACAATAGAATATAAAGCTTTAAATCTTGACAAGAAAAAAGTTTAAACCAGTGCATTGAAATTCTGCATGTGTAAGAAAGAAATGAATGGAGCAGGATAGTGCTAAGTTGAACCAGAGTTTTCAGTTCAGTTCGGTTCAGTCACTCAGTCGTGTGTGACTCTTTGCACCCCCATGGACAGAAGCACACCAGGCCTCCCTGTCCATCACCAACTCCTGGAGCTTACTCTAACTCATGTCCATTGAGTTGGTGATGTCATCCAACCATCTCATCTTCTGCCATCCCCTTCTTCTCCTGCCTTCAATCTTTCCCACCATCAGGGTCTTTTCAAATGAGTCAATTCTTCACATCAAGTGGCCAAAGTATTGGAGTTTCAGCTTCAGCATCAGTCATTCCAATGAATATCTAGGACTGATTTCCTTTAGGATGGACGGGTTGAAACTCCTTGCAGTCCAAGGGACTCAACACAGTTCAAAAGCATCAATTCTTCAGTGCTCAGCTTTCTTTATAGTCCAACTCTCACATCCATACCTGACTACTGGGAAAACCATAGCTTTGACTAGATGGACCTTTGTTGGCAAACTAATATCTCTGCTTTTTAATAAGCTGTCTCAGTTCAGTTCAGCTGTCTAAGTTGGTCATAACTGGAGTGTTATGAAGATATAAATGACACAATTTGGAAGGTTGTTGGAGAGTGAGGCTAACTAAAGAAAATATTGTACACTTGCCTTACAGATTGAGGAGTTAAAAAAAATACAAATGTAATTGACTAAATGTTTACCCTCCTCCCAAATTTATATGTTGAAACTCTAATCTCCAATAGGATATTTACAAATGGAGACATAGGAAGGTAATTCCAGGTAGATGTGGGCGTGAAGGTGGTGTCCTCATGAAGAGATTGAAAGTGAAAGTGAAAGTGAAATTGAAGTCTCTCAGTCATGTCAGACACTATGTGACCCTGTGGACTGTAGCCCACCAGGCTCCTCTGTCCACGGGATTCTCCAGGTGAGAATACTGGAGTGGGTTGCCATTTTATTCTCCAGGGGATCTTCCCAACCCAGGGATCGAACCCGAGTCTCCTGCATTGTAGGCAGACACTTTATCCTCTGAGCCACCAGGGAAGCAAGTATCTTATAAATAGAGAAAGTTTGCTTTCTATCTCCACCCTGTAAGGACACAGAGAAAGGATGACCACCTGCAAACCAGGAACAGGGCTTCACCAGAAACTCAATGAGCCAACTCTTGATCTTGGATTTTCCAGCTTCCAGAATTGCAAGAAATAGATTTCTATTGTTTAAGCCACCCAGTTTATAATATTTTTGTTATTGCAGCCCAAGCAGATTAAGACAATAATCTTAAGTATTTTATTTAAAATGAACAATTCAATGATTAAAAAAGCAAAGTTGACAAGAAACATGGCTAAATAATAGGAGAGAGAAGTGAAAACTGAATACATTTAAAAAATCTAGCTATTTTGTTACAGTCTATAAATGGATGATGCTTAATAGCTGGTTAACCAAAGAGCACTATAAACATGATATTTAGGCAAAGAGTTAAGAATTTGAAGAATCAGAAAAATAAATGATAGACTGAGGACTAGTCAGGGGGAAAAAGGGGGTAAGTTTATTCACTGAAATCTTTATGTATCATCTGATTTTAAACAGTTGCATGCTTCACTTTGAAACAAAAAAGGAAAACAAAACATGCAGAATGCACTGTTATCAATGGCATTGTGAGAAAAATTCTGCATAAACATGGATTATAAACCCCTGAAAGTACAAGAGCTGCATTTTTGAATTCCCCTGCATCACATCATAATACGTAACAGAGTGTTTTGCAAGTGGTGGAGTTTAACAAATGCTGTTGACTTACAAAGTTTATGTTAATAGGGAGGAAGATACTGCAGAATGCCACGCAAGAGTTGTGATCTTTGTGGTTTCCTTGGTGTAAATGCTTAGGTAAGGACAAAAAATTGATCCGTTTGTAGCATAGCTCATTAAATTAATAATGAAGGCCAGGGATATGGGGATCATAGATTCTGTCATTTCCCTTTATAAATGAGAAAAACAATAAGAATGCTTATGACTTTTGGGGAAATAAAAATATTAAAACCTAGACTTGTTTTGAGAAAGTTAACTCATTGAGCACATAAAGCCTAATCAATTTTTTAATTCTATTTCTTCTTAATTGACTTTAATTGCCAATTCTTGTCAACAAGGAGAAACAGACCTTGCATTTTAAATGAAATGATGCAAGCCCTATTAAATGGCACCTTCAAGCTTCCAAAATATTCCATATGCATAGAACAATAGCTAGGGTTGTCTTGACTTTCACAGTGAAGCAAAAAGAATTCTGCTACATTCAACATTTCTAATGTTCTCAGAAAAACCATGAACTGAAAAATGCATATTTCATAAGATAGTTGCATTGTTTCTATGTGAAGTCTACCACGAGACTACAGATCAAAAACATTAAAATTATCTTAGCATCTTAATATTAGTTTTGCCTCTACTTAGCACTATATTAAAAGTCTCCATCATACATTTTGGATAATAATCATCCATTTTCAAACCAGGTGAAACAACTCTAACCTACTAGCAAAATAGAAAACCTCTGGGGCTTAGCATAAAAATGTGAGTCAAAAATTCCTTTATTTCCCATAAAATCATCTAACAGAAATATACTCCTGATTGCTTTCACTGTGTCTTTCAAATTCCAAAGATAATCTCATTGAATGCTTAGCAATCATGTTTATCAAAAACTTGTCCACAAAGAGAAATAGGAAGATTTGAATATTTGTTCATTGACTCAGATAAAAACAGTCAATTAAGAATGTATGGACTACAATCAAGCTGTAATACCAATATTAATAGCAGCTTCTTTCTAGAAAGTTTCTCTTCCCTAGCCAAGAAATCAGGAGGGAACAAAAAATCTGGTAAAACTAAGTAATTTTTCTTTCTGTCCCAATTTAGGTGAACTGGTACAGGTTCAATCTCCTATGCCCTGTCCAGAAACTAAGAGTACTTCTGTCAGTGTTTGTCTTTAAGGATTTATGGAATTTAAATGAAAACATCATACTAGTTCCACTATGTGTGGCTACAGCAAAAATAGATTTTGGAGAGTTGATACATGTCAGAAAGCTTTTCTTCTGCATCATCGTTAATGTTCTATAAATAGAATGCATTTTATCTTTAAACATATATATATATATATATATAATATATAAAAAGAGGCATTAACACTTTTATACTTTATTCTTTTACTAGCTATGTTTCCCTAATGCATATGCCGTTTTTTTTTTTTATGTTTTTTAATTTGTAGAAAATCTGCCTTTAAGTTTGCTTCTGTTGGTGATAGATGGAATTGTTTGAAAACTGAAGTATAGATATTCTATAAGGCCCAAACTCTACATTAAAAGGAACATTGTTCTTTGTATAAAGTTTAACTAATATCCCTGGTGCTTTTTAGTTCTTAATTCTTTCCATTTTTTCATTCATAACTATAAAATAATTATTATAAACTCATAAAAATATGTGCTTTGGTGATGACAAATCATGGTACAGTATTTTTATTTTTTTAGTTGTAACTAGAGAATTATCTTCATAAAAAGTAAGATTAGTAGTACTTGGATTATTAATATCAATAATATATATCTGTAGGTAGTAGAGAAAATTTTGGTCATGAAAAGGTAGAACTTTTTCATTATAAAGGTAGAATTTTTTCATTATAAACCTATGATGTATTTGACAATCATATTAATCACAGCACTTTGAAAAAATCTATTATTACATAGCATTAAGTAAAAAGAAATATAGACTACCAAATAGCATGGATGGCATGATTCTGACGTCGAAATATACTAACAATTATACCTGTTAAGTATAATTAATGAACAGAAATTTCACCAAAATGTTAACTATGATCGTCTCTGGATAATGATTTTTTGATAAATTTCATCATTTTAAATCATATCCTTGTTTTTCCTTGAAAATATATTATTGTCATAAGAAAAAAATGACCAAAGAAAATATTCCTCTATTGAATTTAGTAAGAATTACATAATAATGCTACCTTAAAAAGTTATAGCAGGGACAGAATTATTATTCTTCAAAATTAAGGATGTCATTTTAACTATTATTATAAGTATTGTAGAAGAATATCTTTATCTAGGGTAAGGAGTTTTATCCTTTGAAAGAACAACTATATTACTTACAAATTACTCTTATTTTACTTCCTGTAACACAATTTTTGTGTTAAACTGAAAAAAAAGGGGGCTTCAACAAGTCCTTCTGGACAAAGGAAAAGATGTAGGTCCTGCTGCTGATACTAAAGATGAATTTCTTTTCTAAGGTCAGGATGAGTAATAAGCAATTATGCCATTCAGGGTTGAGTTTAAAATTACTTGGTGTTTATATGACCTTCCATGAGTAGTTTAGTATATTTATAAATATTTGCCATTCGTTTGCCTTTTGTCATTGACTAAGGATTGACCTGTGTCCCTTGTCACTGACACCTAACACCAAAATGAATTGAAATTCTGCCTTTAGAAATAGGTTTCCTTGATACTGTGACATTTATAAATGGACCTTTAAAGACTGCACTTTTTCTTTACACTTTGTTTCAATTTCCTGTCACTCTCAAGTGGAGATTTTTATAATACTAAATTTATCACATCTCTCTCTAAGATCATTTCTCTGGCTCTAAGCGTCTGGTATACACTTCATCTCTGCAGGAATCTCTATTTACTTTCTCCCCCTTCAACTTACAATAAAGTATATATAAAAGCACTCTCAGGACAGAATATGACATACCTTTTTAAAAAAACAACTGAAATTATAATGAACCATTGGTTTTAACATCCAAGTTAATTATGAGGCTTATCATGATACAGCTTTTGAAGCTAAACCATTCTCAGAAAATGTCAACCTCAGCCTCTTTTCTTTGTTTTATGATATGGAAGTTTAGATGGAGGAAACCATTTAATTGGTTTTGTCATTATTTAAGGTACAGCTTACCTACAGTTCTTTTTTCTGTCTATCCTGTCTGGAATGGCTTTTATCCATCTTATTTTGTCTTTTTCTTTTGTGAAAGAATTTATAGCGACTTTAAGTTTTTCTCTGCTATGTGAATTATGTAGCTACTGCCATCACTTTTGCACTTTCTGCTTTTCCTGACATCTTTATAATTTTCTATAGTCAGTATTTTTCAATGAGACAGACAACTCATACTCGTCACACAATTATACAAGTTTAAGATTTTTTTTTTCAAGTCACAAATAAATCTATGATCACAGCCTTCATAACAACTCAAACTGAGGAATTAAAATATTAAAGAAAAGACAATCTCAATTTGGGAAATTGGTAACAATTTCATTTTCAAAAACTTAATATAAAATAGAATTGTTTTTTGCCTTATATGTGTTTCAATGTACTGACACTATTACTGAACAAAAATGCCATTTTCCAAAATAACTAAACCAATATAACAGCATGCTTCATTCAGTGTTTTAATTATACATTTTAGTCCATTCTTCAGTTTATTCAGTTCTTTTAATATGTATAGTACAGCACTATCAACACAAGAAGATAACGTTTGGAACTTAAATGTCCTTTGGGCACAACTATAGGCATTTTTCCTCAACTGAGGTCGTGAACCCAATTAATCCTCATTGCAGAAAGGATAAAGGAAATACCAGTGATCATACACACTAAATGTTATCCAAATCTAATCTGACAGTCATTGCTGATTGAACTTGGTACATACCCTGCAGCCTAAGAAAAGAGTCTTAGCTGACATATAGATTTCTCTATATTTTACTAATGGTTACTCCAAATGATTTTGAAAATCAGCAGAAGTGGAATTGTAGACTTACATGTGAGATTAATTTTTATTACAACTATACTGAGTATGAATATCTAAAAGCATTTCATGATTTTATAGGAGAACACAAAATCTCTGCTTAAAAAGCACTTGCCTGTATTTCTCTAATATTTTTATACTAAATTGATAACCCATGGAATGAAATATTAGTAAATTCATCCTAGTAGATGTTTAATATTTTTCTTTTCTATATATTCAGTAAGGAGAGATCTTAGTGATATGACTAGTTCCAGCCTTTCACGTGGCTCTTGGATCATGATTAAACTGTCTGTAAATATTTGCTGGGCTTTACATAATTATACATAAACATATACATATAGCTGTACATAATAGTTGCAATCATAATTTATATAAGTATATACCTACTATTTTATACATTTTTCATATTTTATGAATTTTTTGTAGGCATAACTTCTAGTATGACCCTCAAAACTATGCCTATTTTTTATGGTTTTCTTAACCTACACTCTGTATATTGGAATATATACTGAAACATTTTACACCTAGAATTAAATCATATACTTCATATTTAATGTGCCAAAGCTGAAATCCTTTATCACTAGAATTAACTCATCCTACTATAATTTGGTCTTGTACAGAATCTGCCCAATCATTCAAAGTGCAAATGAAAAAGTCACTTCCTTTTCCTTCCCTATTCATATCTAATCATCAGGTTTTCTCTGTTCTACTTCCCAAATATTCCTCAAATCTCTGTTCTTACATCATTTAGTGAATGCTAACTATCCTTTTCCTGGCATACTGTACCACCCTCCTTGAAATTTTTCCCATTTCCAGCCTGTTGGTCCTCTTCTCCAAAACTTTCAAATGTTTTCTAACATATTAACCATTAAGCTGTGCATGCGAGCTAAGTTGCTTTAGTTATGTCCAACTCTTTGTGACCCTATGAACTGTAGCCCTCCAGGCACCTCTATTCATGGGATTCTCTAGGAAACAATACTGGAGTGGGTTGCCATGCCCTCCTCAACCATTATGCCACCACTCGTTTGAAAGAAAAAAACTAGCTTCTTTTCTTCTGGAAGATAAAATTAAAACTTTTTAACACAGCCCAGGAGGTCCATTATTATATTATTCCTGTCCCTTTCTCTAGTTAATCTACAAACATCTCAAGATTTTTCATATATGCTCAGCAAGCTACTTATTTAGTGTCCTTCCTCCGGTGGGCAATAGAAATAGAAAACCATTGGCAAGATGTCAAATTTGTCAAATAGTCCTAGGGAAAGTATTGGTTTGGCCAAAAAATTGGATGGGTTTTCTGAATGAACTTTTTGGCCAACCCGATACTTGTGAGTCTTTGTGGGGAGCTGACAATTTTATACGTGAGGTTCACTGTTTAGTGTGTATTTTGGTTTATAGCTTTGAAGAAGGAAGATAACCAACAGAATATTAAATACATCTGGATCCACACCCATGCACAACCACAATCATCCAGTGCCAAATAGCAAAACTTCTTAAAAGAGGTTTGAATCTTTAGGGTGTTCATTTCTCAAAAGGCTCGTTTCCTATTAATTTATTGCCTGTCTTTTGTGATAGGTTTGGAGCTTCCCTGATAGCTCAATTGGTAAAGAATCTGCTTGCAATTTTGAGAGATCTGGGTTAGATTCCTGGGTTGGGAAGGTCCTCTGGAGAAGGGAAAGGCTATCCACTCCAGTATTCTTGCCTGGAGGATTCCATGGACTATATAGTCCATGGGGTAACAAAGAGCGGGACAGGACTGAGCAACTTTCCCTTTTCTGATCTCCTTCGTAAAGCCTCTTCTCCATGGAAGTGAGAACCCTTTGTTTTTTTCTAAACTTCTTTATGAAACCAAATAATAACAAAATGGCACAACCAGTCTTCCTTACTGCAATGGTTGACTTCATTAAACACTGATAACATGCAGAGAGAAAGTTGTGGATATGACTGGTGATAGAAGCAAGATCCGATGCTGTAAAGAGCAATACTGCATAAGAACCTGGAATGTCAGGTCCATGAATCAAGGCAAATTGGAAGTGGTCAAACAAGAGATGGCAAGGGTGAACGTCAACATTCTAGGAATCAGCGAACTAAAATGGAGTGGAATGGGTGAATTTAACTCAGATGACCATTATATCTACTACTGTGGGCAGGAATCCCTCAGAAGAAATGGAGTAGCCATTGTGGTCAACAAAAGAGTCTGAAATGCAATACTTGGATGCAATCTCAAAAATGACAGAATGACCTCAGTTCGTTTCCAAGGCAAACAATTCAATATCACAGTAACCGAAGTCTGTGCCCCAACCAGTAACGCTGAAGAAACTGAAGCTGAATGATTTTATGAAGACCTACAAGACCTTTTAGAACTAACACCCCCAAAAGATGTCCTTTTCATTATAGGGGACTGGAATGCAAAAGTAGGAAGTCAAGAAACACCTGGAGTAACAGGGAAATTTGGCCTTGGAGTACAGAATGAAGCAGGGCAAAGGCTGATAGGATTTTGCCAAGAAAATGCACTGGTCACAGCAAACACCCTCTTCCAACAACACAAGAGAAGACTCTACACATGAACATCACCAGATGGTCAACACCGAAATCAGACTGATGATATTCTACGCAGCCAAAGATGGAGAAGCGCTATACACTCAACAAAAACAAGACCAGGAGCTGACTGTGGCTCAGATCATGAACTCCTTGTTGCCAAATTCAGACTTAAATTGAAGAAAGTAGGGAAAACCACTAGACCATTCAGGTATGACCTAAATCAACTCCCTTATGATTATACAGTGGAAGTGAGAAATAGATTTAAGGGCCTAGATCTGATAGATAGAGTTCCTGATGAACTATGGAATGAGGTTCATGACATTGTACAGGAGACAGGGATCAAGACCATGCCCATGGAAAAGAAGTGCAAAAAAACAAAATGGTTGTCTGGGGAGTTCTTACAAATAGCTGTGAAAAGAAGAGAGGTGAAAAGCAAAGGAGAAAAGGAAAGATATAAGCATCTGAATGCAGAGTTCCAAAGAATAGCAAGAAGAGATAAGAAAGCCTTCTTCAGCAATCAATGCAAAGAAATAGAGGAAAACAACAGAATGGGAAAGACTAGAGATCTCTTCAAGAAAATTAGAGATACCAAGGGAACATTTCATGCAAAGATGGGCTCGATAAAGGACAGAAATGGTAGGGACCTAACAGAAGCAGAAGATATTAAGAAGAGGTGGCAAGAATACATGGAAGTACTGTACAAAAAAGATCTTCACGACCCAGATAATCATGATGATGTGATCACTCATCTAGAGCCAGACATCTTGGAATGTAAAGTCAAGTGAGCCTTGCACTCAATATGCCAGCAAGTTTGGAAAACTCAGCAGTGGCCACAGGACTGGAAAAGGTCAGTTTTCATTCCAATTCCAAAGAAAGGCAATGCAAAAGAATGCTCAAACTACCGCACAATTGTACTCATCTCACATGCTAGTAAAGTAATGCTCAAAATTCCCCAAGCCAGGCTTCAGCAATACGTGAACCATGAAATCCCTGATGTTCAAGCTGGTTTTAGAAAAGGCAGAGGAAGCAGAGATCAAATTGCCAACATCCGCTGGATCATCAAAAAAGCAAGAGAGTTCCAGAAAAACATCTATCTCTGCTTTATTGACTATGCCAAAGCCTTTGATTGTGTGGATCACAATAAACTGTGGAAAATTCTGAAAGAGATGGGAATACCAGACCACCTAACCTGCCTCTTGAGAAATCTATATGCAGGTCAGGAAGCAACAGTTAGAACTGGACATGGAACAACAGACTGGTTCCAAATAGGAAAAGGAGTACGTCAAGGCTGTATATGGTCACCCTGCTTATTTAACTTATATGCAGAGTACATCATGAGAAACGCTGGACTGGAAGAAACACAAGCTGGGATCAAGATTGCTGGGGGAAATATCAATAACCTCAGATATGCAGATGACACCACCCTATGGCAGAAAGTGAAGAGGAGCTAAAAAGCCTCTTGATGAAAGTGAAAGAGGAGAGCAAAAAAGTTGGCTTAAAGCTCAGCATTCAGAAAACGAAGATCATGGCATCTGGTCCCATCATTTCATGGGAAATAGATGGTGAAACAGTAGAAACAGTGTCAGACTTTATTTTGGAGGGCTCCAAAATCACTGTAGAAGATGACTGCAGCCATGAAATTAAAAGACGCTTACTCCTTGGAAGAAAAGTTATGACCAACCTAGATAGCATATTCAAAAGCAGAGACATTACTTTGCCGACTAAGGTCCATCTAGTCAAGGCCATGGTTTTTCCTGTGGTCATGTATGGATGTGAGAGTTGGACTGTGAAGAAGGCTGAGGGCCGAAGAATTGATGTGTTTGAACTGTGGTGTTGGAGAAGACTCTTGAGAGTCCCTTGGACTGCAAGGAGATCCAACCAGTCCATTCTGAAGGAGATCAACCCTGGGATTTCTTTGGAAGGAATGATGCTAAAGCTGAAGCTCCAGTACTTTGGCCACCTCATGCAAAGAGTTGACTCATTGGAAAAGACTCTGATGCTGGGAGGGATTGGGGGCAGGAGGAGAAGGGAATGACAGAGGATGAGATGGCTGGATGGCATCATGGACTCGATGGATGTGAGTCTGAGTGAATTCCAGGAGATGATGATGAACAGGGAGGCCTGGCATGCTGCGATTCATGGGGTTGCAAAGAGTCGGACAGGACTGAGCGACTGAACTGAACTGAACTGGTACTAACTGAAGAACAAATGAGTGGTCATTTTTCTAAGTACTTTTTTAGTTTGTTTTTAATTTAGAGATCTTAAATCCTCACCAAAGAGGTTGGTGGGATGGCAGAATCATATAAATCAATACAGTGGTGATGATGATGCCCGTTTGTTGAATCCTGCATTGCCCTAGCCACATAAGATTTGGTGATTAAATAGAAGCAGTACAATCCCTCCTTCCTTCCTGCCTTCCTCTGAGGTGTACTAATGTTGTCCTCATTTTATAGATGAGGAAACAAAGTGCCAAAGAGGTGAAGTAGCTTACTTGGACTGCACAGAATGTAAGTACCTTACTTAATTAAGTAAACTAATTTACATAAGGGTAAAGACTTACAGCCTGTATCATAGAGGTTTTTATAATACCATCTGCCATCTGAACAATATTTATAGTATTAATGTTTGTATGAAACACAATGATTGAAAAAAGTTGTTATATTAAAATATAAAATGAAAAGGAGTTTTATAAGCTTATATGATATGTTGAATAATTAATGTGATTTACATATTTGACTTTCCATGTCACATGAATGATAAATGAAGGTTAATCATAACAAAAAGTTAAAAGTTTGGTGCCTATGTTTTTACTTGTACAACATCAATTTATCTGAACGTGTTGTTTTCTTTGTGAATACTATATCTTACTCTATAAGATTCCTGGACTTGAGATTCTGTTGCCTTTGTAAAATGACTAGAGGGCACAAAGGGGTGGAATGGAGTTTACACAAAGAGGTTGTTATACTTTAGACTATATGTCTTCCAAGTTGAATATAAAAAAATATTTAATCATGAAATATCTCCTAGTAAAATTTCCAAAAGTTAATATATTTTAAGACTTGCATCTATGATTGATCTGGCTAAGATTTAAAACAAACCATTTAAAATATATATTGCTTTATATTATAAAATTGTATATAACAATACACTTAATCATTTTAGGATTATTCATATTTTCTAAGAAGACTAAAATCGTATGGAGTAGTCAGTTGTATGGAGAGGCTATAACTAAAAGTAATAAAAATACAATGACATTTCTACTTTCAACATAATTTAATTTTGATAAACTTGACCTTATTAGATAGAGAAAAAGAGAATGTGGACTCATACTCAGTCTTGCTAAGATTTCAGATTTTAGAGGCAGAAAAATGATATGTGGAGGATGACTTGATGAAATTAGCATAGTCATAGTTTCTGCTGTCACTGAAATATGATAGAAAAGGGCAAGTTGAGTGTGAATGTGTGCACATAGGCTTGGCAAGAACTCTAGATACCTTATCTGTTTAAAATGTGAGAGGTTAAATGTGAAGTTAGTTACCAAAGCATCAGAAATCCTGAGTCCAAGAGGGAAAGAGAAGACAAAAGTGCATGCTTGCTGGGGACAGCTGTGATAGAAACTCAGCCAGAGTCCCGACACCCCCAGATCTGAGTGCCCCTCTGTCTGCATGTGCACAACTCAAGTATAACCAAGCTGATCCTTCAGTTAGAAAGCAAAGTTGTACCAGGTCTGAGGGAGCAGAAAAACTGGCTTCTTCTTCAGAAAAAAAATAAATAAATAAAAGACAAATGAAGAAAGGAGAATATAGAGTCAGATAGAAACTGCCTCAAAAGCACCTCCATCACTACAGTCTAATTTTATAGCATTTTTATAAGCCAATAGTCATTAGGCTCCACCAAGCCCTAGTTGCCAGCAACTTCTGATCTATTTTCTGTCCCTATAGATTTGCCAATTCTGGGCATTTCATATCAATGAAATTATGGTATATATGGTCTGTGAATTGTAAACTGTAAAGGGGAAAATTATATAATATGTGGATTACATCTTAATGCATCTCTTTAAAAAATGGAGTATCTCATAGGGAAGTGGCTCTTGTTCATTCAAAGACAAGCTTATGGTGCTCTGGCTTCCTCATTTGGGAGACTAGCTACCCTCTGAGATAGTTTGAAGTACAAGAATTGGGACGTTCAGGAACACTCAAGTAGTAGACGCTTCCTTATCTGAATGTAATTGTCAGTTGGGAATGCAAAATGGTAAACTCAAATATTATCAAATCAAAATAGTTAACAGAAATTATGTTCCTAGGGATCTTATGAGCAGAAATCACTCAGTCTTTAGAAATAAATTATGTATACATTAGATCTAAACAAAACATTAAATGCCTCATCATCCTGTTCAGAATTTTATAAAACTATAGCTCTCACCTGGGGAGTTTATTAGATCCCATCCACAGACAACTCAAAGAAGTGACCTTGTTTTCTTCTCTTCAGTGATCCTACATTCAACATAGAATGACAAATTGGTAGTCAGGAGATTTAGGATGTGAGGTGAATATTTTCATACTAGAAAAATTTGGATATTTGATCCAACTCTTTGTATTGGTAACTTACTGAGTTCTAAGTTTGTTTTATGTGAAACTAAAAACCTCTGAAAGGCAGACAACAAAAATGAAAAATATTTATAAATGCATTTGGAACACCCTAAAGGACATGTAAAAATAAGTTTCAACTAAAATGTATAAATCAAAATGTGATGGTTTCCTCTATCAATTGGTTCTTACAGAACTTAGACACTGTGGAAAAATTATACAACTGCTAAAATTATTCCACTTTAAGACTTCCCTCAAGTTTAGAAGTCTCTCATGATTTCTGATATTAATTTTATTATATGTACTTTGGGGCTCCAAAATCACTGCAGATGGTGATTGCAGCCATGAAATTAAAAGACGCTTACTCCTTGGAAGGAAAGTTATGACCAACCAAGACAGCATATTAAAAAGCAGAGACATTATTTGCCAACAAAGGTCCATCTAGTCAAGGCTATGGTTTTTCCTGTGGTCATGTATGGATGTGAGAGTTGGACTATAAAGAAAGCTGACCACCGAAGAAATGATGCTTTTGAACTGTGGTGTTGGAGAAGACTCTTGAGAGTCCCTTGGACTGCCAGGAGATCCAACCAGTCCATTCTAAAGGAGATCAGTCCTGGGTGTTCTTTGGAAGGACCGATGCTGAAGCTGAAACTCAGTATTTTGGCCACCTCATGCGAAGAGGTGACTCATTGGAAAAGACTCTGATGCTGGGAAAGATTGAGGGCAAGAGGAAAAGGGGATGACAGAGGATGAGATGGCTGGATGGCATCACTGACTCAATGGACATGGGTTTTGGTAGACTCCGGCAGTTGGTGATGGATAGGGAGGCCTGGCATGCTGCAATTCATGGGGTTGCAAAGAGTTGGACACGACTGAGTAACTGAACTGAACTGAACATGTACTGATATTTTTAAATTAGATTTTAACAGTCAGAATACTTCAATAGAGAAACCTTTGTATACATATATAAAATTTTTGAGTTTTTAAATTGGATCCTAACCCTAGCTAATGGTGATAATATATAAATAATGTTATTAGTGCCTCTAAAAATAGTTAAATGAGATTTCTAAGCAAACCTCAAAGGTCTGGTTTTGCCTCTGTAGTTTTATTCATTACAGCTTTTTAATACATATGTAAAATACTATCTAAGCTATTGAGTGTGTTATGTGTTTTTTAGTGTAGTTCCTCCAATTATATCTTTTAAGATAAATAATACTATGGGCACATACTAATTGTGATATAGTTTGAACCGATTTGCTAGTAATTTAATTCCAAACATTTGGATAAAAACTCAGTATAGGTAATTACTAATGAGAGTTTAAGTCAAGGACAAGATCTTATTTTTATCTTCTCCTCTATTTAACTTTTTCACATTAGAAATAAGCATTTCTTTCCCAATTTGAACCATCCGGTGGGTACTTAACAAATTAATAAGACTGGGCCTCAAATCAGAAAGTAGGGTTATGAAGAAATTGCCGGTTTCTTGGTTAGCATTCCATTTTTCATTTTTGTGGGCTTTTTATGGTTTGTGTTTCATCTAGGTAATGGATGCTGAGCGGTGGTGAATGACTACTTGGCCCTCCGTTCATGCTTCCCCATATTTACCACATACTTCATTCTATGCCTCAGATTATCACCTAATGCAAGTTCATGTATCCAGGGCACAGTGAAGCCAAACAATACAAAAGCCTCAGAATGTGAAACAGAGAAAGTTTAACAGTGGCCCGGCATGGGACCAAAGGCATGGTAACCTCCTTGGCTCAGGCTTGCACGCTCCATGAGACATATGCCAGCCACAACAGTCCCACGCAGCAGTTGCTCGGGGCACCGCAGTGCACCCGCAACCTCTCATCCAAGTGAGCGACTGTCAGCCAGCAACAGCACTGCTCTGCCGCTGGTCAGTACCACTGAAAGCCCCTTCCCCATGCCTATGGTATATAAAAGGACCCTGAATTCTTTTTCTTTTTCTTTTTTTTTTTTGGAGATGGTTTTTGGAGACTCTAGTCTACCATCTCGGTCTGCCAGCCTTCCGATTAAAGTAAGCATTCCTTGCTCCAACAGCTCCTCTCTCAATTTATTGGCAGGTCATGCTGTGAGCAGAATGAGCTTGGACTCCGTAACAAAAAGTTTATTGAGGGCCATGCAAAGAGACAGGTGGCTCAGGCCTTAAACACCTGACTCCCCTGAGAGCTCTCAGCAATGCCCTTTTCTAGGAAGTGAGGGAGGGGTGTGGTGAGTTGTTGCAAACTTCTTGGTGTCAGAGCCTTTGTCCTTCAGTCAGGTCATGATCAGGCAACCATGTTCCCGTAAATCTCTATCAAACAAGTGTTATTCTCTGTCTGATAAGAAAGAGCCAGGTCCCAAAGGCACAAGTGTAATCCTCCGAAGTTCAGGTCCTGATAAGATGAGGCAGATCTCAACTGGCGGCTCACTCAGGGCTGGGTCCTCAGACCCTGTCCAGCCGTAATCCTTGAGGGAGCCAGGCTCCCAAAATCCAGCTGGCACTCAGGCTCCTCAGGCCACCCAGATGGCAGGGCAGTTCCCACAGACAGCCATATTAGGTCACAGAGCAGAGGGAGAATCGTGGAGAGGGTCACCGCCACCTTGGCCCGGCCAGTGGGTGACCTTAGCAAGGGCTCTGGAATCCTGCAGGACACAGCTCACGACTTGTTCCCTGGGCTTCCAGCTCACCCACTGACCAGAGGCCAGATTAACTGGAGGGCCCCAGGGAGAAGGCCGGAATCCGGTTCTTACCTCACTTTCTGCTTTAGGACCACCACTCCACTGACAATTGGCTGATTAGCCCACCAACAGTTGCTCAGAGACGGTTGCTCCACTTGTGGGAGGGGTCCACTGCTGCATCAACCAATGCGTGAGCAGAACCACCAACGTTCACTCTTTGACAGTTGGTGGCTTGGGGGAGGAGCTTACTGCAGCCCTGACCAATGGAGAGCAGGATCATTAATGGTCTTGGGGCAACTGTTGCCTGTTACGTGTGGGGAAGAAGGGGGAGGCGCAAGGCTAACCAACACTGCATTGGCTTTGCTAAGGGCTGCAGCAGTGCCTTGCAGTCTACAAGATGAGCAAGTACAGAAGATAATCCAGGTTAAAAGCAACTTTGTTGTGCTACGTTTTCAGACATGGCTCAGGCAACTACTTCCAACAGCGCTTGAAAAAAAGTTCAAAATCCTAGACTTACTGCTGCTAAGTAGCTTCAGTCGTGTCCGGCTCTGTGCGACCCCAGAGACGGCAGCCCACCAGGCTCCCCCGTCCATGGGATTCTCCAGGCAAGAACGCTGGAGTGGGTTGCCATTTCCTTCTCCAATGAATGAAAGTGAAAAGTGAAAGTGAAGTTGCTCAGTCGTGTCTGACTCTTAGTGACCCCATGGACTGCAGCCCACCAGGCTCCTCCGTCTATGGGATTTTCCCGGCAAGAGTACTGGAGTAGGGTGCCATTGCCTTCTCCGCCTAGACTTACTAGTACTTAGGAAAAAAACAAAACAAAATAAAAAAACCTAGAGCAATGATGCCTAAAGGGAAAAATAACAGAAAACACAACCACATATGTAGTTTCATATATTTGGTGGTCATATTTTTTTAAAAAAGTCTACAGAAACAGGTGAAAGTAATTTTTTAAAATCTATTTAACCCAGGAACAACCAGCAATGGAATGAGCTGCCCCGCACAGCATTGGAAGCGCAGGGCTGTGAGGCTACGCGTCGCCAGTCAGTCCTCCTAGGGCACATTTGTCCTCTCAGTCAGGGTTGCGGATGGGGGACCTGGACGGCATTTTTCTCCAACCTCCCTGGGCAAGGTATGCCTGGCGGAGAGGGAACAGATTCCTCACTCCTCATGCTGGGCGGCTTCCAGGCACAGGCATGCGCTTCCATCCAAGGTTGATCGCAGGCTGGCCTCAGCCACCCAAGTACATGGAGAAATTTTCGCCATCTCTTTACGTCAGTATCACATTTGTGCATGCATTGTGAAGACAGTTTTGTTTTTCCCCCTCACTGCTCTTGCAGCAAAGGGGACATCCAGCAACTAGACAAATAAAAATGAGTGCCATGTGCTCAGACGCCCAGTCGTGTCCCATTCGTTGCAACCCATGAACTGTAGACCACCAGACTCCTTCCTCTGTCCATGGGATTCTCCATGCATATTTTCTCAAAGAAAATCCAACCCAAGAAATGAAAAATATTATCTCTTTAGAATGTTATTGATATAAAAATTGTTGATATTTTACCCTCATTTTTTCCAAACTAATTCTTCCAAATCGGATTTGAACTAGGCACATTTCAAGCTGGACAAGGCATTTGTTGCTTTTTCATCACTGTACTTGCAAGGACAAATTTTGCCATGGATGTGTTGTCTTCTTGGGAATTGTATATTTGTAGTGAATATGCCTGTGTGCTCAGTCACGTGTGACTCTTTGAGACTTCATGGCTTGTAGCCTGCAGGCTCCTCTGTCCATGGGATTTTTCAGGCAAGAATATTGGAGTGGGTTGCCATTTCCTCCTCTAGGGATTTTCTTGACCCAGGCCTGAACCTGTATCTCCTGCAGCTCCTGAATTGCCTGGTGGATTCTTTACCACTAAGCCACCTGGGAAGTACCTCACTTACAGTGAATATAGGTTTTTCAAAAAGTGAAATTAATGGGGATGGATGTTATTGGGAAATAAAGTATCTTTCAGTTACTTAGAAACATCTTTTCCTTAATTTTTTGCACTCACAAAACATATCTGAGGCTCAGTTTTCCCAAATGAAAATAAGGAGTCTGTTTTTTACAGATTATTAAAGACTGAATATGGTAATATAACTTGAATTGAATTCATGAAAGTTATTTTATTGAATTAATGAAAATTTAAGTAATTATGAATACTGTATACTTTTTGTTGTTTTCTATTGAAGGCATATATACTTTTTCTCAGTACCCCAATTAAAGGATCTTAATTAGAAATTGTTTGTACTAGCAATCATAAATCTATGTGGACTTCTCCAAGCATCTGATCATTGGACTAAAGCCCAGAAAAAAAGATGAAGTATTCATCATTTCAAAGACCTGAACACCTTCTCCTTGGACAGAAAGAGGAATGCATTGAATATGCCGATGGTGTGTCAAATACATGAAGTTATTTTGTTAAATGTGGTAAAATCCAAATATTTAAAATACACATATTTTTGTTGTCTGTATGTGAAATATATAAGGTGTATTCATCTGATATTTGACTTGCCATAAGGAATTCTCAACTCATTATTCCCTACCCATTGGGAATGCTACTTAGCTGATAACAGAAGGAAAAAGGAAAACTAGTTTTTGTCAGAATGACAGTTAATATTGAAGGAGATGGTATGTTTTCTTATGAAACCAAGTTTCTAAATATGACTGAAATTTTTCTAAGCATTGCTCAGCAACTGAAAACATATCTAATCAATATGTGTTAGTTGTTCAGTCGGGTCTGACACTTTTGTGACCTCATGGACTGTAACCCACCAGTCTCCTGTATCCATGGAATTCTCTAGGGAAGAATATGAGTGGGTTGCCATTTCCTTCTCCAGGGGAATCTTCCTGACCCAGGGATGGAACCCAGATTTCCCACACTGCAAGCAGATTCTTTACTGTCTGAGCCACCAGGGAAGCCCTGTCTAATCAGAGTGCTGAGCTGTACAAGAATATTATTTGAAAAAAAAATGTTACCCTATCTACTGTATACTCCAGGCAACATTAATTTGACTGGAGTGCTAGCAATTGTAATTTTTCTTGCAATAAAGTAACATTGATACCCAAAACAGTATTATTTTTTCTACTTAATTAACAACAAAAACAAAAATCATTTATTAGCATCCTCAATACTTGGTAACATATAATTATATTTAATAACCATTTCAATATACTAAGCTCTTTTTAAAAAATTCTTGGCTACTCTTGTCCTAAGAGATGGTACTCTATACTAAAATATAAGAGACAGGGCTTCCCTGGTAGCTCAGTGGTAAAGAATCCACTTGCCAGTGCAGGAGACATAGGTGTGATCCCTGCTCTGGAAAGATCCCACATGCTGTCGAGCAACTAAGCCTATGGGCCACAACTATGGAACCTGTGCTCCAGAGCCCAGGAGCCACAACTAGTGAGCCCACATGCTGCAGCTACGAAAGCCCGTGCTCCCTAGAGCACATGCTCCACAAGAGAAGCCGCTGCAACAAGAAGACTGCCAACCGCAATTAGAAAGAAGCCCTTACTCCCCACAACTAGACAAAAGCCTGCATGCAGCAATGAAGACCCAAAACAGCCATAAATAAATAAATATTTTTTTAATTTAATAAACAAATTTGGAAATATTAACTGAATTCTAAATAACAGTTGTTTTCTTTTTTTTTCCCCCTAAGACTTTGACCTGAACATTATGCTAATCACAAAACCAAGCAATCTTTTGGTTTACTCAAGGTTATTATCTATACTGAATTCTAGAAATATGTCAAAGGAGAACATGCCTGTGGCTGACAATTTGAGAACTTTTACCTGATGGCTCAGCTGAAAAGAATTCTCCTGCCAAAGCGGGAGAGGCGGGTTCTATTTGTGGGTTGGAAGGATCCCCTAGAGAAGGAAATTGGCAACCAAATTCAGTATTTTTGCCTGGGAAACCCCATGGACAGAGTAGCCTGGTGGAATACAGTCCACAAAATTGCAAAAGAGTTGGACATGACTTAGTGACTAATCAACAACAATAACAACAAATGCATCCTTAAGTGAGAGTTAACGATACCGAGGCAAAAAATCTGTTAAATTATCTAATCAGATCACCAAAACTAGACTTTTTGCTTTATAATCTTATGAGAAAAATGTTCCATCCTCTTAATATACAAAGTAGGACAATTCACCAAAAATGATAAAATATTGGTTTACTTTATTTTTCATAAATGCTGTAAGAAATTCAGCTTAAATCATGAATAATTAAAAATAAAACACAATCAAAATGTTTATTTCATACCCTGAGAAACGAAAATCAGTGTTCTGTTTATATTCAGCTATTCTTTAGGTGACACAAAAATAATACTTACAAGTTGACTTTTCATGGTGTGCCATAAACTTTATTAGCTTTAAACATAAAATTAAAGTTTCATAATAGCCTAATTGCTGCAAAAGTAATACCAGTACCTACATTAGTTTTTATCTTCTTTACAGCTAGTTCTTACCATCTTTTTCCCAATAGAGTACTCAAGTACTTTCAAGTTTTTTCTCTAAATCTTTTCTTTGTTTATTGATTACTTATACTCAGAATACTCTTCAATAGCTTTTAAATCCAAATAGCCAAAGGAAATGCTGCATATTTGTCTCAAGTGACATTTCAATGACTAATAATGTAAAAGTTAACATTTGTGGTGTCATGACTTCACTTTCACTTTTCACTTTCATGCATTGGAGAAGGAAATGGCAACCCACTCCAGTGTTCTTGCCTGGAGAATCCCAGGGACGGGGGAGCCTGGTGGGCTGCCGTCTCTGGGGTCGCACAGAGTCGGACACGACTGAAGCGACTTAGCAGCAGCAGCAGTACATATAAATACTAAAGGTATTTCATTAGTACATGATAAATACTCAAATATTAAGCCTCTATTGCTAAACTATTATGCAAACTATTAATAATGTATTAGAGTTTTAATAATATTACTTTTTAGAAATTAATTACTGGGACATGATATCATATTATAATAGTAATACATTTCCATATAAGAAAACTCAATTGGATGATAATTTTCTCACAGATTCAAGCATGCATGAAACTGGATAAGTTAAGAAACTGGACAGGTAATGAAGTTCATAATCACTTTCTCAATTTCTAAAGTTTTAGAAAAACTGGCACTTGCTGGGTAACTCTCTTGAATGGTGATGCAGGCTAGTTACACAAAGAATATTTAATGGCAACAATTGTTCATATTAGTGGGTATCAATCAGAAATATCTTGTTAATTTCATTTGAGATAGAGGATTGATTTCTTGCAAAACTAGCAAGTTTTTAATTGGCCTTGATCTCTCTACTGACTGCTTCCAGTTAAGAAACCACATTGAAATGATTTCCCTGGTACATTTTTTCATTCTATGGGGGGGAAAAAATGAAAACTGTATTTCCTTCTGTTTGAGAAAAAGTTGACCAAATCATTATATCGCTTGGTAAGCCACTCTATTCAGACAGTTTCACTCTGTTCTTCCTTTCTTATAAATAAATAATTTGCATTAAATAATTTTCTTTAAATCTCCTCTTGGTTGTTATCAGAGTTTCCTATAACAAAACCCTCTCTTTTACTGCCATTTTTAACTTTTTTAAAAAATTAAATTTTGATCATACAGAAATCTTGAAAGAATTTTACAGTGTGAACCCAGATAATAGCAATAGATTCTACTAGTGGCATGTATGGTACACACTAGGTGATTTAGCACATAGTATTCCATGCATATTATTTTTGATGCAATAAAAGTATATTGCAGAAACAAAACACTTCCACCAAATACTTCACTTTCATAACACCAACTATAAGTCAGTATTGTTTAGATTTGTTTCCTTGATGAAAACATTTGTACAATAAAATGCACAAACTTTAAATGTACATTTGCCAAATTATGACAAATACATACATCTTTGTTAGCAAGATATAAAACATTACAATCACCTAAAATAGTTTCATTTTGATTTATCCCAGGAGATAACCACTGCAATGTAATAGATTTGGATCAATTTTGGTAAAATGAAAAACTAAAAAATGAAGAGATATCACTCACTTTAAATAAAAGACAATTGAGTAAAGAGTTCATGACATTTATTAGCCTCTCAGTCCTTGGATTGATCAGAAGAATATTTTCTGTGAAAAACAACAATAAGTCAGAGATACTTTTATTCTGCATTATTAATATTCATTTTCTATTTGCTTCTTTCATAAAGTGAAAGAAACCTAACCTTGAGAAATCATTCTTAAATGGTAATATTATGCCATCTTTAAACAAATTTGCTACACTATATTCCATAGACAAATCTTTACAATAGGGTTGAGAACAGATTTTATTGCTGTACTAAATGGCTACTGCAACAAAAAACATGTACTTTGCTTTTAAATCTTTTATAATGTTATCTTTCTTGCTTCTACAACTAGGGTTTGCTTATTCGTTTTTTAAAATGCTGGTCCCTTTATTGACTCAAAGATTACTATCAGATGTCACCTACATCACGTAACCATATATCATAATGCCCATTAAACTACGTGCCTATGAACATATGGAAATAACACTAAATAATGTGGGCACAGAGGCTCAGTGCACCCATGAATCAGAATAAGTCATAAAATGTTGTTTACTGACTAGAGATGTGGTACTTCAAGACAGGGTTACAAAAGGACCCCCGAGCCCTCTTTAAGAGAATATGTCAAATGATATCATTGAATATCATTTTCATGTAAGCTAACAAAACAAGAGCTATACCTAAGCTATAGCAATTCATCATCTAGAGAGAATCACTTGAGTTTAGGAATTTGCTAAGACCCTAATGGTGTCATTCTGTCTTTCTCAAGTAGTGACACAGCTGGGTGCAGGGCTTAACTGCACATATCAGTTCAGTTCAGTTGCTCAGTTGTGTCCGACTCTGTGACCCCATGGACTGCAGCATGCCAGGCTTTCCTGTCCATCACCAATTCCTGGAGTCCACTCAAACTCATGTCCATCGAGTCAGTGATGCCATCCAACCATCTCATCCTCTGTCGTCCCCTTCTCCTCCTACCCCCAGTCTTTCCCAGCATTAGGGTCTTTTCAAATGAGTCAGTTCTTCAAATCAGGTGGACAAAGTACTGAAGCTTTAGCTTCAGTTATCAGTCCTTCCAATGAATATTCAGGACTGATTTCCTTTAGGATTGACCGGTTTGATCTCCTTGCTGTCCAAGGAACATTCGAGTATTCAACACTACAGTTCAAAAGCATCAATTCTTCAGCACTCAAATTTCTTGATGGTCCAACTCTTATATCCATATGTGACTACTAGAAAAACCATAACTTTTAACTATGTGGACCTTTGCCGTCAAAGTGAAGTCTTTTTTTTTTTTTTTAAATATTCTCTCTATGTTTGTCATAGCTTTTCTTCCAAGGAGCAAGCATCCTCTATTTTCATGGCTGCACTCACTATCCACAGTGATTTTGGAACCCAAGAAAATAACTGTTTCCACTATTTCCCCATCTATTTGCCATGAAGTGATGGGACCAGATGCCATGGTAAGTTTTTGAATGTTGACTTTTGAGTCAGCTTTTTAACTCTTCTCTTTTATCCTCCTCAAGAGGCTCTCTAGTTCCTCTTCACTTTCTACCATTAGAGTGGTATTATCTGCATATTGGAATACTCCAGATGAAGCTAGTGGTAAAGAGCCTGCCTGCCAATGCACAAGACATCAGAGAGAGGGGTTCGACCACTGGATCCCCTGAAGAAAGGCATGGCAACCCACTCCAGTATTGTTGCCTAGAGAATCCCATGGGCAGAGGAGACTGATGGGCTATAGTTTATGGGGTCACAAAGAGTCAGACACAACTGAAATGACTTAGTAGCATACATCTGCCTATCTGAGGTTGTTTATATTTCTCCCTGAGACCTTGATTCCAGCTCATGTTTAATCCAGCCTAGCATTTCTCATGATGCACTCTGCATATAACTTAAGTAAGTAGGATGACAATAGACTGCTTTGACATACTCTTTTCCCAATTTTGGACCAGCCCATTGTTCCATGTCTAGTTCTAACTGTTTCTTAGGAGGCAGGTAAGGTGGTCTGGTAGTCCCATCTCTTAAAGAATTTTCCACAGTTTGCTGTGATCTCCACACTCAAAGGCTTTAGTGTTGTCAACAAAGAGAAAGTAGATGTTTGTTGTTTTTTTTTTTTTTTTTTTCCTGGAATTCTCTTGCTTTTTCTGTGATCCAGGATGTTGGCAATTTGATATCTGATTCCTCTGCCTTTTCTAAATCCAACTTACACATCTGGAAGTTGTTGGTTCACATACTGCTGAAGCCTAGCCTGAAGGATTTTGAGCATTAGTGAAATGAGCACAATTGTGCTGTAGCTTAAACATTCTCTGGTCTTGCCCTTCTTTGGGACTGAAATGAAAACTGCCTTTTCCATCCCTATGGCCATTGTTTAGTTTTCCAAATTTGCTGGCATACTGAATATAGCACTTTAACAGCATCATTTTTCAGGCTTTGAAATAGTTCAGCTGGAATTCTGTCACCTCCACTAGCTTTGTTCACAGTAATGCTTTGTAAGGCCCATTTGATTTCACACTCCAGAATGTCTGGCTCTAGGTGAGTGACCACAGCCTGGTGGTTATCCAGGTCATTAACATCTTAGTACAGTCCTCCCGTGTATTCTTTTCATCTCTTCTTAATCTCTTCTGCTTCCTTACCATTTTTGCCCTTTATTGTGACCATCTTTGCATGACATTTTCCTTTGGTATCTCCAGCTTTCTTAAAGAGATCTCTAGTCTTTCCCATTCTTTTGTTTTCCTTTATTTTTTTGCATCATTCACTTAAGAATGCTTTCTTGTTTCTCCCTGCTCTTCTCTGGAACTCTGCATTCGGATGGGTATATCTTTCCCTTTTCCTCTTTTCCTTTTCCTTCTTTTTCCTCAGCTGTCTGTAAAGCTTCCTCACACAATCACTTTGCCTTCTTCCATTTCTTTTTCTTTGGGATGGCTTTGGTCACTGCCTCCTGTACAATATTAGGAACTTTGGTCCATAGTTCTTCAGGTACCATGTCTACCAGATCTAATCCCTTGAATCTGTTTGTCACCTTCACTGTATAATCACAAGGTATTTGATTTAGGTCATACTAGAAAGCCCGAATGGTTTTCTGTATTTTCTTCAATTTGAGCCTGAATTTTGCGATAAGGAACTGATGATCTGAGCCATGATCAGAGCCAGTTCCTGGTTTTATTTTGCTGACTGACTAGAGCTTCTTCATCTTCAGCTGCAAAGGATATACAGCTGATTTTGGTATTGACCATCTGGTGATGTCCATGTGTAGAGTCATCTCTTGTATTGTTGGAAGAGGGTGTTTGCTATGACCAGTGTGTTCTCTTGACAAAACTCTGTTAGCCTTTGCATTGCTTTGTTTCGTACTCCAAGGCCAAACTTGCCTTTACTCCAGGTATCTCTTGACTTCCTACTTCTGCATTCCCATCCCCTATGATGAAAAGGACATCTTTTTTGGTGTTAGTTCTAGAAGGTCTTGTAGGTCTTCATAGAACTGATTAACCTCATCTTATTCAGCATTAGTGGTTGGAACATAGACTCAGATTACTATAATGTTGAATGGTTTGCCTTTGAAACAGAGATCATTCTGTCATTTTTGAGAATGCACCTAAATACTAAATCTTGGACTCTCTCATTGACTATGAGGGCTATTCCATTTCTTCTATGGAATTCTTGCCCACAGTAATAGATATATAATGGTCGTCTGAATTAAAGTCATCCATTCTCATCCATTTTAGTTCACTGATCCCTAAAATGTTGATGTTCACTCTTGCCATCTCCTGCTTGACCATCTCAATTTACTTGATTCATGGACCTGACATTCCAGGTTCCTATGCAATATTCTTCTTTACAGTATCAGACTTCACTTTCACCACCAGAACCCTATAAATGTACAAATCACAAGTGAGAAATAAGTCATTATCGTTTGCTGTTACAGCTAGACCCTCTTGACATATACAGCTAATGGGTGCTGCTAGAACAAAACATTATAAATGTGGCACTGTCTTAATTGTTGCTTTAGTCATTGTCATATCCAACCATCTGCGACCCCATGGATTGTAGCCAGCACGTCTCCTCTGTCAATGGGATTTCCCAGGCAAGAATACTGGACTGGGTTGCCATTTCCTTCTCCAATTGTCTTAATGGTTGATTGGAAAGTGGGAAAGGAATAGATATTGCAGGATGAGATGCTGGTAATCTCTATTGTACAATAGCAAAGAATGTGGTAAACTTTTGCCTCTCTTAACTTAGGAAAAAGGCCATTTACCTAAAGAATCAATAGCGTTCAGGAAAGAGATTGGAAAAGCAGTCTTTTACAATCTTTACAATCTTTAATAATAAAGATTGTAAAAGTCTTCTTATTAAAAAAAAAGACTACATTTGGAGCATGGGGTATAAAAAAAAGAGGCAGTCTAAGAAAGAAGGAGAAATAGCAGGAATAAAAGAGAGTAAAATGCAGAAAGCTGGCTACTTGCAAGGTTAGAAAGGGAAAGCGTTCCTCAATCTCAGGTAATAAATGATAAAATGAAAAGTTACTGGAGAGTCAAGGCCAATTGCAACTCAGCCTGGTGGCAAATATTGAATCCATGCTCTAGTCATCAGACCTATTGTTAAAATATCTAAATAAACTAAGATGCCTCAAAGCTGAGACATTTATGGCTGTGTGACCCAGTAAATCCTACAGATTTGAGAAGTGACTTGGAGAAAGACTCAATATAAGACTCTTAAATCTCAGTCTTATAAAGTCAACATAACTCCAATTAGCTTATGATGAAGGGAATGGGGTCATGAATGTAATATGTGTAGCAAATCTAAGAACTGTCTAGAAATAGCTTTGGATATAGCTTTTAGTTCTTGGAGATCTACAGAATAAAATAGCTAAGAAGCCATGCAAGTTTTAATAGAACTTTCCTATTAAATGAAAGCATGAAGAAATAAACCCATAAGCCTTAACTAAGAATATAACTTGGAAGGCTTCCCTGGTGGCTCAGCAGCAAAGAATGTGCCTGCAGGAGACACGGTTCGATCCCTGGGTCAGGAAGACCCTCTGGAGAAGGAAACAGCAACTCACTTCAGTATTTTTGCCTAGGAAATCCCACACATAGTGGAGCCTGGTGGGCTACAGCCTATGGGGTTGCCAAAGAGTCAGACATGACTTAGCAACTAACCAACGGCAATGAAGATTTTGAACTTTACACTTTAATGATAAGGAAGTAATTCATTCCTTTGGAATGAAAAAATAAGTAAAAACCCATTATTTATTTTCAAAAAATACAGGGGGTGAAGTGGAGAGGGAAGAGGGAAATTATTTACTTTAATGGTAAAACAAAGAATGCATTTTTTTGTAATTGTAAATATGAGCCACTGTCAATAATAAACAAAAAGTAAAATGTGCATGCATTAAAACATGCTGAAACCCAGCTATATTGAAGGATATTTCCCTCTCCAGCAATCTTCTGAATCACAAAATTTGGCAAACGATATTTGGCTATCTTGGTTATTTCCTTGAGTGAAGTTTATTGAATTTTCCTTAAAAACAAACATACTTCTATCAAAGTGTCTATAAACTTAATTTAAATGTTCTAAGCACTTTACTTTTAATTCTATTTACGTGTAATTCAAAGCGAGAAAGAAAAGATAGGCTTTTTTTCTTTTAATAGTAACTTCATTTTGTATCACTCAGTTTTAGTGCATAAATAGTACATAATCTGCTTCCCCGGTGGCTCAGCCGTAAGCAATCCACGTGCAATGCAGAAGACACAGGAGACCCAGGCTCAATCCCTGGGTAGGGAAGATCCCCTGAAGAAGGAAATGGCACCCACTCCAGTATTCTTGCCTGGAGAATCCCATGGACAGAGGAGCCTGGCGGGTGACAGTCCATAGGGTCACAGTGTCTGACCTGGCTGAAATGACAGCCTGTATGCAGTACATAATCCAATGAACACAAGATAGTTAATAATTTGTGTTGATTATACTTAAAATATACACTGCATCAAACAAAAATAAGCTGAATTAGAAAAGGAATCAAGTATGTGTTGAGATCACTGTTTTTGTCAGTTGTTTCATATAAAAATCAATAGGAATCAATTTGAAAAAAGCATAATAGTTATATAATTACACTAAATTCAATTAACAAAATAAAGCATTTGCTTTCCAGGAAAATAATGTACTAATTAAATTTAGCATTTAGTTTTGAGGTTTTCAAGTTTTTTTTTGAAAACTTTATAAATAGGATATATAATCTTACTACCCTGGTTTTAATATTTGCATTAAAAATAACTGAATAGCAATTAAATTTTAAAATCCATGAGAAGGTATATTCTCACCAATTATTTTACAATGTCACCACTTTTTTTGAAAATAAAAATAACCTTAGAGGTCATATGATGAGACCAAGAAACTGAGGTTAAATTATTTGCCAAAAACTACTTCGCAAATTAAAATTCAAGGGACTGACATTTAGCCACATTATCAGATGGTCAATTTATAAATTCATTAACATAAAATTTCAAAGAAGGAAGCAGTATAATTTTCCCTATTTTATCAGGAATTATGGAATTTTCCAGAACAGTGAAGGGTTTATAGATTGCAGGTCTTTATTAATATTTGTTGAAGTGAGTTGAACTGAAATAATTTAAAATAGGTTTTAGTATTTATTGTAATTTCTTTTACAATCTTTGTGAAGGTAATGCTCTTAATTTCAATAGATAAGAATAAAATCTACTTTTATGTATGGGGATGTAGTAATCAATTATATAGCATTGATAAATAAAATCAAACATCAACTATTTCAGGAAAAGAATACAAATTATTAAGAAAAGAAAAATTAGGTACATTAAAAAAGAGAAAATTGATTTCTGGCACTAATCTTTTTTGGTAAACTTTGTTACCATGTTTCTTTGTAATAATTTATTTACAGAAATACGTATATGTCCATATGCTATTTCATAATTTAAACTGCTATTTTAACATTGAAAAATAAGAAATTAACTTTCAATCTAGGATGTTAAAGTTTCTGTGGGAATTTTTCTGTGGAATATAGTTATAATTTTCTCCCTTCTCTGGTACTTCTTAGCTCTGTCACCTTAAGCAAATTATTTAACCTTGGAATACCTTTCGATCCTGGATGATTTCTCAGCATGATCTGGGTTCCAATTTGCATTACTGTTGCTTTGATGTGAACTCTCACCATTCCCACACCATATGTCCCACTCCATGCTGCTGCTGCTGCTGCTGCTAAGTCGCTTCAGTCGTGTCCAACTCTGTGCGACCCCAGAGACGGCAGCCCACCAGGCTCCCCCGTCCCTGGGATTCTCCAGGCAAGAACACTGGAGTGGGTTGCCATACTCAAGCTCAAAGTGGTTCATCTCCACCAAAGCTGGAATCCCAAGAATAGTGGCTTAAATTCTCAAAGTTTCTTTTCTTCCAAAAATCCATTTGGGGAAATTGATCCAGATAAATTATCTCCCTTAGTAATTAGAGTTGGACAATAATATAAACCAAAACATTTTTCTGGCCAGTGTTGCACATCAGGACAAATTTATTCTGTAACCTGAACATCTTAGACCAAAATAGTCATTAGTGGATTGTCTTATCCTTCATTTATGAAGGGAGAAAATTGTAACTATATTCCAAAGAGTCAGAGGCAACTTACCGACTGAAGAGCAACAGCAGTACAGTATCAGCTCTGGGCAGTGAGAATATCCTGCCTCATATGTAGTACTCTAGGTAATCGACCATACTTTTTGTCTTCCCCATTTTACACTGACCAATGGATAACCTAAACTTACCACTTAAAGAACACCAAAAGACAAAAATAACCAAAGGAAATTGGGACAAAGTGGGCTAAATTTGGTCTGTGTCAACAGGTGGCTTAGGGAAAATTATAATACTCTACAACAAAGGATAAAATACCATTCAATTTTTTCACCAATGTTACTGCCACTCTTCCATTAAAAAAATGTAGACTAAACATTTTTTTCCTTTTAATCTAAAGCCACAAGTAAACTATGAAAGAAAATACCTTTCATATAGTAATAAGCAGGCACTTAGAAACTCGGTGAAAGATCATACCTTTTCCTAGTGGACAGAGCGCTTAACTCCATTAAGGCCATAGGCTGATTAAATCACACACATTACATTTCAACGGTGTTTCAGCCAATTAAGCCAGCTCAATTCATCTCTGCTTTCTGGGGTCATAAAGACATTAGAAACAGATTTATGATCCAGCCTGTTAGTAAAATGACTGGTAGAGTTGTTTTAAAATCAGGGAGGCTAAATTAATAATAAAAAAAGTTTTAAGTGATCTGAAATAAGTAATTTTTTAAATATTTGAAGCCACCATGATACAGCCTTAATTACATTCCGAAAATACTTTTTCTTTTCTTTCTCTGAGTAGACTTAGGAAGCAGTGAACTGAGCAAACTAACCAACTGGAACAGAGAAAGAAATAAGCTGAATTCATTTTCATCAGGTGACCCTTGCTGTGGAACTATCTTCTTGTAGAGTTCAGTCCCCTTGCCTGATAATTCCAGGAGGCAGCGCATGGGAGAGGGTAGATCTGATCCCTGAAGTAACATGAATCTAGTAAATGCAGTTTAGCCAATTAGGTTGTGCAATGTCTATAACTATACAGACCCTACATCTGATACGCATGCTGGATTCACAAGCTAACCACAAAGCAACCATCTATTATCAGATCTTTAACCAAAATGCAAACAAAAAAATGACCATTATGGATTAAAGAAATTTATGTAAAATTGACAGTAACAAATGCTACATGAGTAAATTTCTATTTTATTATGCTGAAAAGAACCATGAATTTTTATTGTTCATGATACAGTTTATAAAGGGTTTAAAGATAGTTTATACTGAGCTAATTTTGACTAATTTTGAATCAGAAAAATGATTGTGCAAAATTTATCTTTCTATGATGGACTTACTATCAGAAATATGAATATGGTTAAGTATGGGTCAATCTTTAGAACATATTTCCTTTATCATGAATAAACCATTTGACTCAAGACTCAACTTGAAATCAATTTCTCTGGTAACTGGTTAGAGTATGACTCTCTTTAAAAGAGACTATCATATTAATTGTGGCTTACATAAAAAAGGATTTATTGTTGTTTAATTTCTTTGCTTTTTTTAAATCTAAAGCTTCACAGATGCAGATACAGGACTGCTATGATGGGTCTATTAGAAAAATTCATCCAGAGACCAGTCATTGTCTCACTTACTGCTCCATCTTTCTTGTGCTGTTTACCTCCATGCCATTGTGCAACAGGGTAAACCTGCCAGTTCTGCATTTCAGCCAGCAGAGAGGTAAAAAGAAAAAAGAAGAAACATTTAAGAGCACAATTCAGAAGATGTATATTTCATTTGCATGTATATGTCATTTGCATAATTTAGCCATATGGAAATACATGGCTGCTAAGGTGGATGGATAATGTTACAATGTCCTGGCCAGACCTGTACTCAGCCTAAATTCCTATTATCATGGGGAAAAAAAGGACAATGTACTAGGAGACCACTAGCAGACTCCATTACAAATACAGAATATGTAATCACCTTAAATAGATAAGAAACAAGAAAAGGTGTTCCAGGAAGTCAAAGAAGGAAGACTGCACATAATCCAGTGTGTGTGGGAGGTTTATTCCTATCTAGCCTAGTAATGAGGTGTTGAAAAGTGCATCTTCTGATAAAGCTGCAATCTGCAGTGCTCCATAGACTAACCACCAACAAATGCAAACTGACACTTCTGAAATGGATTAGTGTGCATATCAACAATCTCCTAATGGCTTTCATCCTTTCTATCACATTTGACCTTGCCTTTTGGAGGCATTTGATAAACGATTAATTATTCATTCTAGAACCTGATCCTTGAACAACTAAACTACTTCCCGGAAGCAAATATGGATGTGTATTAGAGCATCAGAATCAATCAATTATTCATTGATTGTATGCCTTGTGTTTGCCTAGTGTGTGCCAATCTCCAAGTTAGGCAGTCTGCGAGATAGAAAAATAATGGAATATGTTGTCTCTGACTTCAAAGGACTTACAATTAGAATGAAACAAATACTAAACAGGATGTGCAAGCTGGGGTTGTTATGATTGACTATTTTAGTGTCTATCTTCAGGGTCTTCCACTCAGTGCTACAAGTCTGGGCCAAATTACAACCTATTTTCAGAGAAGTTGGGGAGAAAGAAGGTTCAAGCGAAGCAAACAAAATATGTAAATGAACAACAAAAATTTGGGGGTCTTGAGTAAAAAAGAGAAATACCACATATCCAAATTTTAGATTAAAATTTTAATATTGTTTTAATATTGTTTTTCAAAGCAACTCAGTCATGTCCAACTCTTTGCAACCCCATAGATATATAATCCATAGGAATTCTCCAGGCCAGAATACTTTAGTGGCTAGCTGTTCTCTTCTCTAATGGATCTTCCCAACCCAGGGATTGAACCCAGGTCTCCTGCATTGCAGGCCAATTCTTTACCAGTTGAGCTACAAGGGAAGCACCAATAAGATAATACTATTATTACCACACAGAAAGAAAGAAAGAAACAAGCAAATACAGGACTCAGATATTAGTACCACAGTGGGTTGGTTACTGATGAGACTGTTGTTCAGTCACTCAGTCATGTCTGACTGTTTGCAACGCTGTGGACTGTAGCCCTCCAGGCTCCTCTGTCCATGGGATTCTCCAGAATAATGGAGTGGGTGGCCATTTCCTTCTCCAAGGGATTTTCCCAACCCAGGGATTGAACCTGCGTCTTCTGCATTGGCAGGAAGATTCTTTAACACCGAGCCATCAGAGAAGCCCTACTGATGAGAAGGAAGAGGGAAAAATGTATAATCACACAGTGAGTGGAAGAGGGGAAAAAACATGGAATAAGGGAAAGGAAGGCTGGATGCAAAGAGTTATGTCTCAGAGAGAAGAGCACTGTTGGAACACAGGACAGCTGGGCAGAGAGTCAGTTGCAAATCAAGGCAGTGAAGCAGAGAAAAGCCCATGTTTGGACTATCTGAAGTGAAAAAGTTGCTCAGTCGTTTCCAGCTCTTTGCGACCCCATAGGCTATATAGTTGATGGAATTCTCCAGGCCAGAATATTGGAGTGGGTAGCCTTTCTCTTCTCCAGGGGATCTTCCCAACCCAGGGATTGAACCCAGGTCTTCCATATTACAGGCAGATTCTTTACTAGCTGAGCCATAGGGAAGCCCCAAAATACTGGAGTGGGTAGCCTATCCCGTCTCCAGCAGATCTTCCCAACCCAGGAATCAAACCGGGGTCCCCTGCATTGCAGGTGGATTGTTTACCAACTGTGCTATCAGAGAAGCCCCTGGACTATCTGAATTTAGAAAACTTTGACACAATGAAGGGTTCATTCTCAATGCCTGAGTTTGGTAGGACTTCCATAGGTTGGAGCTTATCAGGAGCCTCCTTATTTCCATTTCCTTTGAAGTTGCAGATGTTCTTTCACATAATTTTACATGGAACAATTATGTTAACATATCTCAGAATGCCAGGAGTTTATTTTTGAAAAGTAGTTTTCTCTGTTGTCAAGGATCAACAGCTGATCCCACTATGATATAATAATACAATGTAATAAAGGAATAAAAGGCAAATCTGTGAGGGGGTAGGTTTAGTGGGAACTTTATCACTTCCCCTTGCAAAATCGTCTTGAACTTCTCCCTTTACGGACTGCTTTACATGTGGTATTTGGCAGGATTCCTGGGAAAGCTATCACACCAATGAGTTTAAGTAAAGGCTGTTAAACCATAAGCTGGATTTTTTGTGATTTTTCAGGACAATGTTTGGAGGCAGATAAAGCCATCAGCACAGAGTAGAATTAATCATTTGAAAGAGAAGAGTATATGGTAGGGGGTAAGGAGGAAGACTTAAATTGAAAAAGTAGGGAAAACCACTACACCATTCAGGTATGACCTAAATCAAATCCCTAACAATGATACAGTGGAAGTGAGAAATAGATTTAAGGGACTAGATCTGATAGACAGACTGCCTGATGAACTATGGACGGAGGTCTGTGCCATTGTACAGGAGACAGGGATCAAGACCATCCCCATGGAAAAGAAATGCAAAAAAAGCAAAATGGCTTACAAATAGCTGTATAAAGAAGAGAAGCAAAAAGCAAAGGAGAAAAGGAAAGATATACCCTTTTGAATGCAGAGTTCCAAAGAATAGCAAGGACAGATAAGAAAGCCTTCCTCAGTGATCAATGCAAAGAAATAGAGGAAAACAATACAATGGAACAGATTAGAGATCTCTTCAAGAAAATTAGAGATACCAAGGCAACATTTCATGCAAAAATGGGCACAATTACGGACAGAAATGGTATGGACCTAACAGAAGAAGAAGATATTAAGAAGAGGTGTCAAGAATACACAGAAGAACTGTACAAAAAAGATTTTCAAGACCCAGATAATCACGATGGTGTGATCACTCACCTAGACCCAGACATCCTGGAATGTGAAGTCTACTGGGCCTTAGGAAGCATCACTATGAACAAAGCTAGTGGGGGTGATGGAAATCCAGTTGAACTATTTCAAATCTTGATAGATAATGTTGTGAAAGTGCTGTACTCATTATGGCAGCAAATTTTGAAGACTCATCAGTGGCCACAGGAAGGGAAAAGGTTAGTTTTCATTCCAATCCCAAAGAAAGGCAATGCCAAAGAATGCTCAAACTACTGCACAATTGCAGTCATCTCACATGCTAGTAAAGTAATGCTCAAAATTCTCCAAGCCAGGATTCAGCAATACATGAACCGTGAACTTCCTGATGTTCAAACTGGTTTTAGAAAAGGCAGAGGAACCAGAGATCAAATTGCCAACATCTGCTGGATCATCAAAAAAGCAAGAGAGTTCCAGAAAAACATCTATTTCTGCTTTATTGACTACACCAAATCCTTTGACTGTGTGGATCACAATCAACTGTGGAAAATTCTGAAAGAGATGGGAATACTATACCATCTGACCTGCCTCTTGAGAAACCTATATGTAGGTCAGGAAGCAACAGTTAGAACTGGACATGGAACAACAGACTGGTTCCAAATAGGAAAAGGAGTACGTCAAGGCTGTCTACTGTCACCCTGCTTATTTAACTTATATGCAGAGAACATCGTGAGAAATGCTAAGCTGGAAGAAGCACAAGCTGGAATCAAGATTACCGGGAGAAATATCAATAACCTGAGATATGCAGATGACACCACCCTTATGGCAGAAAGTGAAGATGAACTAAAAGCCTCTTGATGAAATTGAAAGAGGAGAGTGAAAAAGTTGGCTTATAGCTCAACATTCAGAAAGTGAAGATCATGGCATCTGGTCCCATCACTTCATGGCAAATAGACGGGGAAACAGTGACAGACTTTATTTTGGGGGGCTCCAAAATCAGTGCAAATGGTGATTGCAGCCATGACAAAAAGATGCTTACTCCTTGGAAGGAAAGTTTTGAGCAACCTAGATAGCATATCAAAAAGCAGAGACATTACTTTGCCAACACAGGTCCATCTAGTCACGCTATGGTTTTTTCAGTAGTCATGTATGGGTGTGAGAGTTGGACTATAAAGAAAGCTGAGGGCCAAAGAATTGATGCTTTTGGACTGTGTTGTTGGAGAAGACTCTTGAGAATCCCTTGGACTGCAAGGAGATCCAATCAGTCCATCCTAAAGGAGATCAGTCCTGAATGTTCATTTGAAGGACTGATGAAGCTGAAACTCCAATACTTTGGCCACCTGATGTGCAGACTTGACTCATTTAAAAAGACCTTGTTGCTGGGAAAGATAGAGGGCAGGAGGAGAAGGGGACAACAGAGGATAAGATAGCTGGATGGCATTGCCGACGACATGAGTTTGAGTAAACTCTGGGAGTTGGTGATGGACTGGAAGGCCTGGCGTGCTGCAGTCCATGAGGTCACAAAGAGTCAGACACGACTGAGCAGCTGAACTGAACTTAACTGAAGGAGGAAGACAGTCCTTAAACAAAACAAAACTGCTTCAGAATTTCACTACAAAATTAGCTCAACAGTCTTTCATTCTGTATCAAATCCCAGGCTTATTTGACCTATTTTCTATAAAGTCTTAGTAGATTTTTTTTTTTTGCTTCTCTTCAATATGTTAATTTGCTGCTCAATGGAAAAGTGACAGTTAGATACAAAAACTTAAGAATTCTTGCTTAAGGTTAAGTTTACCTAAGAATTTTTTTAATTTATAAGTCCTTCAAATTTTATCATCTCCCTTAAAGATTTTTGAAAAATATTTGGTCTCATATTAAGTGTTTACTTTATTAAATGCATTATGTACTTCTAAACTGTACTAACCATTTAGCACTTTATTTACATTATTAAACCACACTAAATCAGTATACCAAACCTACTGAGGCACTAACTACTTTTAAGTAATAACATGTAAGAGATATGCTTCACTTATTAAAGAGGGTAACAGAAAGATGATGAAAATGGTTCAAGTTATAGAACTCATACAAAAAGAAATGTATGATCTAAAGAGGCCTATATCTATTAAAGAAATTGAATCAATCATTAATAACCTTGCAAAAGAGAAACCATCAGGTCCAATGGGTTCATTAGTGATTTATTCCAAGAACTGAAGGAAGAATTTATGTCAAGTCTCTACAATGTTTCAGAAGATAAAAGCAGAGGGAGTATTTCCAACTTCATTCTACAAGGTCAGCATTAACCTTCTATGGATATTTCAAGAAAACTTGTAGACCAATCTCTCTCATGAGCACACATGCAAAAATTGGTAACAAAATATTAGCAAATCAAACCCAACCAAGTATATAATGAATTTTTATCCATAATCAAGTGGGATTCATCACAGACATGCAAAGTTGGCTTGACATTCAAAAATACATTAATGTAATCCATTGCATCAACAGAATAAGTAGAAAAATCACATGATCTACTAATCAATGCAGAGAACCATTTGGTAAAATCCAACACTCATTCATAAAAATTTTCAATAAACTAAAAATAAAAAGGAAAATTTTCAACCTAAGAACAGATAGATGCAATAAACCTACAGCTTACTTAATACTTAGTGGTAAATAACTCAGTTTCCCAACTGAGATCAGGAACAAGGCAAGATATTCCCCTCTCACCACTGTCCTTCAAGATTGTACTGAAAATAACAAGTAATGCAAAAAGACAAAAAAAAAAAGGGGGGGGGGTGGAAATTTAAATATACAGATTAGGAAAGGAGAAATAAAACTGTCTTTTTTTCCACAGATGATATGTTCATTTATTCAGAAAATCTGAAAGAATCTGAAAGAATCAACAGAAAAATTTCTAGACACAAGATTAATATACAAAAGTCAATCACTTTCCTATATACCAAAAATGAGTTAGTTAAGTTTGAAATTAAAAACACAATACCATTTATAACACTCAAAAAATGAAATTTTAGGTATAAATCTAACATCTATATAAAATTTGTTTCAGAAAAAACATAAAATATAATAAAAATATTAAAAAGGAAGTAAATAAATAGATATGTGTTCATGGATGAGGAGACTCAATAGACAGCACAGAGTGTTTTAAGAGCAGTGAAACTATTCTATACTAATATCGTCCAGACCCACAAACTGTACAAAATCAAGGATGAGCCCTAATGTAAACTATGGACTTTCACTGGCATTGATTTGTCAATGTAGGTTCATCAGTTATAACAAATATAAAACTCTGGGTGTGGTACGCTGATACTGGGGGAGACTCTGCTTAGGTGGGGACAGGGAGTACATGAGAAACATCTGTACGTTCCACTCGATTTTACTGTGAACCTAAAACTGCTCTACAAAATAGTCTTTTTAAAAAGAAGCAAAGGAGATACAGAAGTATATAGAATCATTGAAAGGAATAAATCAGGAATGAGACTGTGAAACTATATGCAAAACTAATTAATGTACTATAGGGTAATGCAACTATAACTGTGTCTGATCTTTCCTCTTGCACAGAAACCATTTGCATATTTGTAGAACAAAATCATTTACATTGCTCTTAGACAAAAACCTATTGCACTGCTATATATTTTCAACAAGGTAACCTCTAGCCTTACAGAGTTGTAAAATGTATTAATCAACAGTAAATAATACTAAAACAAACATGTATACCTACAGAGAATGAGGTAATATTTGGATTGACTTGTTTTGCGTCAATACAAAATGACACAGCCATCTTTTGCTTATTTCCAATTTTCCAGCTTTTTTTCTTAATACTGTACTGCTCCAAATGATTTAAAATAATTTCCAAATGTCTATATTACAAAAATGTCTTGCTTTATTTTGGTTTTACTAGGTTTATTTTATACGTTCTGCTGAAGGCACTGTTTGATACACCTATAGTACAGTTAGCAAATCAAAAATCATACAGTGCTGAATAACTACTAAGAAGATAAAAGTAATTTCCATTTAAAAATTTTAATAGGAACCTAGGATTACATTTAAATATAATTTATTTTATATTCACTCTATGAACTTATTATTATTTTTATTATTGCTCTTAATATTATGAAGTGAACAAGCTGATCTATAAAGGCTTTATACTGTATATGATTCCCAAGATAGGAAATCAATAGGAATTTAAATCTCAGATATTCATGTTTGTTTTATCTTCAATATCGGTAATATGGTTACACAGTCTCTCCAAAATCAGCTAAGTCACTTACTAACAGTAGGGACTTATCTTATTACCTGTAAAGGGACACTGTTAGTTAGAGAACTGCTATCAAATGACTTTCCTAGAAGGGCTTTCTAGGTGTTGTTTTCAGACAAAATGTACAACCTCTGTTTTTAATAGTGTACCAACTGTACCTCTTTAGACAAAATTTATTTCAAATATGACAATCCAGAAAATGTAAACACTGTTTCTGTTTGAGTAATTGATTTGTTAAATTGTGTGCTGATGTTTAAAATTGGCCTACTCTTTTTGTACTATTTAAATAAATACTTTTATTGTCATTAAAAGTAAAAACAATATTCAGTAAATATGTTTGTTCCTGAACTCTGAATGACTAAAGATGACATGCAAGCAAAAAGAGAGGAAAAGCTTCTTTAAATATCTATCAATGGAAAAAAAGAGAACTTTCAAAATGATATCAGCAATATTTCAAACAAATAACCGTAATTAACTATTCTTCATCATTTCATTAATTCATACTTAATTGATTTTTCTTCCAATACATATTGTCTGTCTTATAAGCTTTCATAAAATCTTGCACATCTGAAAAAAAATAAGTCCTGAAATTCCTGACTCAGTCCCCTTGCAGATTCAGACATTTGTCTATATCATATCAACTTAGAAGCCTATACTGTCAGTCTGTCCTTGCAATACCATCACTAAAGACTAGTCGGTATATTCCGGTTTATGAAGTTGAGACTGGCCTTCTTTGTGGTAGAACACATTTCTACTTTGTCAGTTTTAACAAAACTGGAGACTGAGCAATCAGAAAATCACCTACAAATGACAAGACTTGATGGTTCTCTAACCTATTAATGATACAATAAACAAAAATACCAAGAATGGAGGAGAATAAAAATACTCTTATTGTATATGGCCAAATTTAAAAGGCTTCATTAGTATTTTCTTTGAAAGTACATAAGAGACATTCTATGAACAGAAAGGGAACTCCTTAAAGGTACACAATCTCTGCAACTTACTTGTATTAATTAAAATATGCCCAAGAAAAATGAAGAAAAGAAAGATGATTTTCCCTTTTAATAAGATTTCTTCAGAAAGCCAATGCATTGTTGAGCTAGGCAAGAAATCTGGAGCCTACCAAAAAAACTATTTCTAGCATTCTACTCTTTTATATAAAAAACTGACCAATAGAAATCTTAAGGTTAGTTTAAATGGAAAGATTTTTGATTTTTTTTTAATTGAAAGATTAACCTCAGACAGACAAAATCACAAGGGTTGTCAAAGGATAGTAGTCAATGGGATTAACAGAGTAAGTTCTTGACAACAGTAAAAATTGTAGCTTGCTGTCTATAATTCGGAGTGACAGAATATATTCAAAAATACAAATATATGTACAGCAAAAAAACTAATGCAATATTTTAAATCAACTACACTACAATTATATATTACACATACATATGTATACATATATATGGAGTAACATGACCATAAGGAATCACAGATCTTTCCAAAATGAATTAATTTTAATTAATTATTCTAAGTAATAAGTATATTAAAAAGTCAGCAACACAAAGTGTAGAAAATTTGCTCTGGTGAGATATAAAATCTCTATCAACTTGAAAGTTTGTAGAAAGAAAGCTAAATTTTGCTACCTCCTATTATGAGTGGACTAGATATTGTAATATTAAGCATCCTTATAATTTTTTTAACTAAACAAAATTGTCAAAATTGGGCAAATTTGCTAAAATTTTAGCCTAATCTCTTAAGTCTTTTCAGACTCTTTATTTGTTGGTATGAAACAAGGAAAAAATATTTTCCATCTGCAAACCTTCTATGACTTTTTTAAACTATTTAAATTTTAACTTCACTATCATCTTTCACATTTTGTAAAAAGACACTTCCCTTCAAAAACTATTTGCTTTTTCCATGAAAAAATGTCTTCTTTATTCCATAACATAATACATACATGAGAAAAATTGTTTAATATAAAAAACTGTGTGGGTATTTGTGTGCTAAGTTAGGGTGGATGGGAGGATGATGTGTATTTGTCTGTGTAATGCCTAGTAACCACTGTGTTGTTAATCTCTCTTATTTAAAACTGGGAATGCAAACTAGTACAGCCACTATGGAGAACAGTATGGAGATTCCTTAAAAAATTGCAAATAGAACTGCCTTATGACCCAGCAATCCCACTGCTGGGCATACACACAGAGGAAACCAGAATTGAAAGAGACACGTGTACCCCAATGTTCATCACAGCACTGTTTCTAATAGCCAGGACATGGAAGCAACCCAGATGTCCATCAGCAGAAGAATGGATAAGAAAGCTGTGGTACATATACACAATGGAGTATTACTCAGCCATTAAAAAGAATACATTTGAATCCATTATAATGAGGTGGATGAAACTGGAGCCGATTATACAGAGTGAAGTAAGCCAGAAAGTATACCAATACAGTATACTAACACATATATTTAGAAAGATGGTAATGATGACCCTGTATGCAAGACAGCAAAAGAGACACAGATGTGTAGAGCTGACTTTTGGACTCTGAGGGAGAAGGAGAGGGTAGGATGATTTGGGAGAATGGCATTGAAACATGTATACTATCATGTAAGAAATGAATCACCAGTCTATGTTCGATGCAGGATACAGGATGCTTGGGGCTGGTGCACGGGGATGATACAGAGAGATGATATGGGGTGGGAGGTGGGAGGGGGGTTCATGTTTGGGAACTCATGTACACCCATGGCTGATTCATGTCAATGTATGGCAAAACCAATACAGTATTGTAAAGTAAAATAAAGTAAAAATAAAAATTAAAAAAAATAATAAAAAGGAAAAAATAAAATAAAATAAAATAATTCTAATTCTAATTCTAAACTAATATTAATTCTACCAGTACCAGGTTCTATGAAACCCTACATGACCTTCTAGAATTAACACCAAAAAAAAAAAAGAAGATGTCATTTTCATCAGAGGGGACTGAAATGCAAACATAGAAAGTGAAGAGATACATGGAATAACAGGAAAATTTGGCCTTGGAGTACAGAATAAAGCAGGACAAAGGCTAACAAAGTTTGGCCAAGAGAATGCACTAGTCATAGCAAACACCCTCTTCCAACAACAAAAGAAAAGACTCTATGCATGGACATTACCAGATTATTAATATCAAAACCACATTGATTATATTATTTGCAGCTGAAGATGGAGAAGCTCTATCCAGTCAGCAAACCAAGACCCAGGAGCTGACTGCAGATCAGACCATGAACTCCTTATTGCAAAATTCAGACTTTGACTGAACAATGTAGGGAAAACCACTAGGTCATTCATGCATGACCTAAATCAAATCCCTTAGGATTATACAGTGGAAGCAACAAGTAGATTCAAGGGATTAGATCTGATAGACAGAGTGTCTGAAAACTACGAGGGGAGGTTCATAACATTGTACAGGAGGTGGTGATCAAAACCATCCACAAGAAAAAGGAATGAAGAAAAGGAAAATGGTTGTCTGAGGAGGCCTTACAAATAGCTGAGAAAAGAAAAGAGGCGAAAGGCAAAGGAAAAAAGGTAAGACATACCTATCTGAATACAGAGTTCCAAAGAATAGCAAAGAGATAAGAAGCCTTCCTAAGTGATCAACACAAAGAAATAGAGGAAAACAATAGAATGGGAAAGACTATACATCTCTTCAAGAAAATTAGAAATACCAAGGGAATATTTCATGCAAAGATGGGAATAATAAAGGACAGAAATGGTATGGACCTAAGAGAAGCAAAAGATATTTTTAAAAGGTAGCAAGAATACACAGAAGAACTATGAAAAAGATATCTTAATGATCCAGATAACCACGATGGTGTGAGCACTCACCTGGAGTCAGGCATCTTGGAGTCCAAAGTCAAATGAGTCTTAGGAAGCATCATTATGAACAAAGCTAGTGGAGGTGATGGAATTAGAGCTGACTATTCCAAATCCTAAAAGATGATACTGTTAAAGTGCTGCACTCAATATGCCAGCAAATTTGGAAAATGCAGCAGTAGCCACAGAATTGGAAAAGGTCAGTTTTCATTTTAATCCCAAAGAAAGGCAATGACAAAGAATGCTCAGACTACCTCACAACTGCACTCATCTCATACAATAGCAAAGTAATGCTCAAAATTCTCCAGGTAGGATTCAAGAGTATGTGAACTGAGAGTTTCCAGGTGATCAAAGTGTATTTAGGAAAGGCAGAGAAACCAGAAATCAAATTGCCAACATCCACTGTATCATAGAAAAAGCAAGAGAATTAAAAAAAACAAAACCAAAAAAAAAGAAAAATCTACTGCTGCTTCATTGACTACGCTAAAGCCTTTGACTTTGTGGATCACAACAAACCATGGAAAATTCTTCCAGAGATAGAAATACCAGACCACCCTTCCTGCCTCCTGAGAAACCTGTAGGCAGATCAAGAAGCAACTGATAGAACCACGCATGGAACAAGAGACTGGTTCCAAATTGCAAAAGGAGGACATCAAGGCTGCATATTGTCACCCTGCTTATTTAACTTATATGCAGAGTACATCATGCAAAATGCTGGGTTGGATGAAGGACAAACTGGAATCAAGATTGCCAGGAGAAATATCAATAACCTCAGTTATGCAAATAGCACCACCCTTAGCAGTCCATAGGGTCGCTAAGAGTCGGACACGAGTGAGCGACTTCACTTTCACTTTCATGCATTGGAGAAGGAAGTGGCAACCCACTCGTGTTCTTGCCTGGAGAATTCCAGGGACGGGGGAGCCTGGCGGGCTCCATCTATGGGGTCGCACAGAGTCAGACACAACTGAAGCGACTTAGCAGCAGCAGCAGTAGGGAAGAAAGCAAAGAGGAACTAAAGAGCCTCTTGATGAAAGTTAAAGAAGAGAGTTAAAAGCTGGCTTAAAATTCAACATTCAAAAAACTAAGATCATGGCATCCAGTTCCATCACTTCAAGGCAAATAGATGGAGAAACAATGGAAACAGTGACAGACTTTATTTTGGGGGGGGCTCCAAAATCACTGCTGATGGTGACTGCAGTTATGAAATTAAAAGACACTTGCTCCTTCAAAGAAAAGCTATGACAAACCTAGACGACATACTAGAAAGCGGAGACATTACTTTGCCAACAAATGTCTGTCAAGTCAAAGCTATGTCCTTTCCAGTAGTCATGCATGGATATGAGAATTGGACCATAAAGAAAACTGAGTGCCAAAGAATTGATGCTTTTGAAGTGTGGTGTTGTTGAAGACTCTTGAGGGTCCCCTTGGACTGCAACGAGATCAAACCAGGCAATCCTAAAGGACAGTCCTGAATATTTATTGGAAGGACTGATGTTGAAGCTGAAACTCCAATACATTGGCCACCTCATGCAAAAAGTTGACTCATTGGAAAAGACTCTGATGCTGGGAGGGATTGGGGGCAGGAGGAGAAGGGGATGACAGAGGATGAGATGGTTGGATGGCATCACTGACACGATGAATATGAGTTTGAGTAAGCTCCAGGAGTTGGTGATGGACAGGGAGGCCTGGGATGCTGCAGTTCATGGGTTGCAAAGAGTTGGACACGACTGAGCAACTGAACTGAACTGAAGCTGGGAAAGATTGAAGTCAGGAGGAGAAGTGGATGACAAAGGATGAGATAATTGAATGGCATCATCAGCTCATTGGACATGAATTTGAGCAAGCTCTGGAAGACAGTGAAAGACAGGGAAGCCACATTTCCACTTTTATCTAAGAATCATAGAAATTATATTTCAGGTGACTTATTATATAACACAATTACTTTTGATAGTTTTTTTCAGATTTATTAACATAGTTCAAGCTTTATTAATAGCAAATTTACATTTTTCTTGATTGTAAACAAGAAATACATTTCATATGGAAACAATATAAGCTTATTTAGTCAGTAAATAGGTATAAGGAACTTTTAGAGATGTATTAGTTAGTCTTACCATAAGAAAATAAAAGCAAATTTCATTTTAAAAACTATAAATGTGTTTCTACATTGTACAACATGGATAAAATCTTGATTACCTTGGGGATTCATTTTGTTCATGAAAACCTGGATTGTTGCATAAAACTACTTTTGAGCTGATAGTTTTTTGTGAGAATAGTTTTTGTCTCCTTGAATATCTAGCATATTTTAAATATTAAAATATTAAGTTTTTAATATTTTTCTAGGAATGCTTGTTCTCGTGTGTGTGTGTGTGTGTGTGTGTGTGTATGTGTGCCCATGCATGCTGTCACTTCAGCTGTGTCTGACTCTTTGCAACCCTATGGATTGTAGTCCATCAGGCTCCTCTGTCCATGGGGCTTCTCCAGGCAAGAATACTCAAGTGGTTTGCCATTTCCTTCTCAAGGGGGTCGTGCCAACCCAGGGATCCAACCTGTGTTTCTTATGTCTCCTGCATTGGGAGGCAGGTTCTTTACCATTTCCCGCATGGGAAGTCTATATATATACATTTACATATGCTATTACCTCTGTAGAACAATAAAAACTATACTTTTTATTTAAGAGACTTTATAGTCTAATTTATTAAACCGTTCTAGACATAGGAAATATTTCCAATTCACAATATATGAAATAAGTTTTTTTCCTCAATTACAGACATACATACCATAGAGAGTTTTATACCTGGTTTTACAACTCCAGCCACATTTAAGGTTAAAAAGTGAAAGTGTTGGTTGCTCAGTCATGTCTGACTCTGCAACCACATGGCCTAGAGCCAACCAGGCTCCTCTGTCCATGGGATTCTCCAGTTAAGAATACTGAAGTGTGTTGCTAGTTCTTCCTCTAGGGGATTTTCCTGATCCAGGGATTGAACCTCGGTCTCCTGCAGACAGATTCTTTACCATATGACCCATGGTTAAAGTAAATACAAGCACAAAAATCACACCAGTGTAGGTTTTAAAGGAATGACATGCTCTTTATATTGAGATATAAGACTGTACACACATACAAAAATAACTAAACACCAAATCTTTTGATATTTCTCATCCAACAGAGAATAAATCCCCATCTCTACATCACAGTGGTCATCAATTGATCAGATGATAAAGCCAATTTTTCCATCATAGCCACCACCAAAGAAAAATGATGTATTGGCTATGAGGAAGTCAGACTTGGCCAATATCAGAAACAGAAGCACAAACAGAGACAGAAAAAAAAAATGATGAAAAAGAGTCAGTGAAGGTAAAGTCTATTGCTACTTGGGATTCCTTCCAGGGACACACAGAAAAAGTTCCTGAATCCAAGAATTCCATGTCTTAACCACCATAGTTTAAATGGCTTTGGCAGCTGAATCCTCTTGGGTATCTTAGTGCAATCTCCATCAGCTATCAAAGATGATTTTTAAAAAGATAAAAACATGCCACTCTGCCAAATATAACCTGAGCATCTGTCAAAGATGTATTTAATTTAGTAATGAAGGAACCAGTGATCTGGGAGAGCAAGTTGTTTAATAATTGTTTTAAATTTGATAAATCTCATGTTTAAGGATGGTGTAACTAAAGATGTTTTAGCTCTAATAATGGGCAACACCTTAGCAAAATTTTACTTAAGATTATTAATCAAATTACTGAATTCTACACTTTAAATTGTGGCTTTAGAATTGCCATTCTAATAATACCAAACTCTCTTAGACATATGGTCTGCAGCCTACCAGGCTCCTCCGTCCATGGGATTTTCCAGGCAAGAGTACTGGAGTGGGGTGCCATTGCCTTCTCCATATGTGGATATAAAAATGCCAAATACTTATATAGTTATTTAACAAAAAAAATAAATTATAACATAGTTAACGTAGCCCATAACTGTGGATTCAACCATAAACATAATATTTTTTGTCTCTTTAGATACATTTCCTACCTCCAAGATCACTTAATGCTATTTTCTTTTATATTGAGAATATATAAAATTGTCCCTTTTAAAATTCCAAGTCTAAATATATTTTTAATTTAATGGGATAATAAAGTATACAAATGTATCTCTCATCGAGTTTTAAAGACTTTAAATATTTACTAAAACTCACATACTCCCATATGAATACTATGAAAACTTAGAAATATTTCAAATGATATGCAATGTAATTTTAGTTCTATCTTTGAAATAATGTTCCAATTTTGTCTGCAGTCTACTTTAAAATATTCACCTATAGGCAGTGTTATACTAGAACTACAGTGGTCAATTTAACTTAAAGCATAGGTTCATTAGATGCTTTAATTGAAAGCTTAAATCTCACGAAAGATGAACTGATTGATTAAGGCAGTGATCCAAGGCTGACTATGACAGGCCATGTCATTTCTCTTTATCTCTGATTAACTCCAGATGGCTTGGCTTAAATCAGAACTGTTTGTTCTGCTATAATGTACCTGTGTAAAGCACATTTTTGTGTGATACAAATTAGTTTGTATCATTCTTAAGTAGGAAATGATGTCAGTTTAATGTATAGTAGATGCTGTGTTAATTCAGATGTGAAGTTTTCCAACTCGTTCATTTTAGCACCACCGAATCACATCAGCTGGACATAAGAGCACTGAGACATTTAAATGCAGCAAACTGTAGAGAAATACCATTCTGGACATGATGCCAAGTCACTTTACACTCTCCCTCTTAGCACTGTTGCCCTATGTGACGGATCCTGGAAATTCTGATTGTGTTCATTTCTCTGATTTATTGAACATAACTCATCAGCTTCAATCCCTCTTTTCACATCTTTCCATGAACTAACTCAAGTTATCCTTAATGGTATATCTAAAATTCAGTATAGTATTACAGTATTCAATGTTTCATATACTTTTATTTCACTTCCCTGATAATAAATATTCATATGTAAAGAAGAATTTGCTCTGAAGCCTCTTTCCTATATAATCTAGTAACAAGTAAGGTTAAAATGTTCTGGCTTAATTCTCCCAGTGAATTACTGCCATCATATCCTAAGATAAGTTAAAATTTGTGCCTGGTAAAATTGGTATAGATCAGTTTGAATTTTAAAATTTGTAATTTTCCATAAGGTGAGTTTTAAGAAAGGGACTTACTTTCTTGAATTTTATTTTTTAAAGGAAGAATATCTTCTGTGTAGTCACAGGTGCTATTTGTCAAATGCTGATATCCAATGAACTGCGAGCAGAAATGGTGTGCTTCACCTCCAACACAGAGCACCTAGTTGCTGATGCAAGCCCCACCTACATGCCCTCCTTTAAGACAGTTGTTATTCTGCCAGCTTGAGAACCTGAGTTATGAGCACCTTGAATCTTCAAGTTAACAACCATTAGTGATGAACGCCAAACATCCAAGATGCTGCCCAGTTGTAGTTATAAGGACCACAGATCTTATAGTTTAGATCGTCTGTCATTGACTGAAGTACGCTCACAGGGAAAAGAAACTGGGAGCACATTGTTGGCTGAAAGGTGGGTGGCTTGACTCTTCCCTCCACTTAGTAGTTTGGAATTACAAATGCTCTTTTATATCCTTATAAGAAACTTGTTTAAGGAGCTATAACTCATGGTTAATTGATCAATCATCTATGATTTCTTTCTAAGAACACTCTCTTTAGTCAGTGGTTTTCTTATAATAGCACTGTGCCCAGAGGTTTTATGTAAGACGAGAGAACCCTCAGCATATCCGTCAGGAGAGATAAAAGGAAAACAAGTAAAGAAAGCTAGCAAGCTCCGTAGGCATATATGGGTTCCTCAGTCTGTTTTTGAAACTGGCTGATACAGCTACCACCTGGCTTCTGATCATATTTCCTCCCCAAATCACTTTTCATTTTCTTTGTTTCTACAGTATAGATGGATTCTCAAAGCATGATTCCAAGACCATTTTACTAAAACTTAAAAACACTGAAGGGTAGCAGAATATTTCACACTAAAATATGACTGTAGGAGTTCAGGACATATCAGTCCCAAATATGCCTCTTTTGTATGTGGACTACTTGAACCTATCAGTTCAGTTCAGTTCATTTCAGTGGCTCAGTCATGTCCGACTCTTTGCGACCCCATGAATCACAGCACGCCAGGCCTCCCTGTCCATCACCAACTCCCGGAGTTCACTCAAACTCATGTCCATCGAGTCGTTGATGCCATCCAGCCATCTCATCCTCTGTCATCCCCTTCTCCTCCTGCCCCCAATCCCTCCCAGCATCAGAGGCTTTTCCAATGAGTCAACGTTTCACAGGAGGTGGCCAAAGTATTGGGGTTTCAGCTTTAGCATCAGTCCTTCCAATGAACACCCAGGACTGATATCCTTTAGGATAGACTGGTTGGATCTCCGTGCAGTCCAAGGGACTCTCAAGAGTCTTCTCCAACACCACAGTTCAAAAGCATCAATTCTTCGGTGCTCAGCCTTCTTCACAGTCCAACTCTCACATCTATACATGACCACAGGAAAAACCATAGCCTTGACTAGACAGACCTTTTTTGGCAAACTTGTTCCTATAGGTACTTGGAAAACAACAGATGCAGGAATCGTTCTCTGAACTCCTTTATCTGCCTGAAGACAGGTCCTCTAAAAGGAACCAATTATCACAGAGGCCCTTCCCAGGAGTTTCATCAACCAGGGAAAGCTGACTCCTGTCACAGGAGAGGACACTAGAAATGACATCACACTGAGACACACGTTGTCATAAATTATCACACCCATCCACTCTTCTAAGGGCCATTCACCAGCCTAAAAATAATTTCCTCTCCCTTAAAAGGCCCAGATCTCCCCTCCCCCTTCCCCAGCAGATGGTATTTAAGCCTGAATTTTAAGTCACCAGAGGGGTCATTTTTCCTCTGGGCATCACCCTTGCCCAGGTAGGGTACACATGTTAATACTTTCTGTTTGTTTTCTCCTGTTAATCTGCCTTTCATTACAGAGGTCTCAGCTGAGAACTCAGAAAGGTAGATGAAAAAAAATTTTTTTTTTCTCTACACCATAAATAATTCTCCTGATATAACATGACAACACAAGATTATAGCACAGTGACTGGAATCCTTAACACCATGTTTATTTGTTAGGATCAATCTGATTCATAGGAATTGACCTTTGTTGGGCCATAACTATGTGTGAGATACTGTTCTAACTATTTGACAATGTGTAAATTCACTTAACACTCATAATTCCCAAAAGAAGTAACTACTATCATAATACATTTTTCATAAATGAGAAAAGAAGTGAAATAATTTCTCCGAGTTTGCACATATAGTGAAAGGTAAGGCAACAATTCTTAACCAAGCAGTTAAACTCTAAAATCCATGATGTTACACAATGTACTATAATCTCTTTATAGTCCTTACTGGGTCACACAGAGTATTGTGAGAATGATAGGAACTCAAGAAATAGGTCTTGAATAATAATTCCTGAGGTCAAATAGGCTATTAATTAATTATATATTATTTTATTAAATCTTATAATTACTATGCATACCACTGCGCACTGTTCTTCAGAACATTAAGGATGTCTTTGTTCATTTATAAAGATAAAAATGATCTGATAATTGCATTAAGAAATACTTTTAGTTTACTATTATATCCATCTAACAAGGTAGGACCACTCAGAAAATTTTATAAAATGCCACCTCTAATTTTAAAACAACTTTAGCAATTTAAAAGGGAGTCTAGAACTCCTCTTAGAAAAAATTCTATTATCTAACTGTTTCTTACATTTTGGTAAAGTCATTTAGCCTTCTTTCAGTTTCCACTTCTAAAAAAGCAAGATAAATAACCCTTACATAAGTTCAGGAGGCAACTCACAGAGAAGTAAATAAAAGATTCCACACATTCTTAGAATTCTGGAGCTATGATTGACCTTAAGAGCCCCTTCATTCTCCTGGGAATCAGATTTCTTGTAGTTACACATTTTTTCAATGTTTTTCTGTGTAGCTTCCAATAGTACCTAAAAAATTGCTATAAAAATTAGACAAAAGGAAAATCTAGACCCTAAACCATTTACATATCCTTTTTTAAACATCGGTTCTGATTCAATATTTATCCAAGACTTACACTGACTTATTCTTATATTCCATAATCCAATGTTGAATCTTTAGTTTTGGCTTTAACATCTCGGCAGTTTTGTTTTGTTTTTCCCTCTTTCTGAGCAACCTTTCTCCCTATCATGAGACTTCCTGTCAACTCTTCATCAAGATGTAGTATATTTAAGTATTCCTTTTACATCCTCAAAAAAATAAAGTCAAAGTTCCTGTATGTAGATAGAATTAAAGTTATTTCAGGGAGCAATTCTCATCAATCAATCTGTTTTCTTAAGGTGGTATTTTCGTTAACTCGTTGCTTAATTATAAGCAGAGATAAGATGTTAAACTTGCTGCTTTTTTTTTTATTAAGCTTGGTACTTAATTCTAATCAGAGATATGAAATTAAAGTCAGTACTTTTTACAAAAGTAACTTAGAAACTGGGTGCCTAAGTTATGACACATTTTAATAAGTTTTACCCAGTTTCTAGCTTATAAGGAATCCATATGATCTAGAGTGCTTGACTATCTAACAGAGGCTGATTCCAAGGACTGCATCCTGGGGACCCGCAGAGACAAGTCATTCCCAGATTAGTGCGGTGGGGTATTCATCCCAGGGGCACACTAGTGGTAGGAATATACCTGTCTCCCAACTTGAGTCACAGGATGGCTATGTTTCCTGAATATTAGAGTTAGATCAAGAAATCCTGGCTAGTCTTCATTTTTAAAACCTGAAATTGACCTTGCTGTTATCAAGTCATTTTCTCAACTCCAAAGTAATTCTTTTTGCCTGTGCTGTGAAAATATGGGCTTTTTAAATATGTTTCCCTTTTCAACTGGTACCAAAGGTTTCTCAGTGGAGACTGCTAGAGAAACCCTGCGGGAAGAACGTGTCATGCTAACTTGGTAGATTCCTGCAATGTGGGTGGCTTCCCCAGGTGCAGCTCCTGCACTGTGAATAACCTATCCCACATTAGGCTCTTGAAGGATGACATTTCCCCAGCATCAGTTCCCTCCAGTAGAGGATGATAAGTAGCTCCTGCCTGTCAGTAACTGTCCCCACCTTCCCCCAGAGAGTTTTGCATAGGAGTACCTCCAGCTTTCCCAGGCCCTAAATGATGGATTTCCCAAAGAAATTGATGCTTTTAAACTGTGGTGTTGGAGAAGACTCTTGAGAGTCCCTTGGACTGCAATGAGATCAAACCAGTCCATCCTAAAGGAAATCAGTCCTGAATATTCATTGGAAGGACTGATGCTGAAACTCCAATATTTGGCCACCTGATGCAAAGGACTGACTCACTGGAAAAGACCCTGATGCTGGGAATGATCGAAGGCAGGAGGAGAAGGGGACACCAGAAGATGAGAGGTTGGATGGCATCACTGACTCGATGGACCTGAGTTTGATGAACCTCCCAGACCAGCTCCGGGAGTTGGTGATGGACAGGGAGGCCTGGCATGCTGCAGTCCATAGGGTCGCAAAGAGTCCAGCACAACTGAGCAACTGAACTGAACTGAAATGATGAATTTCCAGCAAGTTCCAATGGCATCCATCACAGTCAGATTTCTGCCAAAATGTGAGCCATGGTGGTGTCCTTTCCAACAACTTCTGAATCTTGGCCCGTGATGGGGATGTTGCTGGTGTTCAAGTCAGTGTGAGGGCTAGTGATTGCTCCTTATTTCTAATATGCCTACACTCTTTAAAGTTCTCATCATTTTATTAGTCTATCTCTCACTATTCCATTCTCTTGTTATAGTCAATCATTCTTTATATTAAATTTTCCTTGTTCAAATTACTGCATGGTTTCTCTCTCCTGATTATACCTGTACTGATACATTTACCAAATGAGATCCTAGAATCAAATTTATGAAATTGTATTCTAGTGTGATAGAAATTGGAATATGTTCTAGTTATCATAATTAAATAGCAAAGCCTTTCCAAATCTATAAACAACATGGGTTGCAGATCTAAATGTGAAAGTTAACATAGCATAACTTTTGGAAAAATATCAGGGGACATATTTTTGGCCTTAGAAAAGATAAAAGTTTCTTACACAGAGCCACTAAACAAAAACCATTAATTATAAAGTTCAAAATATGAAAAATTGTATTATGTTCAAATAAGAATGTCCATTCATCAAAAGACATTATTAAATGACCAAAAACAGAAGTGATTTATGAAAGTCACTCATACAAATCACTACAAAAGGCTGACAACAGAATAAAAAAATGAGTAAAAGATGAAATATTTTACAAAACAAGATAGATAACCAAATGGCCAATACTTATGAAAATGTGTTCAACTTCATTAGTCACGAAGGGAGTACACAAAAATGTGATATCCATTGCCACTACAATGTCCAATAGTTAAATAATAATAATATGTAAAAAATACAGGCAACATTAAGTACCAGCAAGGATGTAGAAAGCCTGGAATGCTCACAAATTGTTAGTGAGAGTGCAAACTGGTACAACTTTCCCAAACTTTCAATATTTATTAAAATGCATATATGCATAATATATCAACCAGCAAGTATGTACACCAAAAATGTTCATAACACTGCTATATATTAAGCCCAAGATTTTGAATAACCCTACTGTTCATCAATGGAGAAGGAAATGGCAACCCACTCCAGTGTTCTTGCCTGGAGAATCTCATGGGCAGAGGAACCTGATAGGCTACAGTCAGTGGGGTCACAGAGAGTCCAACATGACTGAGTGACTAACACTTCACTTTTCATCAATAATCCAATGGGAAAATAAATTTTAGTATATTTAGTCAATCAAGTTCCCCTTTCAGTATCCTATCATTTTGCCTTTTCATACTGTTCATGGGGTTCTCAAAGCACAAATACTGAACTGGTTTGTCATTCCCTTCTCCAGTGGACCACTTCTGTCAGACCTCTCCACCATGACCCACCCATCTTGGATGGTCTCACATGGCATGGGTTAGTTTCATTGAGTTAGACAAGGCTGTGGTCTGTGTAATCAGATTGGCTAGTTTACTGTGATTATGGTTTCAATGTGTCTGCCCTCTGATGCCCCCTCACAATACCTACTATCTTACGTGTGGACGTGGGGTATCTCTTACCTTGGACGTGGGGTATCTCTTACCTTGGACGTGGGGTATCTCTTCACGGCTGCTCCCTCAAAGCGCAGCTGCTGCTCCTTACCTTGGATGAGGGGTATCTCCTCCCTGGGCCGGTAGGTGCCCAATATGCTACTGGAGATCGGTGGAGAAATAACTCCAGAAAGAATGAAGGGATGGAGAAAAGCAAAAACAATACCCAGCTGTGGATGTGACTGGTGATAGAAGCAAAGTCTAATGCTGTAAAGAGCAATATTGCATAGGAATCTGGAATGTTAGGTCCACAGGTCAAGGCAAATTGGAAGTGGTCAAACAGGAGATGGCAAGAATGAATATTGACATTCTAACAAACTAAAATGGACTGGAATGGGTGAATTTAACTCAGATGACCATTATATCTACTACTGTGGTCAAGAATCCCTTAGAAGAAATGGAGTAGCCATCATGGTCAACAAAAGAGTCTGAAATGCAGTACTTGGATGCAATCTCAAAAAAGAGAATGATCTCTATTCGTTTCCAAGGCAAACCACTCAATATCATGGTAATCCAAGCCTATGCCCCAATCAGTAATGCTGAAGAAGCTGAAGTTAAATGGTTCTATGTAGATCTACAAGACCTTTTATAACTAACACCCTCAAAAGATGTCCTTTTCATTTTAGGGGACTGGAATGCAAAAGTAGGAAGTCAAGAAACACCTGGAATAACAGGAAAATTTGGCCTTGGAATGCGGAATGAAGCAGGGCAAAGGCTAATAGAGTTTTGCCAAGAGAATGTACTGGTCATAGCAAACACCTTCTCCCAACAACACAAGAGAAGACAACACATGGACATCACCAGATGGTCAGCACCGAAATCAGATTGCTAATATTCTTTGCAGCCAAAGATGGAGAAGCTCTATACAGTCAGCAAAGACAAGACTGGAAGCTGACTGTGGCTCAGATCATGAACTCCTTATTGAGAAATTCAGACTTAAATTGAAGAAAGTGGGGAAAACCAGTAGACCATTCAGGTATGACCTAAATCAAATCCCTTAAGATTATACAGTGGAAGTGAGAAATAGATTTAAGAGACTAGATCTGATAGAGTGATTGATGAACTATGGATGGAGTTTCATGACATTGTACAGGAGACAGTGATCAATACCATCCCCGTGGAAAAGAAATGCAAGAAAGCAAAATGGCTGTCTGGGGGGGGGGCGCTTACAAATAGCTGTGAAAAGAACAGAAGTGGAAAGCAAAGGAGAAAAGGAAAGATATAAGCATCTGAACGCAGAGTTCCAAACATTAGCAAAGAGAGATAAGACAGTCTTCCTTAGTGATCAATGAAAACAAATAGAGGAAAACAACAGAATGGGAAAGACTAGAGATCTCTTCAAGAAAACTGGAGATACCAAGGGAACATTTCATGCAAAGATGGGCTCAATAAAGACAGAAATAGTATGGACCTAACAGAAGCAGAAGATATTGAGAAGTGGCAAGAATACACAGAAGAACTGTACAAAAGAGAGCTTCACGACATAGAAAATCATGATGGTGTGATCACTCACCTAGATCCAGACATCCTGGTATGTGAAGTCAAGTGGGCCTTAGAAAGCATCACTACCAACAAATCTAGTTTAGGTGATGGAATTCCAGTTGAGCTATTTCATATCCTGAAATATGATGCTGTGAAAGTGCTGCACTCAATATGCCAGCAAATTTGCAAAACTCACCAGTGGCCACAGGACTGAAAAAGGTCAGTTTTCATCCCAATCCCAAAGAAAGGCAGTCCCAAAGAATGTTCAAACTACCACACAATTGCACTCATCTCACACACTAAGAAAGTAATGCTCAAAATTCTCCAAGCCAGGCTTCAGCAATACGTGAACCGTGAACTTCCTTTTCTAAAACCAGTTCAAACTGGTTCAAACCAGAGATCAAATTGCCAACATCGCTGGATCATGGAAAAAGCAAGAGAGTTCCAGAAAAACATCTATTTCTGCTTTATTGACTATGTCAAAGCCTTTGACTGTGGGGAACACAATAAACTGTGGAAAATTCTAAAAGAGATGGGAATACCAGACCACCTGACCTGCCTCTTGAGGAACCTATATGCAGGTCAGGAAGCAACAGTTAGAACTGGACATGGAACAACAGACTGGTTCCAAGTAGGAAAAAGAGTACTTCAAGGCTGTATATTGTCACCCTGCTTATTTAACTTATATGCAGAGTACATCATGAGAAATGCTAGACTGGAAGAAACACAAGCTGGAATCAAGATTGCTGGGAGAAATATCAATAACCTCAGATATGCAGATGACACCACCCTTATGGCAGAAAGTGAAGAGGAAGTAAAAAGCCTCTTGATGAAAGTGAAAGAGGAGAGTGAAAAAGTTGGCTTAAAGCTCAACATTCAGAAAACGAAGATCATGGCATCTGGTCCCATCACTTCATGGCAAATAGATGGGGAAACAGGGGAAACAGTGTCAGACTTTATTTGGGGGGGGCTCCAAATTCACTGCAGATGGTGATTGCAGCCATGAAATTAAAAGATGCGTACTCCTTGGAAGGAAAGTTATGACCAACCTAGAGAGTATATTGAAAAACAGAGATATTACTTTGCCAACAAAGTTTCATCTAGTCAAGGCTATGGTTTTTCCTGTGGTCATGTATGGATATGAGAGTTGGACTGTGAAAAAAGCTGAGAGCTGAAGAACTGATGCTTTTGAACTGTGGTGTTGGAGAAGACTCTTGAGAGTCCCTTGGACTGCAAGGAGATCCAATCAGCCCATTCTAAAGAGATCAGTCCTGGGTGTTCATTGGAAGGACTGATGCTGAAGCTGAAACTCCAGTAGTTTGGCCACCTCATGTGAAAAGTTGACTCATTGGAAAAGACTCTGATGCTGGGAGGGATTGGGGGCAGGAAGAGAAGGGGACAACAGAAGATGAGATGGCTGGATGGTATCATTGACTCGATGGACATGAATTTGAGTGAACTCTGGTATTGGTGATGGACAGGAAGGCCTGGAGTGCTGTAATTCGACAAAGAGTTGGACACGACTGAGCCACTGAACTGAACTGAAGCAATCAAGTACTATACTGAATGAGAAGCACTAAACTATACCACACACAAGAAGCCAGACAAAAGGCAAATAATTAGAAATTAGTCTTAATGGATGAAAGTCCACTTTTGTGGAAGAAAGTATCTGGAAGGTACAGAGCTGACATATTTAGCTTGTAAGAATCCTCTCATTTTGCATTACTCAGTTTGCTTAGTTAGACTCTCACAGTTTACATTCTAGGGTCTTGATTCCTCGATGAAGTGCATTTTACAATTGAGATGTGTGGTGTTCAGTTGGTGGATTAATGTGTTGTGATGGTTGCTCTGCTTGCAGTCTAAAGAATGACTCACTGCTACTGTATTTATTATTTATGGATTACATAGTGGGCCAGCAGAGAGAGGGAAGAAAAGAACTTGCAAACTAAAATCAATACAAATAATAGCCTCTCACAAGAGAAATCCCAGGAGTTTAAGTTGCTCTCTCTTTCCTCTGGCCATATTTTCTCTCTCACTTTTTTCTCTTTCTCTTTTGTTCTAAAAAATATTATCTGCAGAGGAGAATTTCATTGTGTTGTTCTATTAAAATTCTTTGTAAAAACCATTAAATTTATTTTGCCTTGCATTTTTCCAAAAGATCCTAAGTTAAAATGGTAACAGGCAGAATACCCTTTGATTAATTCTGTACTCCATTATAATTTTTAGGAAATAAATGTTGAAGAGTACACACTTTTTAAGACCAGGAAAACAGTCAACTTATTAAATCATCAAATACACTAAGATATATGTATTACTCTTTCTAATAACCTTGTGTTTTGTGTGTGTGGGGGGTGCATTTTAAAAGTCTTTATTGAATTTGCTACAATATTGTTTCTGTTTTATGTTTTGATTTTTTGGTCACGAGGCAGTAGGATCTTAGCTCCCTGGCCTGGGATCAAACACTCACCCCCTGCACTGGAAGGTGAAGTTTTATCCACTGGACTGCCAAGGAAGTCCTCTCTAATAAGCTTATGAGGAACCTTTTCCTACTAATATTTTCAGAAGTGTACATAAAAAGATAAATCTAGAGACCATAGTTCATATATATGTGTATATGTGTGTACCTAATCATTTATGTTGGAGAAGGAAATGGCAACCCACTCCAGTCTTCATGCCTGGAAAATCCCATGGATGGAGGAGCCTGGTGGGCTACAGTCCACAGGGTTGCAAAGAGTCGGACACGACTGAGTGATTTCACTGCAATCATTTTTGTGTGTACATATCTATATCTATGTGTATCTATGTGATATATATGTGTATGTGTGTGTGTGTGTGTGTGTATGTATATATAATTTTGCTCAGTGCCTCCAGATAAAATCATGAGTTTTTATTTTTCTGAATAGAACTATACTGACCATGGTTTCACATCAATGTAAATAGTATTTTAGTATTAAATATAGTTACTTCTTAAGGTAAACAATTGCTGTTAAAAATAAAGCTCTCGGAGCTATAAACTTAGTTTGCTTAGACTTAGAAGTAAGTCTCCATAATAATCCACACAAAAAAATTAAGATAATTTCCTTTGATACATTTAAAAACTAGCATTGTGCACAATTTTATCTTCTTATATCCTTTCAAAGCAAATATTTTGGCTTATATGTTTACACAGGTATATTCTGTACTTAATCATGCTCATAACTGGTTTACTTTCTTGATCTATTATTTTATTTTTTTGGCTCAAAAATGAAAATCTGATTTCATATAACCACAAAGGCTGATGATTGATGGAGAGAGGTTATGAAGAGTCTTATGGACCATAAAGCATTGATTTTGAATCTGAGCAAAATATGAAGCCATTAGATAATTCTCACTGATGAAAAAATGATAAGATGTCTGTTTTTAAATTTTAACTTTAGCTGCTTATTTGACAATGGACTGAAGAGGCCAAAAGAGGAGCTAGAAAAACAGTGAGAAATGATGAAACAAGTTGGTAGCAATAGAAATAGTGAAAAGGACTGTGATCTTAACATATATTTTTGAAGAACTTAAAGCCAAAAACAAAACTTCCTGGGTGGCTTGAACATTTAGTGTAGGAGGAAAAGTTGATTTAAGGATGACTGATGGTTATTGCAGCCATGAAATTAAAAGATGCTTACTCCTTGGAAGGAAAGTTATGAGCAACCTAGATAGCATATTGAAAAGCAGAGACATTACTTTGCCAACAAAGGTCCATCTAGTCAAGGCTATGGTTTTTCCAGTGGTCATGTATGGATGTGAGAGATGGACTGTGAAGAAAGCTCAGTGCTGAAGAATTGATGCTTTTGAACTGTGGTGTTGGAGAAGACTCTTGAGAGTCCCTTGGACTGCAAGAAGATCCAACCAGTCCATTCTAAAGGAGATCAGTGTTGGGTGTTCTTTGGAAGGACTGATGCTAAAGCTGAAACTCCAATACTTAGGCCACCTCATGCGATGAGTTGACTCATTGGAAAAGACTCTGATGCTGGGAGGGATTGGGGGCAGGAGGAGAAGGGGACGACAGAGGATGAGATGGCTGGATGGCATCACCGACTCGATGGACATGAGTTTAGGTGAACTCCGGGAGTTGGTGATGGACAGGTAGCCCTGGCACACTGCAATTCATGGGGTCGCAAAGAGTTGGACACGACTGAGCGACTGAACTGAACTGAACTGACATGGTTGACCTGAATGTTAGAAAGATGGAGTTTGTCTTCATTTTGATGGGAAAGCAAGTTTTGGGGAAAAAACATATTAGGTTTAAGATGCCCATTAGATGCCTATTGAATATCTAAATTACAGTGTCAGTCTAATAGTTAAATATAAGAATCCAGAGAGCAGAGAAGGTAGCTGGGCTAAAGGTATAAATTTATATCCTTTATAAAGGTATAAAGGATATGTTAAGCATTATACTATGCTATTGACTGTTTGGTTGAAAAGATGATATGTTTTTGAATATTTTACTTAGCATCTTGGCTTCTTCCAAAAAACTAAGCATTTAGTTCAAAAATAATTTTAAAAATTTACAATCAATATTGTAAATGTCTGAATCCCATAATTTTAAATGTTTTAAAAAGTTAACAAGTCCTTAAAATATATAATGTCTATGGAATTTTTCATTTTGAAAAAGGCTGTGAAAACTACCAAGTTTGGAAATCTGCTAATCATATATTTAATTTAAATAACACCTTATAAATGCCTTTTATCCCAAATAACTAAAAAACTAAAACTTGACTTTTTTCCCCACAAGTTCAAAGTATTATACTTTTTCTTATTAACATGTAGTAAATATATTAATATATAGATATCATCAAGTAGGAAATCGGTAATGCAGTCAATTCTTATTATTCATGGTGATTGGGTTCTTCATCTAGGGAACATACAGGATGTGTTCCAGTGAAACTCTGGTGACGTTTCATCAGCCAAAAATCAAGACATAAATGTATTTTGTTTGTGTTTCTGTTCAAAAACACTTGTTGATTCATTAACATTGCACTGACGATCAGAAGCCCTACAACTCATGACTAAAGGAAAGATATCTTACCTAAGACACATACTCAACTATTTTATCCATAAGGCACATCACAGCCTTCTTGCACTCACAGACCCTAGACAACACTTCAGCACAACACTTGGAGAGTATTAGCAAAATCACCAACAAAAACTCAAACTGTGGCACCAGAGAAACCATGAAAAGGACATGTTTGTAGTATTAGAGCTGAAACAAGAGAGCAGAACATGGTATTGTTTGACCTCGGTCAGGAACATGCATATAGAAAGACTCCGCTCTCTGCATGTCCATGAGCAACTGAGAATGAACTACAAATATTGATTATGAGGTTACAGATAGTTTAATGAGTAGAAAAATTCCCAAAAAAATCCATAAATAATGAGAATTGAGGGTTCATATATGTATATATATATCCTCATATTCACATCTAAATATCTATCTTATCTGTTCTTCCCTATAGACAGGAAACTGCCAAATACGCAGTAGGAGAATAGAAAAACAACTAAAGAAGTAAAAATACAAAACAAAATGCAAAGCCAGTGTTATCAGCGCTGTGTTTCTGGAGGAAAATTAGAATGATGGATGTTGGATACTTCAAGAAAAAAAATAATATTGGTCTTTAATTACTTAGTCCTGATGTGACTTTTAAAACCAGTGCTCTTGGTTGTTTTATATTCCTTTTCTTCACATACATTAATTGCATAATTTTTATTTCACTCTAAAAATGTGTTTCTACTATAGCACATGTGCTAGAATATGCTATATTAGCTTATTTTATATTGATCCCAAGAGACTGTTAGGAGTTCCTTCACTCTCATACTGAACTTTATATTCCAATACTGTCCTAAACTATTAATTATTATTTATCTGTATGCCAGCAGAGAAAAGATCAACTTGGAATTTTATAGAATAAATGTGGTCATCTGAACAAGAAAATATAATTATGAACAATTTGTCTCGTGTTTATAGTGAAACTTGAGTGAGCAAACATAATCTGTAAATATTTCAAATTCAGCATTAATTGATTATTAATGAAATATATAATGACTGTACAATGGTGATTTTAAATTGCTTCATAATTTTTTTTAAATTTCATGTAAGTCTTTCATACCAATTACTTTACTTATCTTTTTAAAAATATGGCAATTAATTCTGTCTAAATTGTAATCATGTGTGTGTGCTCTGTGGCTCAGTCCTGTCCGACTGTTTGCAACCCCACGGGCTATCGCCCACCAGGCTCCTCTGTCCATGGGATTTTATCGGTAAGTATATCAAACTGGATTGGCATTTCCTCCCCCAAATTGTGATCAAATCAATATGCTTATAATAGCATGATTTAGAAATAGATTTTAAGCATCATCATATTAAAAGAAATAACATTGTATCATTCTTCACTGATATTTTCTAAAGCTATCTTACTACCTTAATTTTACTTTCTTTCTTTGGTCTACATTTATATTCCCCAAAAAGAGTTTTATTAATACAAGAGGAAGATAAGCCTTATATTTACATCCCATGTACAATTATTTGAGATGGGGAGGGAGGGAGATGGGCAATTTACATAACACTCTTAATCACAGAATTTGCAGAAGAATTCCATTTCTTTGCTTTTAGTGACTTTTGGAAATTCGAAGTATCCATTTGATATCAGACTTGACTGAGTAGTTAATTATCATATGAAAACATCCACCTAACAGTGCTCTTCTATTTAGATTAGTCATACTGCTTGTGTATCCGGAGAAGGCGATGGCACCCCACATCAGTACTCTTGCCTGGAAAATCCCATGGATGGAGGAGCCTGGAAGGCTGCAGTCCATGGGGTCGCGAAGAGTCGGACACAACTGAGCGACTTCACTTTCACTTTTCACTTTCATGCACTGGAGAAGGAAATGGCAACCCACTCCAGTGTTCTTGCCTGGAGAATCCCAGGGACAGGGGAGCCTGGTGGGCTGCCATCTATGGGGTCGCACAGAGTCGAACACAACTGAAGCGACTTAGCAGCAGCAGCAGCTTGTGTATCGCTTGAGTATAGTGTTTGAAATCTTCTAATTAGATATTCCAATGCAAATTTCTTAATATTAGTAATCAAATATTTCAAATCAATATATATTTCAAAACAGACAATATTTGGTTCTTATACACTTGGTTCAACATTTCTTCAGCCAATACTTATTTCACTACCAAAAATTCAAAGGAAGAATTTATTATTAAGGATTTTCTAAAGTTTATTTTTTGACATTGTTTTTCTAATTTTATATATATTAGATACAAACAAATCCTACACTCTCTGTTTTCAAAAAGGCATCACTTTCTTCAGTTCAGTCACTCAGTCTTGTCCAACTCTTTGTGACCCCATGAATCACAGCTCGCCAGGTCTCTCCTTTCATCATCAACTCCCAGAGTTCACCCAAACTCATGTGCATCGAGTCGTTGATGCCATCCAGCCATCTCATCCTCTGTCATCCCTTTCTCCTCCTGCCTTCAATCCCTCAGCATCACGGTCTTTTCCAATGAGTCAACTCTTCACATGAGGTGGCCCAAGTATTGGAGTTTCAGCATCAGCATCAATTCTTCCAATGAACACGCAGGACTGGTCACCTTTAGAATGGACTGGTTGGATCTCCTTGCAGTCCAAGGGACTCTCAAGAGTCTTCTCCAACACCACAGTTCAAAAGCATCAATTCTTCGGCACTGAGCTTTCTTCACAGTCCAACTCTCACATTCATACATGACCACTGGAAAAACTATAACCTTGACTAGATGGACCTTTGTTGGCAAAGTAATGTCTCTGTTTTTGATTATGCTATCTAGATTGGTCATAACTTTCCTTCCAAGGAGTAAGCGTCTTTTAATTTTATGGCTGCAGTCACCATCTGCAGTGATTTTGGAGCCCCAAAACTAAAGTCTGACACTGTTTCCCCTGTTTCCCCATCTATTTCCCATGAAGTGATGGGACCAGATGCCATGATCTTCGTTTTCTGAATGTTGAGCTTTAAGCCAATTTTTTCACTCTCCTCTTTCACTTTCATCAAGAGGCTTTTTAGTTCCTCTTCACTTTCTGCCATAAGGGTGGTGTCATCTGCATATCTGAAGTTATTGATATTTCTCCCAGCATCCTTAAAGTAAATTCTAAATTCTCTCTTCATGGCTAACTGTTTTGTCTTGATGCCTATTGGCTTGTTGAACTTATGTCACATCAAAAAAAATCTATGAAATGAGTTTTAGAAAAAGTATAGAGTGAAAAGTACTACAGCAAAAGAATTTTTATAAGCCTTGCTGTAAGGACAAGTATAAAAAGAGCTTGTGGACTAACTCATAGAGAGAAGTAGAAATTATTGGGGAGTATGGAGATGAAATTATTCTGCCTTTTCTTCCCATTATTAACCACTAAATTTTCTTGGAAAAAATCTGAATTTTGTTAATATATGTAATTTGATCCATACTTTTAATGTTTGTCATTATTTTGGAAGTAATACAATTATAACATTAATCAGTGACATTAGATTTCTTTAAATTTTAGACACATGCCACTTGGAAAATACCTAGTTATAGAAACTCTGTTCTTGAGTATATGTCAGAAGAGTTTTATTAAAATAATATCTTGATTAAAACATATAAATCATAACTTTAATGTTTGTATCAATGGAGATCATGTATATTTTTACTGAGTCTGAATCAATAGCACAAGTAAATTAATGATGAAGTAGCAAAGACCATATGGTAAATTCAATTAAATTAATTAAAAATTTAATTAGAAACAAACACGTGCCTTGCAGTCTATTAAATATTGAAGGGCATACAAAAGAAGCACAGAAAACAAAACATGTTCTTTAAATACAAAAAGCATCATTTTAAAAATACATGAGATACACACCTGAAATAGACTAAGATATCTTAGAACTTTGGAGTTGGAGAATCCTAGGTATAAAACTTAAAACCACAACTTCTAATTCTGTGATTTTGATCACTTTGCTTGAAATCTCGAATCCTCAGAGCCTCAACTGTACAATGGGAATAAAAGCAAACATTCCAATGGGTAATTTAAAGGATAAAATGAGATATTAATATAAAATACTTTGCAAAGTTTGAAACTTGTAGACATTTTTTAAATGGCTGACAATAAATATGACAATTCATATCAATATACGTGGAAATTAGCTACGACTACGCAGTATTCTACCATATAAAGAATCAATAAATGTTAGTTGCTCAGTTGTGCCCGACTCTTTGCGACCCCATGGACTGGAGCCCACCAGGCTCCTCTGTCCATGAGATTTTCCAGCCAAGGATACTGGAGTGCGTTGCCATTTCCTTCTCCAGGGGATCCTCCCAACCCAAGGATCAAACCCAGGTCTCCTGCACTGCAGGCTGATTCTTTACTGACTGAGCTACAAGGGAAGCCCAAAGAATCAATGATATGGTCTTTAATAGGGAAGACTTCAACTACATACAGGATGCTGCTATATGGGATAATATAAAAATTAACCATAATTTTTCAGACTTGGGGAGAGTACAAATGATCTTTAAGTTTTGTTTGGTCTTTATTCTCCTTTGGATTTTCTGAATAGTTTTTTTTTTTTAAATAACAATTATGGTTTACCAATCAAGAAATTGAACAAGGAATGGAATATATTGTTTTTGTAAGGGTTTTCCAGAGAAACAGAACTAATAGGAATATATAAATAAATAAAGGGCAATCAAGTTTGGAAAATTTATTATCAAAGAATGCTATCTCCTCCACTATTCTGGGCTTATAAGAAAAATAGTGTCTTGAATTAATAGGACAGTATATAATAAGAATTGAATAAATATTTGTTGAATAGAATAAAATTCACACTGTTATAAGCTTTGGGTATATAAACTCACTCTGTCACTATGGACATAACCAAGAATTTAGAAAATCTTTCTAGACACAGACTAGAAGTATTACAACACATGTCCACAACTCATTAGTAAATATTTTTTTTAACTGAATGAATAAATGAACCATAACCAACTTGAAAGGTTGTGGTGAGGATTAATAGCATCTAGCCCCATCCTTAACAGATGGCAAACACTAACTAAATAAATGGTGTCCCCTTCCTTCTCATTAATCCCAGCTCTGGCTTTCCCCCCTCAATTTAAAATCAAGAAATGAAATAACTTGTGGAAGACTATGTGGGAAATTTTTAATTCAGCAGGCTTGGACATTCTCAACACAGGCCTGTCCTCAGAACATGAATTGCTGTGATGGAAATGAACCATGAGTCCTTGGACTATTCTGTCTGACTGTTAATACCTAGTCCAAGCCAGTACTGCTCACCACATGAGACAAGTAGATCAAGAGACAAGCTGTTGGGGCAAAGGATAACAACTTTATTCAGAAGCCAGAAAACCAAGAAGTGAGAGGCTAATGTCCTAAAGAACTATCTTAGTACAGAACAGAGGAGAAGGCAATGGCACCCACCCCACTCCAGCACTCTTGCCTGGAAAATCCCATGGATGGAGGAGCCTGGTGGGCTGCAGTCCATGGGGTCGCTAAGAGTCAGACACGACTGAGCGACTTCACTTTGACTTTTCACTTTTCTGCATTGGAGAAGGAAATGGCAACCCACTCTAGTATTCTTGCCTGGAGAATCCCAGGGATGGCGGAGCCTGATGGGCTGCCATCTATGGGGTCGCACAGAGTCGGACACAACTGAAGTGACTTAGCAGCAGTACAGAACAGAACTTAGGTTTCTTTTATGCGAGTAGGAAAAAAGAATTGGCAGTTAATCATCTTCTTATGACATTTCCCCCAGGAGACAGGAGGTCTGCAAATTACTTGTAGGTGGTCTGGTGGTCCTAGTCACAAGCTCAGGAGTCACCCTTATCTGCAGGTGCCAACTAGTTCTGGAAAACAGCTAAGATGCAAGTGATGTTACCATGGACCACATTCTTAGGACTTGTGGTTCAGTTAGTGACAATGATGCTGCGAAGGATGAAGGTTAGGAGGACAAAGTGAAGTACTTTAATGAATCCTGTGAGGTAAAGCTTGACCGAGTCAGTTAATAAAATACAGAAAGACATTTGTAGCAAGGCAAGAGGGCAAATTGTCCCTATTACATGATGACTATTTTGTATGCCCGAGGCTGCTGGTCAAGCCTCAATATTCATCTTATTTTACTTTTCAGAATCAGTTTTTCAGTGACTTCTTACCCTGCCTAGATTACTGATGTCATATTTCTACTATATAATCAGCAGATGCCAGCTGCCTTTGGTTCATTTTTATTTCTCAAACTTGCCAAGCTTATTTCTGAATTGGGCTCTCTCATATTTGCTATTTGCTTGGCTCCTTTGTTGGTGCCTTATTATTTAGGTCCAATGTCAAAGCTCAGAAGAGTTTCTCAGATTACTTATTCAATCTAGAGTCCTATCCTTACACCAAACACCCTCCATAACTTGATCATAGTAATTTTCTCCATATCATCCATTAAACTCTGAAAATTTTATTTCTGTGTTTATACCTTTAGATTTGCTTTATCTATGAGAATGTAAGAGCCTTGGAGGCAAGTATTCTGCTTATTTTGTTCAACACTAAATTCCTAATGCTCACTATAGCATCTAGTATATGTTAGGGGCTTAGTAAATACATTTGATTGACATTAGAAATGATGCAGAGTGAATTTAAAAGAGTCAATTGATTCGGAAAAAAAATTTTTTGAAAAGAAACCTAACAAACATAGCTGTATGAGTGTGTGCATGCTAAGTCTTCAGTCGTATCTGACTCTCTTGCAACCCCATAGACCATAGTCCATCAGGCTCCTTTCTTCATGGGATTCTCCAGGCAAGAATACTGGAGTGGGTTGCCATGCCCTCCTCCCCATAGCTGTATATCTATTCCTAAATACTATGCCATCTTTAAATATAAGGTTCATAATATAAATAACTTTTAAAAATGCTATCCATGTCTGACTTTTATCCACATTCTTCATCATTATAATCTTAATAAAATGACTTAACAAGCATAGAATGTTCCATCTTTAAGCTGCTTTATAAGTGAAAACTGACATTAATTAATTAGTATTTATTGATTGATTTGCTGAGTTAGCCTCATTTTTTAAATTTCATTTTATTGAATATAATTTAGAAAGTGTTCAAACAGGATTTCAAACCATTTCTAATCATATATTGTGTCTCAGTAAGCCCCTGTACGTTTCTAAATCAGTACAGTTAAAATGACCTTCACCCACCACCTAATTTATTCGCAGTCTCATACTTTTCTTCCAGATCTCAAAACTCTTAAAAGTGTTCTATAATAATCCATTTTCTTATCATAATCCAAACAGCTCACGGGGGATCAGAATTCATTCACTACTATTCTTTCTTCTTTCAATCTATTTTGAGTTTTTATTTTTTTATAATACTTACACAGCATTTCTGTGTTTTATCACAGTATACTTTATTCTGAGTTTTAGGATATCTAAAATTAATTTAAAAATCTATCTCTATCTCCATCTCAATCTTAAAGTTTATACATTATGCTCCATGGAGAAATTCTAACCCCAGCAACAACATATCAACAAAGTGATGAAAGAACAAAACTCATATTTTCAGTGTTATTTACATGGGATTTAATGCTTCCACATTCTTCATTTAGAGGGATAAGAGAAGAAGACCTTTAAAACACTGTAAAACCCAGTATAAATATCTGTTTCATATTATTTAAGAAATAGGAATTATAGAAAAATAATGACACTCACTGAAGAGCAATTTTAAAATTCTCAGTATTTTTGTTTGCTATCTTATCTCTAACTGTCGGTAACAGCAAAGCTGAATCAAATTTCAACTACTCTATGGAGGCTTGTAGTCAATATACCAAAAATATCAAAATATGAAAAATGACTCAGCTTATCCAATAAAGTATAAAATAGTATTTTCTTAGTTTTATTCTTTTAAAAATTTAGCTTTAAATTTGTAGACAGCTATACTGGCAGTGCACCCTGAAGTCTATTTAATGTAGGCATTCCCTCACCCCATATTCTGCTTTATGACCTTATTTGCTCAAATTTTGCTTAGCAGTTCCTTCTTCAGTTTCTCTCTTTCCTCTAGCAGTTTCTGGAACTGACAAAAACGAAATCAAGTTTCATGTCTGTACATTGTTTGGAAAACTCTTCAGGTAAATATTCAAGTTTATTACTTATAAAATTCTACTTTCCAACCAATAGAAGTGAATTCAGCCACATTCTTTGCCACATTATAAAAAGCCTTGTCTTCCTCCAGAATGCAATATACTGTTCCTCATTTCTGTCTGGCACTTTGATAGAAGTACTTACACAGTCATAGTCTCACAGGGTTCTGTTCATGATAACACATGTTTTCCTAAAACTATACACATTTTCTCTATGGCTCTTCTATCTTCTTTCTCAGACCTCACCAGAACTGCCTTTAAAATCCATTATTTCCACCACCACTTTCCAAGGCAACCTAGACTTTTCTATCATGAACATCACAATTCTTCCACCTCTACCTATCACCCAATTCCAAAATCATTTACATACACATCTTTTTGGTTTCTGTTACAGCGGCACCCTACTGCCCGATATCAACATCTATTTTAATTTCCAAGGGCTGCCATAACAAAGTACAATAAGTCCCTTACATGCAAAGAGTTCCATTCCAAGAGTGTGTTTATAAGTCCAATTTGTTCATAAGTCCAACAAGCTTAGCCTAGATACCCAACAAACATTTATATTGTACTGTAGCTATCAACTATACTATAATGAAAGTGAAAGTGAAAGTCGCTCAGTCATATCTGACTCTTTGCGACCCCATGGACTATACAGTCCATAGAATTCTCCAGGCCAGAATACTGGAGTGGGTAGCCTTTCCCTTCTCCACGGGTTCTTCCCAAACCAGGGATCGAACCCAAGCCTCCTGCATTGCAGGTGGATTTTTTACCCACTGAGCCACAAAGAAAGCCTATAGTAATTATCAGCTATATAGTATGGTCCTGTAATAGATGTATAATTCTTTTCACACAGATAATACATAGAAAACAAACACAAAATCAAAGAAAACATTTTTAATCTTAGAGTGTAGTACCTTAATAATTACAATTGTACCAGCTATATCACCACTACTTTTACACTTGCTTCTGAACATCCTGGGCTTGAAATAAAGACACTCTACTACTGTACTATATACAGTACTGTTCTGTAAAGTTCACAAAAGAACAACCACTTGTAGAGGATGTAGGCATATGAAAACGTATGCCAGACACGTGAACTAACTTATGTGATTGGACATGCTAACGTATATTTGCATCTTTGCAGTTTGCAGATTGAAGGTTCATATGTAAAGAATTTATTTAAATAAACAGAAATTTATTCTGTCACAGGTGGGAGGCAAAATCAAGGTTGGTACCATCAGAAAACTCTAAAGGAGAAAATGTTTTGTGACTTTTCCAGCTTCTGAAAATGCCCAGCAGTTCTGGTATTTCTTGGCTTGTAGAGGCATCGCTCCAGTCTCTGCTTCTGTCATCAGGTGGTGTTTGCTTTGTGTGTCCAAACTTCCCCCTTCTTAATGGAAGTTGTATGTGTGTTTGTGAGTCTGTGTGTGCCTTCAGTCATTAAGTGATGTTCAACGCTTTCCTGTTGTTCAGTCGCTAAGTTGTGTCCAACTCTTTGCGACCCCATGGACTGCAGCATGCCAGGCTTCCCTGTCCACTCTCTCCCAGAGTTTGCTCAGATTCATGTCCATTGAGTTGGTGATGGCATCCAACCATTTCATCCTCTGTTGCCTGCTTCTCCTTAAGCCCTCAATTTTTCCCAGTACCAGGGGCCTTTCCAATGAGTCAGCTCTTTGCATCAGGTGGCCAAAGTATTGGTCTTCAGCATCAGTCCTTCCAATGAATATTCAGAGTTGATTTCCTTTAGGACTGACTGGTTTGATCTTCTTGCAGTCCAAGGGACTCTCAAGAGTCTTTTCCAGCACCACAATTCAAAATTATCTGTTCTTTGGTGCTCAGCTTTCTTTATAATCAACTTACACATCCATATGTGACTACTGGAAACACTATAACTTTGACTATACGGACCTTTATTAGCAAAGTGAGGCCTTCACTTTTTAATACACAGTTTAGGTTTGTCATAGTTTTCCTTCCAAGGAGCAAGCGTCTTTTAATTTCATGGCTGCAGTCACTGTTCTCAGTGATTTTGGAGCCCAGGAAAATAAAATCTGTCACTGCTTCCACTTTTCCCTTTCTACTGCCATGAAGTAATAGGACTGGATGCTATGATCTTACTTCTCACAGTTTAAGGAAGGCACTGTTCAACCCAGTATAGTATATTTTAAGGAAATGGGTAAGCCCGATAACATAACATAAAATAATTTGAAGTTTAGTTATGATGCCCACTCAATAATTAAAATCATGTAAATGTAATTTCTTGAATTTCACAATAACTTGGAAAGATGACATGAAATAATTTGGTGCCTTCACTTTTTATAAGACAAGTAAGCCTGTCATTATAGTGTGATTGTTTTATTTTTTCACTAACAGAAATTACTACCAGTTGCTAGAAATTACAACTTCCTCTGTGCTTGGGACTCAAGAGAAGTCTTTGGGATCTTTAAGCATCTCCACCCTTAGGGATATAGTCATAGAAACTGAGTCTTGTACCAAAAATGCTTAGGTCCCAAACTGAAGCATGAGAAGACAAGATACTTAGGAAAAATTTAAAAAAATACAGCAAAGCATTTCTAGTGGCCATTAGCTCCCTATGTGACCTTCGAAAAAATATTAGCATTACAAGCCTTGCATTTCTTATCTATTAAAAATAAAATGTCTTTTAGTTCTCATATTTTATAGTTCTAATATGAGATAGAAAATGCATAGCTACAGTTACTATAAACTGACTATAGAAATAGGTGGATTGTCAGGGAGGATATAATCCAATTAATTTTAATAGTAGTTCAGTTCCGTTTAGTTGTTCAGTCATGTCTGACTCTTTGTGACCCCATGAATCACAGCACACCAGGCCTCCTTGTCCATCAGCAACTCCCAGAGTTGACTCAAACTCACGTCCATTGAGTAGGTAATGCCATCCAGCCATCTCATCCTCTGTCATCCCCTTCTCCTCCTGCCCCCAATCCCTCCCAGCATCAGAGTCTTTTCCAATGAGTCAACTCTTCTCATGAGATGGCCAAAGTGTTGGAGTTTCAGCTTTAGCATCAGTCCTTCCAAAGAACACCCAGGACTGATTTCCTTCAGAATGGACTGGTTGGATATCCTTGCAGGCAAAGGGACTCTCAAGAGTTTTCTCCAACACCACAGTTTAAAAGCATCAATTCTTCTGCACTCAGCTTTCTTTATAGTCCAACTCTCACAACCATACATGACTACTAGAAAAACCATAGCCTTGACTAGACGGGCCTTTGCTAACAAAGTAATGTCTCTGCTTTTGAATATGCTATCTAGGTTGGTCATAACTTTCCTTCCAAGGAGTAAGCCTCCTTTAATTTCATGGCCACAATCACCATCTGGACTCATTTAGGAGCCCAAAAAAATAGTCTGACACTGTTTCCACTGTTTCCCCATCTATTTCCCATGAAGTGATGGGACCAGATGAGATATTCTAAGTATAGTGAAGCTCTCTAATTATTCAGATGGAACCTCAGTGTTTATAATACTTCATCCTGCACTTTATTTATTTATTGACTGTACCTGAGGGCATTCAAGACTTTTTCGTTCCCCTGAGCAGGGATGGAATCTGTGTCCCCTGCAGTGGAAGCTCTAATCACTGGACCGTCAGAGAATTCCGTCAACTTTATTGTTGAGAGAGAGATACCCAGAAGTGCCAGATAAGAGATTTGCAGAAAAATCAGCTTTTGCTCTTCTGTTCTTTAGTCGTGTCTACCTTTCATTATAGCTAGTAACTAATCTCCTTTAGAACATAGGCAACATTTATTAAGCTATCTTTTACTCCAAGCAGAGGAGAATCACTTAAGGAAGAAGGAAGACCGAGCAATCTAGATTACAATTAATTTTGCCACTGATTACTGTGTAACTAGACGTTTGTTCATTGTTCTTTAGTGAGCAAGGGCAAGACTATTTTAATGAATATTGCAAAGAAAAAACAAAACCTGGGACTTAGATGCCAAATAATTCCTTCTTCTTTGCCCTTTTTAGTATGCCCTTTATTATATTTATTTGTGTTGACCATTATTGTCAAGCAAATTTATTCATGGAATAAATTTAGGAATTTAGATGTCAAAGAGTAGAACACAGCTGATTGAACAACAACAACGAGGAAGATGAATGGAGTTGGGGAAAGGTTCATGGGGGCTTTTTGTTAGGAAATAAAACTGAACAAATAGGACAGAATTTTAAGATTGATAAAGTTGAGTTATGTGAATGTTCATTATACTGTACTCTATGTATATACTTAAGCATATTTTAAATATTTCACAGTTTTTAAAATTCAGATAAAATTTAGACAACTATCTAGTTTTTCTTTATGCTGGATCACTTAACTATTACTTTGATTCTGACTTCTTCACATTAAAAAAAAAACCTTGAAGAATAATTAACATACAATAATGTGTTGTTCGGAGAAGGCGATGGCACCCCACTCCAGTATTCTTGCCTAGAAAATCTCATGGGTGGAGGAGCCTGGTAGGCTGCAGTCCATGGGGTCGCGAAGAGTCGGACACTACTAACTTCACTTGCACTTTTCACTTTCATGCATTGGAGAAGGAAATGGTAACCCGTTCCAGTGTTCTTGCCTGGAGAATCCCAGGGGCGGGGGAGCCTGGTGGGCTGCCGTCTATGGGGTCGCACAGAGTCGGACACGACTGAAGCGACTTAGCAGCAGCAGCAGCAGCTAGCACCCAGGTGGTGCTAGTGCTAAAGGACCTGCTGTCAATGCAGGAGACGTAAGAGATGTGTGTTCAGTCCCTGGGTTGAGAAGATCCCTTGGAGGAGGTCATGGCAACCCACTCTAATATTCTTTCCTGGAGAATCCCCATGGACTGAGGAGCCTGGTGGGTTACAGTCCATAGGGTGACTTGTAGTTGGACACAATTGGAGTGACTTAGCAAACAAGCAAACTTTAGCGATCAAACAGTCAAAACGATATAACAAAAAATTCAAACTTGCATTTGATTACTATAGCTGTTATCCTATTTCCTTCTCTCCATAACTTACATAAGTTATTATTTCGTGCATCTTTAGTGCATCTTAACAGATAAAGAAATTGACACTAAGATAGATTCAATTCTTCACTGGATTCACATGGAAGCTAGGAGACAGATCTAAGGCTTAATGACATGTTCTAGGATGCTAAGTATGTTTATTTGCTACACTAATTCTCAATAATTCTTTGCTCTTTGCTGTTTCTTTTAGTTATTGAATTTTCTAACAATAGATACATTTTATCATCATAAGTGTCTATGTTCTTTCCTAACTTGAAGGCTTTTTTGCTTAAAGTCTGCTGGAGAAAGACAGCATGACACTACTGATAGCATTAACATTAAATTGACAAATTAATAAAGATCACATACTACCTATATGCTGATATAGACATTTACATCTGCAGAAGTTTACAATTATGATTTTATCCCATACATTATTTAAAAATCATTTGATCTCATAGTCCCTGTGTATTAAAAGAGGAACCATGCTTTGGGCAAGGAAGAATGTTTATCAAAATGGAAAGTAAGATTCATGTCATCATCAGTGTTTCACCTGGAACCATGGTGCTACTTACTGCAGTGTCTTCTATCAGTTCATTGTTTTCTTGGAAATAGGAGGAAAGGGGTGGGCGGACCCATGGTGGGGGCTCTGTAGAAGGATGAAAATAGAATTTGTGGATTCATCTACTAGTCAGAAATTTTCTGTAGTGGCTTCAAGTGACTTATGACCGCAACTATTCCATACATTTTCCTGTCACCCATGGGCAATAATTTTAAATACCTTTTGTGTTATTTTTTAGAAAAACCTAAGATTAACAGATGAAATAACTTATGTACATGGCAAATAAATCCTGACCTGGAAACGATGTTCACAGAATAGGATTGACGTCTACTCTACCGTGAAGGTACAGTAAAGGGGGATTTCCAGCTCTGGATGGGCCTCTCCAGGTCCCGAAGGCTTCCTTTGCAAGACAGTTGGCTGGTAACATACAAGACTTAGTCTGAACATCTGAATTAAAATTCAGTCTCTGCCTAGGTGGGGCTTCCCAGGAGGCACTAGTGATAAAGAATCTACCCGTCAATACAGGAGACAAGAGACGCAAGTTCAGTCCCTGGCTGGGGAAGATCCCCTGGAGGAGGGCATGGCAACCCACTCCAGTATTCTTGCCTGGAGAATCCCATGGACAGAGGAGCCTGGCAGGCTAAATTCTATAGGGGCACAAAGAGTCAGACTCAATGGAAGCGACTTGGCACATGCGCACACACACACACACGCGCACACACACACACACACACACACCTAAGTGCCTCTGATCCAGCAGAGCATCTTATACAAGTCACTTAACTTTTCTGAGTCTCAGTTTCTACCTAACAATTCCGCTTCACTGTGTTCTGGCATTAGAATAAGAGCGTTTATACACGAAAATGCTAAGCCTAATAGTTTGGCACATAACAGGCACTCCTGGAAGCATCCAAGCCAGTTCATTATATCCACACATGCCTCCAGGAAACAAGATTGCAAGTCACAGTTAGAAGTCTATTCCTACCTTTAATGACCCTCAGATTAAGTCTCCGAAAACCATTTATTTAACAAGCCTGTTGTTTTCAGCCTGGCATGCTTGAAGTACATTAAAAAGCACCTGTTTGGCTCCTGCTGAAAGTCAGGACTAAAGAATGACTAAGCCAGTAAGCCAACCAGAGTTACGAAATGCTACTAGTGCCTCCTTCAAACTGGGATTTATGTTTGCTCCACAACATGGACAGACCAGGCAGTAAGATTCAAATATAGTAACAGTCAATAACAATGTTTAGAGTTAAGGAAAAGCATAAAATAAGTATCAGAGCACTTCTGTCAGAGAAGTTACACAGATCTAAAAATTATAGCTAGTGAGATTTTATTTATTTAGTTAACAAAATACCGCAAGTGTGACTATTAGTCATTTGTGAAATTGTTCAAATGAGATTATAATTAGAATTAATACTCTTAAATGTTTCATTATAGAAACTATGTTCCATCATAGTAATATTATTAAGGCAATAAAGATCAGGGGAAAATGTCTTCTATATATTTTATCTATTAAGCATATTTTATCTACTCATTCTGTAAAGCTTGCTGTTGATCCAAAGTTGTAACATAAAGAAATATTAATCCCTCTTCCACAGATATTGTGTTTAATTTTAGATAATGGATTGTATGCCAATAAAAGACAATTCTTTTAATATTTTAAAATATTTGAAGCTTCTCTTAAAAATGTTTTCCTACTTGAAAAAAAATATTGAATTCTCATCTGCGAATCTTTCATGTAACATTTCCTTCCTTTTATGTAAAGAGAAAAAAAGAATATAAAATCTTAGTGCCTCAATTCTGTGATGTTATTTTAGACTAAACATAACAGTAACAAACAGAAAACAAGAAAAACCCTTCGTAGCCAAATCCAGAAGGAAACATTTTCAGGCAGTGTAGATGAGGAAAGCACTCTGGAAGCTGCAGTGGGTTAAAACGTTTTAGTTAAGAATAGAGTGCATTTATTCACAGAGCACTCGTCACACGTTGCTTCACGGCTCTTGTCATGCTTTACCTGATCATCTAGGGATGTTTCTTCCTCACCTCAGAGCTTATTTGCAATCTAAGTGCAGTATGTATTGATTTAAAAACAATTTCAGAGCTGCATTTTTCCCCCCAAGGAAGTTTAGTATATAATTAACCCCTTGTTTCTGGAAATAAAGGTCTTCATATTAAAAAAATAAAAACATAATTAACACTACCAATTAAAACCTCTATTGCTAAAGGTTCATTCCATTCCCAATATATTCACAGATAGAGTACATCAAATTTGTCTTAAAAAAATACTTGTCCATGATACTCAAAGAAAAAATATATTTGAATAGAAATGCTGAAGTATTTACAGAGACCTAAAGTTACTCCCATGTGTTCTATTTAGTAAAACTTCTGAAGTGCATACTGTGCTTGTATTCTTAAATTATTTACATGGGTGTAGACGATTACAAATTTCTGTAGGGCATAATGTTAGTGATGACTAGGGTAGATATAATGAATATAAGACTAAACTCTATGTCAGATCTATTATATACCTAGGATATTATTCTGACAAAGAAACTGAATGTTAATATGAAAACACATGCTTGTCATGTACAGTTTCAATATAATAAACCCTTTATCCACATTTTTTTCCCTAAGTTTTTGTGTACCAGTTATATTTTCAGTGTTAGCGTTAGCTGCTCAGTTGTGTCCGACTCTTTTATGATCCCGTGGACTGTGGCCCATTAGGGTCCTCTCCATGGAAGTCTCTAGGCAAGAATGCTGGAGCGGGATACCATTTCCTTCTGCAGCGGTTTTTCCCAACCCAGGGATCAAACTTGGGTCTCCTACATTGGAAGCTGATTTTCTACCATCTGAGCCACCAGGGGGCCCAGTTTTTCAGTATTATCACCTCTTAAAATAATACACATCATAGGTTTACTAGCCTCTATGTAAATATAGTAAAACCTCAGCTTCAGGAGATCAGCTTTCTAGAATATCTCAGAAACCATAAATATACACTGCCATTAACACACGCGCACACACACACATCTCACCTTAGACACCCTCAGTGGTTTTAGTGTCAATGGTTCAGCTCAAGAATATAGAGCATACAACAAAAGAGAGAGGGAAGGAAGGAGAGAGGGAGAATTTAATTCAAATTTTAAAGACTATACCTAATGCACTATTGTTTTTTGGTGTGTTTCTGAGAAGAAAAAAGAAGTCTATGATGAGTCTATGAAGTTTATTTAAAAAAAGAGCATTTTCACACAAATGCTGATAAAATATTAGAAGAGAAAGACAAAACAACAACAACAACAACAACAACAACTCAAGAAAGGAAAATGGAGATGCTACTAGTAGTTTGGACAGGATTAAATGCTATAACAACTATGATAACAGTAGACGCTGATGGCAGACGTCTTCCAACAAACAGAGAATAAGGGAGATGTACCAAAGTCTCCTTGTGGGTTCTACTTCCCTGGGAGCTTAAGGGATGTGGGTCAATGATGTGCATTGGGGGAGGGATGTGTCCCTTGATGGTGGAGAGAAGAAAGACAGAACAAGGTTAGTTTGACTGTCCCTGAATCCAGAAAACCAAAAATCTGGTGAATGGGAGTTTTGTCACCCTGAAGCATCCATAGTGGACTACATTTACCCATAACTTCAAAGTATACAGCAATACTAGGACAGAAAAAGTAGCTTTTGTTTAGCTAACAGGCTTATCCTTAGTTCCTTTCAGAACTGAACGCATGCCTAAGGGTGGAGAAGGATTCCTTTCTTACAGGTCTATGGAATTTACCCTGAAGAGGCAGGGTTCCTGCTAAGAGCATATTTGCCACTCTCTTGCACTCCAGTTTGGGGTTTCCCCGTGGCTCAGATGGTAAAGCCTGCAATGTGGGAGACCTGGGTTCAGTCCCTGGGTTGGGAAGATCCCCTGGAGAAGGAAATGGCAACCCACTCCAGTATTCTTGCCTGGAAAGTTCCATGGATGGAGAAGCCTGGTAGGTTGCAAAGAGTTGGACATGACTAAGCAACTTCACCTGCACTCCAGCTACTTCTGTTCATTCATGGGCTTAATTTGTGAATTAGGTTTTCAGCTGGAGGTTGAAATAATATTTCAGAAAACATTTTGGGGAAAAACTAATCCATTGTCCATAATTTCCAATCATTAATTCAATCTCAGAGAAAACATTTTGGATTTTGCTTATGATGACCTTCTGTTCAAAGTAATATCTAAATTTTGGATACTTGTTCTAAAATGTCTCCTGTGGGAGTTGTCCTCTTTGTGTGACTGGCACGCTCCTGGGCCAGCATTCAGGGGCTTAGAAGAGCCCCCTGGCCATCCCCCTTTCTGAACAGTCTGGGAATCAGTCATTTACTCCCTTCCTCATTTCAGTGTCACTTTGAACCTACCTCTGACGATGTAAACGCTTTTTGTATCCTTTCATGATAACTATATGCTTCTCAGACATCACTAAAAATGGAACTGCTGAAGGCAAATTTCACATTTTTTATCCTTAAATTCCCTGTAGCAAGCACAAAACTTAACATAGCTTTCTGGATTTCAGTGTTTTGTTTTTTCCTTCAAGTGGTGACAAGTAGGATTGTCATTTTTAAAGTTAATTTTGTTGTGTATTCAATATAAAAATAGATCGGTGTTCAGAAATCAAAAGTGAATTTGTTAAACATGTTGAGACTTCAAATCTGTTTAAATTTTAAATAGAAACTTATATCTAGTTTTCTTAAATATTAATGAGTTTTTAAACTCTTTATAAATTCAATGAATTCTGAAATCTGAAAAACTTATTAAACACAAAACATTTAAAGGGATTAAAGTTTTTATGTTTTGCAATTTACTAAACTATTTAGTCTTTCCATTTTTCTTTCTACTAAATCTTTTGTTAGCTATTAGAACAGAAAAGTCATGTTTTCTTAGTCTAACATTTTCCAAATTAGTGTCACACTAATCATCTGCAGAGTTATATAAGTTTTATAAGTTATATAAGTTTTAAATTCCAAATACAAGATAGACAATTAATTATTATTACTAACCAGGAGATATGTCTCAGAAAGTCTAAAATCAAAGTTCAAGCTGTAGGCTCTGCAATTTCACCAGGAGATGTTATAATTTATCAAAAATCTCTTATACTCCCCAAAATATTTTTATGCACAGACCTTCCTATGTCTTATTTGCATCAAAAACCAGAAAGTGAAATAGAACTTCTTGTACTTGCTAAAGACAAGTTGTTTAGAGGTCTTTAGAGTTTTAGAAGTATTTAGAGGTCACTAAGTCGAGTCTGACTCTGCGATCCCACAGACTGTAGCCCACCAGGCTCCTCTGGCTATGGGATTCTCCAGGCAAGAATACTGGAGTGGATTGCCATTCCCTTCTCCAGAGGATCTTCCCAACCCAGGGATTGAACCTGGGTCTCCTGCACTGCAGGCAGATTCCTTACCATTTGAGCTACAGGGAAGACCTCTGTTTAGAGGGAGTTATTTTATTTAAAGCAGTTTAAATCTTAATGAAGTAAGTGAAAAAACAAATTAGAAGGACAAAGTTACTTTTTCTTTCTTCTTCATTAGTTTTCTGTTGGGGAAATTTCTAATTTTTTTTTGTTGTTGTTGTTATTAAACTATAAGCATAAAATGAATTTTGGCTGAGAAGTCTTAATTGCACTATTGTGTAGGACCATAAACATCTTTCTGGGCCTCCATTAGAAGAAGACCTGACCCTGTTAGAACATGGTTCAAAAGAAAATGTTCAGGTCACTAGAGTTGAAAAGGGCAATGGAAACACATCATGGTTGAAGAGCTAATGTGGCAAGGGTACTGATTAAGCATTTCAAGTGCACTGGTGTTTATCTTTTTGTGCTAACTTCATATGTAGCAACCATAACAAGGCCATTTAGTGCCATCATGACATTTCTGCTTATCCAGATGTCAAATAAATTCAATTAATTTCAGCAGTAGCTAGGTCTTCAAAGACCATATGCTGTCTCTGGGGAATGTTTGTGTGATCTACTTGCCAGATGTGAAACCAGAGCTGTGAATCAGCAGTTTTCTAATTCAAAATGACTGTGTGCATGGTCTGACATCACCATCCATAAGAAGGAAGAATGCAAACTTGCTTCACACGAGGTATGGTGTTAGGATGTAAGCAGAGATGGAATTTGACTGACCTTCCATTGTGCTCACTTAATTGTGTCCTAGCATCCTTCGTGCGCTCTGTACTATCTATTTATTTATTTATGGCTGCGCTGGATCTTTGCTGCTTTTGTGCGGGGCTTTCTCAAACTGTGGTGAGCTGCTTTTTGTGGTGCACGGGCTTCTCCTTACGGTGGCTTCTTGCGTTTTGGAGCATGGGCTACAGGTGTGTGGGCTTCAGTAGTGGTGGCCCAGGGCCTCAGCAGTTGGTGGACCGGTGGGCTTTAGGGCAGACTGGTTCAGTAGCTGTGGTGTAGGGCCTTAGTTGCTCTGGGGAATGCAGAATCTTCCCGGACCAGGGATCAACCCCATGTTCCCTGTTTTGGCAGGCAGATTCTTATCTACTTTCCACCGGGGAACTCTCAATGCATTTTTTGTGAGAAGTATAAATATGTTTGGCAAATAAATGCATTCACCCTTTAAAATTATTTGTTGTGTTTCCATAACTCTTAATAACTTCTCCCTACATTACATATTCCCTATTAGGGAATCCAAATATCTCTTCTATTGGAAAATATTCAATTCCTATCTGTGATGGCTAATTTCATGTGCCAAACTGACTGGGCTAAGGAATGCCCAAATACCTGGTAAAACTTTACTTCTGGGTGTATTTGTGGGGGTGTTGCTGCAAAGATTATTATTTGATTCAATAAACTGAGTAAAGATATACCCCTCACATGTGTTTGCATGGGCAGTGGTATCCTTCAATCCATGGATGGCCTGAATAAAACAAAAAGAGAAAAGAAGGGAAAATTCACCCTTTCTTCTTGAGATGAAACATCCATCGTCTCCTGCCGTTGGACATCTATGTCCTTGTTTCTTAGGCTTTTGAACTTGAATCACACAGGCAGCTTTTTTGGTTCTTCAGCTTGCAGATGGCAGACAGTGGGATTTCCTGGTCTCCATAATGACATGAACCAATTTCCAAAATAAATCTCCCTATATATGTATTCTGTTTGCTCTGGTTCTCTGGAGAATGCTGATTGGTTCAATATTGAAGCCAAGTTGAAATTATCATGGACTACTCACAATAGATGTCTTTATTGGGAAGGCAAAAGAGACTGGAGCGGACTGTGTGTGCACAAGAGTTAAACCAGGTGGCATGTGCACTCAGATCACAACATGAATGCCAAGTTAAAGAAAGCAAAGGTGAATTACTCTGATCCAGAAATAATCCAATGTATCCTGTTCAGCACTTCCATTACCTTGTGAACTTTCCTTTTTTTTCCTTTCTTTTCCTTGTGATTATATCATATCTAATGAGAAATCAAATTTTCACCCTCCTTTCTTTTAGAAAGACACCAATAGATTCACTTCACTCCAGTCTTGGACTGAGTGATTAAATAAAATTAGAAAATAAACCTTAAGTCTAATTCTAAAAATTGCTGAAAGTGCCCCAAATCATCAAATACATTTCATGGAGAATTTTAAGCAAAAAAGAATTTGGAGAATTCGAATAAACGCAGCATCTACCTGACTGACCCAGAGGTGGCAATGTTGGTGGGAGTTTTCCTTCTGTTTAATGGTTTAGCAGAGTTAGTTGTTTGTTTTTTTTTAATAAGTTGTGTTTTTACTATTTTTGACTTGTTATACTTTTTTGTTTGGATATATTTTTAGTCCTAACAAATAAATTTGGTTACACTTATACAGCAGTTAAGTTTCTCATCTATCTCAGCTTGCTGTTCTTTAAAAAAAATAATTAGATAAGAAGAAAAGGTCAACTAAGACAAATTATTTATGAAAATAAAAGATTTCAAATGCAGAAGTTAGCATGCTAAGTCCTTGTCAAGGACTTTACTCTTTCTACTTTACTCTTCCTAGATAAAGTGGCTGTAGTGAATTTTCAATGAACCCTATGTTATTCTGAAGTAAGTAGAAATGACTAGAAAAAAAAAAAAACACGTGAAAGGCAGCTTGAAAAAGTGAAGTGAAACTAGAACTCTTCAAACCTTTGCACATTACACGGTTCTTCTTCTCTGGCTAATATTCTGCTTTATATTCAAATTAAATCTAAAGTGATTAGTAGCACTTAAATGAGAGAATCTTCCTGTGATGACACTGTGAGCTTGAGAGAAAATTAGGTTAGGAAAAAGAAGCTTGGTTTGATGAAGTACAGTTGCAAAATTATATGTCAGTGTCTGTATCAGTTTATTATTTTGAAAATGACTGGCAAAAAGCAGTATCATAATAGTATTTTTATTCAAGGTTTTCATATTGGAAATATTCATTCACTTATAAAAACTAGAGCCATAAAATCCTTACACAGCTTGATTTCAGTACAGATTCCTTTAAAAAAAAAAAAAACTTTCATTGTGCCAATTTCTGATCCAAATGCAGAGAACCACAGTGTCATTTCTCAAAGGTAACAACCCCACCACTGCTCTGCCTGAGGACTTTATTAGATTTAATACTGAGAGCTCACAGTCAGCCACTGCCAGTGAATCCCTTGAAAGCTGGAAACTTGGGTTATCTTTTGTCTACATTTCTGTTACACAGACTGTTGTTAACCTTCCATTCCCAACTTGAACCTACTTAATGGCTTGCCAACCAGCAGCTGCACCCGTGAAAGCCTCCAGCAAGAGAAATGTCGTCTTTCACATCTTAGAGGTAGTGTCGATTTCCGAGAAGAAAGACAACCTGATCTTTAACATGTCATTTGTACTTGCAAAATACAGTACATCTGCATGATGATATTCCTTCTGGGAGATCAACATGTGGATTATTCTGCAACGTCGGCAAGTGATTGAAAACTTTCAATTTAGTGTCCTGTAAAAGAAATGGTGAGGGGAGTACCATCACGTCACAGTGTGGAAAATAGGTTTACTAGTTACTAAATCATTAAAACAATAGAATTACCTATTAATAACTTAGGCAATCTTTATGGTCTCTTTTGTTTTCTTTTTTTCTTTTATTGGCTTGTTATTTAAAAGATCGCAAGTATGCAAAAGTTTAACTCTTCATATTGGTGTGGGTATGCAGGCTCAGTTGTGTCTGACTCTTTGTGACCTCCTGGACTGTAGCCTGCAGGCTCCTCTGTCCATGGAGTGGGTTGTCATTCCCTTCTCCTGGGGATCTTCCCTACCCAAGGCTCGAACCCAAGTCCCCTGTGTCTCCTGCATTGGCAGGTGGATTCTTTACCCTTGGACCACCTGGGAAGCCCTAACTCTTCATATTACAAGTTAAATTTCCTGGTTCTTTATATACTAGAAACATAAATAGCAAATGTTCCAGGTTGCTGCTAAGTCGCTTCAGTCGTGTCCGACTCTGCATGACCCCAGAGACGGCAGTCCACCAGGCTCCCCCGTCCCTGGGATTCTCCAGGCAAGAACACTGGAGTGGGGTGCCATCGCCTTCTCTCCAATGCATGAAAGTAAAAAGTGAAAAGGAAGTCTTTCAGTCGTGTCTGACTCTTCGCGACCCTGTAGACTGCTGCCTTCCAGGGAAATGGGATTTTCCAGGCAAGAGTACTGGAGTGGGGTACCATTGCCTTCTCCGATGTTCCAGGTTACATCAGGATCTTCATAATTGTTTATCTATATCACATATTAAAATTAAAATGGATGTTTATTAGTTTTCTCTCCCAGACATATGTGAATTATGAAAAGAATAGTTCATCTCAATGTAACAGAAAATAATGAATTTTGTCTATGGATAAAATGACATAAGTCATTTAAAAGAATAGCTCTTTATTATGTATCCTAAGGCCATGTACTCTTAATTAAATATGTAAATATTATTAAGCAAGAGTTTTGTTGCATGTAATTCAACATTATTATTCCACATTTAGAGATCGTGGTTGAGGAAGTATTCTATGCAGGATATATACTTAACATGAAAGAAACATAAGCCAGAAAACAAAAAAAAAGAAGGAAAATTTAACAAATATTTCTATTGGTACTGCATAAGAGTGAAGCATCACCTTTTTTCCAGGTTAGAGATAGTTCAAACAATTTTATCTAATAATTATAACACTGGCTATTCACTTCATGTTGAAGTGAGAGAATTTAGAAATATTTTCAAAATTGCATTGCCAATTCTACTTTTGAAAATTTGCAAATGCCATCTTGTGATTTTTTTAAAAAATATCTGATATACAGTTTGGTGCATATCATCCAGCTTAAAATATGTTGACACTCAAATTCTAAGCATGTATTGAGAATATTTCTAATCTATTTCGTGAATTAGCAGTGCAAACCTTTTGCATTATCTATGAACACTCTCCATTATAAAGTACATTTACCTTATTTTTAAAATTTGTTATAAAAAAGTGTTTCCCAAACTTAAGAGGGCACTGGAATCACCAAGGAATTTTGTATCAGTAGATCCAGTTTGGAGTCAAAGAAACATCATTTCTAACAAGTTCCCAGATGATGTTGATACTGTGGTCTCAGAATACAGTTTCAGAACCACTGGAAAGTTAATTCTCCACAAGAGAATATGTGGCGATAAATATTTATGATCATAACATTATTTTTTAATTATCATTCAAAATAAGATACTTTGATTTTTAGTTTCTCATATTAGATAAATCACATTAGTTATTGAATTGAATATTGACATGGCATTTAAAATGCAAAATTTTAGATCACCTCAGACTCCTCACTACTTCTCATACTAAAGAATCAGTGATTCTTTAATATTTGGGAAATGGTAAACCTAAAATTAATTCTGTATTTAGTGTGGAATATATGTTTAATAAACCATAAGCTTCAAAACATAAAATATGACTCTAGTCTCACCAGGATTCATTAGCGATGATAGAATACCTAGAATTGTTACCAGATGTCTTGGTCCACTCACCTCTTTATACCATCATGTGTGTTATAGAAAAGAAAAAGAAAGCAGTAAGTTATTAACCATATAGACAAACTTCTCAAATCAAATATTTCTTGGTATATGATCAGGAAGAACAAATTACAGTGGAAAGGTTCAGAAGTACTGGATTCTGTTTTTCAATGTTTTATTACTGTGCATGGAGACAAATTATGTAAACTCTCTATGCCTAAATCTTCTATTTGTGAAATGAAAAGATTCTTTGGTTGAGCACTAAAGTTTCTTGTATTTCTGTAATACACTGATTCTTTGTTTTTGTTCCTATAAATACTTTTCAACTCACTTGCTCAGAACACCCTGGTGTTCTGACACTGGTCATGCTCACTTCCACGTATTTAGTAAAATAAATTAATTAGGTGCACTCTAATTGAGGTAGCCATAACAAAAATCAATTGGAAGTTATTAAGAGATCATAATTACATTTGAGCGAGCTCTATAATAATTCAAAATTCATGTTGCTTAAGTAAATGGGAACTTCTAATAAACTTTCTTCCATTAATTTTAGAAAGATTTACAATTAAAATGATCACAGTTGTAGCCACATATTTGTCACAAGAATGCAGGGAAACAGCAAGCACAATGACTAAGCAGACAAGAGCAGAAGAAGTAAATATAAACCTCTGAATATTTTATATAAATGTATACATATCTAAGTTTTTAAGTTGCAAAACATAACACTCAGATGAAACAATCATAGAGAGAAAATTGTCCTCTCAAATGTCATTTAATATTTGATCAAGTGTAAAGTTGATCTATATGTGAGGAAGAGTCATTGGAGACCCAGAAGGAAACCAAATTATAAGCATATTCAGTGACTGACCATGTAAGATGTTTTAGATTAGGGTCAGAACCTCAAGTCTAAATTAAATATTTTGCTTAAAGAAATGCTTATCAATTTGCAGTTAGTATGAATATGACCCAGAATCTAGGAAAAATCTGCTGATGTGAGTGTGGATCATAAGTCTAAAAATGACATTTACTGAAAGAGCAAACTGACAGCACAGATAAAAGAAGTTACAACACAGCAAAGAGATGGGGTTTTAAAAACTCAAGTCATTCTATTTAGAGCAATAATTTCAAGATCCACAGACCAAAAAATAACAACAACAACAGTTTATCAAACAGGAAGACTGGAGAGAAATATTCTGATTTTCCTGCATATTGCATTTTTAAGGATGAAACAAGATTACTGGAAGAATATATATATATATATATATATATATATATATATATTTAGGGAGAGCAAGCTTATTAGCATCACAAAGGATTCCCTTTCCCTTACCCCATCCAAGCATCCGTTCTGGGGGCCTTGGTCTTTTGGTAGGTTCAACCTGGAGGTCATTGGAACTGTTGGCCCTGGGTACCTGAATGTGCAGGTGATACAAAGATTATACCCCCAGTTGCCCACCGTTGATCACAAGATTGATCCTTCTCCCAGCCACTCAGCCTTCACTGTCTTCTTGGCCACAAAGAGAAGGGTCCTAGAAGCTACAGGGAAAGAGGAGGGAGACAGGTGGCTGTTGGTCGTCTTCAACCTGGCTAACCTGAGAAATGGACTTCTTAGGAATTACCAAAAAGAGTGCAGGAGCCTAAGGGGCCACATCACAGAACGTGAGAAACAGCTGGTCCTCATATAAAACACCAGATGAGAGGCTTGGATGCAAGATCCGGGAGAAGACGGTTAGGGCTGCTGCCCCAGGGCCTGTGTGCTGGCCCTCGGCCACTTGACTGTGGTGAGTCATAACTGCAGGTCCACTGATCTGCACCCCCTCCCCACCCCTGGTCCCAACACTGCAACCGCCCAATGCGGCCATGCAGGGCCCAGAGGCCAGCACCAGCCAGCCAGCAGCCAGCTCCAGGGTCTCTGCCATCGTCCCCTCTGCCCCAAGACTATAGCTATTGCTTTGTTCCAACCTTCCAGCAATTTGTTTGAGATATTCTGATGAAAAGATTAATTTTGTAACTTTAGGTTTTGGTAATATATTACAATTTTCTTGTTATTGCCATTTCGGTTTACCTGGTTTTATTGAGATTAGTAATTTTTAAAAAATCATTTAATAAGAAACAACAGGTTTAAAACTTGGTTACAATCATAAATCTGAAAATTTGGTTTAAAATGTATCTGATTGCATACATATCTCTAGTGTGTTTGCCATAAGGATATAAATCACAAGCAGTTTCAAAATATTAAAATATGTGAGAACAGAAAGAGAAATCTATCATAACCTATTTTAAGAGAGAAAGTGGATTAGTGTCCGTGTTCACTAAATAAAAATGCATACACTAAATGCATACAAGTAGTGTGCCGTTTTACTGACTGAAATAATTAAGAAATGAAAATGATACAATTTTAAGACAATAAAAATACAAAGCACTCATACACCAGTCTTGTTGATGGAGAACTTTTAGAATTGACATAGATAATGAAAACAAATGGCACAGGTATATATATATAGATATAGATATAAATTTTGAAGCAAATATGAAGACAGAGATAATGGAGTTAAATGACTGAAAAACAGATAACAGTGAGCTCATAAATGTGCCCCCATTCCTGTAAAGAAACAACTCAGGTAATGGCATGGTTTTATATGACTTAAAAAAAATAATAACCCATAGTAAAGAGTAAATAAAGGAGGGTCCTAGTATCTTAAAAAAATTAGACAAGACTATAAAGGACAAAATGTTAGGGACCTAACAGAAGCAGAAGATATTAAGAAGAAGTGACAAGAATACACAGAATAATTGTGCAAAAAAGATCTTCACAACTCATATAATCATTATGGTGTGATCACTCACCTAGAGCCAGACATCCTGGAATATGAAGTCAAGTGAACCTTAGGAAGCATCACTGTGAACAAAGCTAGTGGAGGTGATGGAATTCCAGTTGAGCTATTTCAAATCCTGGAAGGTGATGCTGTGAAAGTGCTGCACTCAATATGCCAGCAAATTTGGAAAACTCAGCAGTGGCCACAGGACTAGAAAAGGTCATTTTTCATTCCAATCCCAAAGAAAGGCAATGCCAAAGAATGCTCAAACTACCACACAATTGCACTCATCTCACACACTAGTAAAGTAATGCTCAAAATTCTCCAAAGCAGGCTTCAGCAATATGTGAACCGTGAACTTCCAGATGTTCAAGCTGGTTTGAGAAAAGGCAGAGGAACCAGAGATCAAATTGCCAACATCCACTGGATCATCAAAAAAGCAAGAGAGTTCCAGAAAAACATCTCTTTATGGTTTATTGACTATGCCAAAGACTTTGACTGTGTGGATCACAAGAAACTGTGGAAAATTCTGAAAGAGATGGGAATACCAGACCACCTGATCTGCCTCTTGAGAAACCTATATGCAGGTCAGGAAGCAAGTTAGAAGTGGACATGGAAAAACAAACTGGTTCCAAATAGGAAAAGGAGTACATGAAGGCTACATATTGTCACCCTGCTTATATAACTTATATGCAGAGTACATCTAGAGAAATGCTGGGCTGGAGGAAGCACAAGCTGGAATCAAGATTGCCAGGTGAAATAACAATGACCTCAGATATGCAGATGACACCACCCTTATGGCAGAAAGTGAAGAGGAACTAAAAAGCCTCTTGATGAAAGTGAAAGTGGAGAGTAGAAAAGTTGGCTAAAGCTCAACATTCCGAAAATGAAGATCATGGCATCTGGCCCCAACACTTCATGGGAAATAGATGGGGAAACAATGGCAACAATGGCTGACTTTATTTTGGGGGGCTCCAAAATCACTGCAGATGGTGACTGCAGCCATGAAATTAAAAGACGCTTACTTCTTGGAAGGAAAGTTATGACCAACCTAGATAGAATATTAAAAAGCAGAGACAGTACTTTGCCAACAAAGGTCTGTCTAGTCAACGTTATGGTTTTTCCAGAGGTCATGTATGGATGTGAGAGTCGGACTATAAAGAAAGCTGAGCACAGAATTGATACTTTTGAACTGTGGTTTTTGAGAAGACTCTTGAGAGTCCCTTGGACTGCAAGGAGATCCAGCCAGTCCATCCTAAAGGAGATCAGTCCTGGCTGTTCATTGGAAGGACTGATGTTGAAGCTGAAACTCCAATACTTTGGCCACCTGATGCAAAGAGCTGACTTATTTGAAAAGACCCTGATGCTGAGGAAGATTGAGAGCACGAGGAAAAGGGGACGACAGAGGATGAGATGTTTGGATGGCATCACCGACTCAATGGACATGGGTTTGGGTAGACTCCAGGAGTTGGTGAAGGACAGGGAGGCCTGATGTGCTGTGGTTCATGGGGTCACAAAGGGTTGGAATCTACTGAGCAGCTGAACTGAACTGAACTGAGGATGTAAAATATAGCCAGGAAAACAGATTCAGAAATAGATAACATTATGGGATAAATGTAATAGTTATTTAAGCTAGTTGTGAAAGGATTTCTTAATAATAATATATTTTAGATAGAGAATAATATCATTAATTTGAGCTCTATTTACTATTTAAATGAATTTTTCAAACTGTAGTGTGTACACTTTCTTTATACAAATTCAGGGCAGGAAATGAATGTAAAGGACAAATCAGCGAATTTTGAAACCTAATGAACCTCTTGAAGTTTTAATAAGAAATGGACATTTTATGTTTAGGATCTTTTACCTTTTTCCACAGAGCTTCACAGGTGGGTGGCTCCTTGCTAAAGAATCCTCCTGCCAATATAGGAGAGGCAAGTAACTTGGATTTAATCCCTAGGTTGGGAAGATCTCCTGGAGGAGGCACTGGTGATCCACTCTAGTATTCTTGCCTGGGAAATCCCATGGACAGAGGACCCTGGTGGGCTACAGTCCACAGGGTCACACAGAGTTGGACTCGACTGAGCAACTAAATATGCACGACCTTTTTCCACAATGTCATGAATTAATTGAGAGGTTGTTCTATGTCTTTGCCTTCATGATTCCTTTGGGTACCATTGATATAAAGTTATCTAAATTACATAGGATTATGTCACTTGTTCCATGGCTAAAAATCAGTATGTTCCAAAAGATAGAATAAATACCCTCTACCAAGTATATATTTACATGATTCAAGACCAATGTTTTTTTAAGTGAAATATGGTAGTTTCTCTTCATTTTGATGAAAAATACCCCTCTGATTTTCACTGGACAATTCATAGACCATCTGGAAACTACATCTGGAGAAAGAGGCTTAATGGATTTTTTTTTCTTTTGAAAAGCAAGTGAATATTAATAAACACTTTGTTTTCAGTGAATTTAAAACTTCTATCCTTAAAATATAAAACAAAACAAAAACTGGGTTTGAACTGAAATGACTTGTTTCTTAGGTAAATATACAGGGAAATAATCATTCCATTAATTATCTCAAAGGCAAGAATAATTTCATAGGGATTTCAGAAAATGTAAGAGGGAAACTTCAGCATTACTGGTTGGGGCATAGACTTGGATAACTGTGATATCGAATGGTTTGCCTTGGAGACGAACAGAGATCATTCTGTCATTTTTGAGATTGCATCCAAGTACTGCATTTTGGACTCTTTTGTTGACCATGATGGCTACTCCATTTCTTCTGAGGGATTCCTGCCCGCAGTAGTAGATATAATGGTCATCTGAATTAAATTCACCCATTCCAGTCCATTTAGGTTCGCTGATTCCTAGAATGTCAACGTTCACCCTTGCCATCTCTTGTTTGACCACTTCCAATTTGCCTTGATTCATGGACCTGACATTCCAGGTTCCTATGCAATATTGCTCTTTACAGCATCGGATCTTACTTCTATCACCAGTCACATCCACAACTGGGTATTGTTTTTGCTTTGGCTCCATCCCTTCATTCTTTCTGGAGTTATTTCTCCACTGATCTCCAGTAGCATATTGGGCACCTACTGACCTGGGGAGTTCCTCTTTCGGTATCCTATCATTGTGCCTTTTCATACTGTTCATGGGGTTCTCAAGGCAAGAATGGCTTGCCATTCCCTTCTCCAGTGGACCAAGTCTATGCCTCAACCAGTAACGCTGAAGAAACTGAAGTTGAACGGTTTTATGAAGACTTACAAGACCTTTTAGAACTAACACCCAAAAAAGATGTCCTTTTCATTATAGGGGACTGGAATGCAAAAGTAGGAAGTCAGGAAATACCTGGAGTAACAGGCAAATTTGGCCTTGGAATGCACAATGAAGCAGGGCAAAGACTAATAGAGTTTTGCCAAGAAAATGCACTGGTCATAGCAAACACCCTCTTCCAACAACACAAGAGAAGACTCTACACATGGACATCACCAGATGGTCAACACTGAAATCAGATTGATTATATTCTTTATAGCCAAGATGGAGAAGCTCTATACAGTCAGCAAAGAAAAGACTAGGAGCTGACTGTGGCTCAGATCACGAACTCCTTATTGCCAAATTCAGACTTAAATTGAGAAAGTAGGGAAAACCACTAGACCATTCAGGTATGATCTATATCAAATCCCTTATGATTATACAGTGGAAGTGAGAAATAGATTTAAGGGACTAGATCTGATAGACAGAGTGCCTGATGAACTATGGATGGAGGTCAGTGGCATTGTACAGGAGATCAAGACCATCCCCATGGAAAGGAAATGCAAAAAAGCAAAATGGCTGTCTGAGGAAGCCTTACAAATAGCTGTAAAAAGAAGAGAAACAAAAAGCAAAGGTGAAAAGGAGAGCTGTAAGCATCTGAATGCAGTGTTCCAAAGAATAGTACATAGAGACAAGAAAGCCTTCCTCAATGACCAATGCAAAGAAATAGAGGAAAACAACAGAATGGGAAAGACTAGCGATCTCTTCAATAAAATTAGAGATACCAAGGGAACATTTCATGCAAAGATGGGCTCGATAAAGGACAGAAATGGTATGGACCTAACAGAAGCAGAAGATATTAAGAAGAGGTGGCAAGAATACACAGAAGAACTGTACAAAAAAGAGCTTCACAACCAAGATAATCACAATGGTGTGATCTGTCACCTAGAGCCAGACATCCCAGAATGAGAAGTCAAGTGGGCCTTAGAAAGCATCACTACGAACAAAAAGCTAGTGGAGTGATGGAATTCCAGTTGAGCTGTTTCAAATCCTGAAAGATGATGCTGTGAAAGTGCAGCACTCAATATGCCAGCAAATTGGGAAAACTCAGCAGTGGCCACAGGACTGGAAAAGGTCAGTTTTCATTCCAATGCCAAAGAAAGACAATGCCAAAGAATGCTCAAACTACCGCACGATTGCACTCATCTCACATGCTAGTAAAGTAATGCTCAAAATTCTCCAAGCCAGGCTTCAGCAATACATGAACCGTGAATTCCCTGACGTTCAAGCTGGTTTTAGAAAAGGCAGAGGAACCAGAGATCAAATTGCCAACATCCGCTGGATCATGAAAAAGCAAAAGAGTTCTAGAAAAACATCTCTTTCTGCTTTATTGACTATGACAAAGCCTTTGACTGTGTGGATCACAAGAAACTGTGGCAAATTCTGAAAGGGATGGGAATACCAGACCACCTGACCTGCCTCTTGAGAAATCTGTATGCAGGTCAGGAAGCAACAGTTAGAACTGGACATGGAACAACAGACTGGTTCCCAATAGGAAAAGGAGTACGTCAAGGCTGTATATTGTCACCTTGCTTATTTAACTTCTATGCAGAGTACATCATGAAAAACGCTGGACTGGAAGAAACACAAGCTGGAATCAAGATTGCTGGGGGAAATATCAATAACCTCAGATATGCAGATGACACCACCCTTATAGCAATAAGTGAAGAGGAGCTGAAAAGCCTCTTGATGAAAGTGAAAGAGGAGAGCGAAAAAGTTGGCTTAAAGATCAACATTCAGAAAACGAAGATCATGGCATCTGGTTCCATCACTTCATGGGAAATAGATGGGGAAACAGTAGAAACAGTGTCAGACTTTATTTTGGGGGGCCCCAGAATCACTGCAGATGGTGACTGCAGCCGTGAAATTAAAAGACTCTTACTCCTTGGAAGAAAAGTTATGAGCAACCTAGACAGTATATTCAAAAGCAGAGACATTACTTTGCCGACTAAGGTCCATCTAGTCAAGGCTATGGTTTTTCCAGTGGTCATGTATGGATGTGAGAGTTGGACTGTGAAGAAGGCTGAGTGCCGAAGAACTGATGCTTTTGAACTGTGGTGTTGGAGAAGACTCTTGAGAGTCCCTTGGACTGCAAGGAGATCCAACCAGTCCATTCTGAAGGAGATCAGCCCTGCGATTTCTTTGGAAGGAATGATGCTAAAACTGAAGCTCCAGTACTTTGGGCACCTCATGCGAAGTGTTGACTCATTGGAAAAGACTTTGATGCTGGGAGGGATTGGGGGCAGGAGGAGAAGGGGACGACCGAGGATGAGATGACTGGATGGCATCACGGACTCGATGGACGTGAGTCTGAGTGAACACTGGGAGATGGTGATTGACAGGGAGGCCCGGTGTGCTGCAGTTCATGAGGTCACAAAAAGTCGGACATGACTGAGCGACTGAACTGAACTGAACTGAAGAGGGAAACTAAGTGTTTTTATGTCCAAACTTCTTAATACGATTTATAATGAAAAAAGAGTAAATGATCTTTGTAAATATATTCAAATATTGTAAATACATTTAAGTTTTTGTATTTGTGTACTGAAAAAGACTCTAACCCAGTAAAGATTTATTATGACAAAACGATTTCTTTTATCAAAATATTTAGATACTTTAAAAATCTTGTGATCCTATTAATATCTATATTATTTCACCTTGCATTCACAAATTAAAATAATGGGAGAGTCAAATTATAAAAAATAAAGTGAGTAAAATTTGTTATTATCATCTGAAATGTACACTATTTCAATTTTTTATTAAAATTAATAAACATAGGAAAAAATTCTCAAAAAAGATAATATTTTTGGTAAAGGACAAGTCAGAATCAATTTGAAAAATAGAGAACATCTGATTCTGAGCTAAGGTATTCCATTAGTTTTAAAACTATTCATTTCCAGTCAACATATTCTCACTATCTATTACATGTAAGGCAATATGTTAATCATTATAAGGAATACAGATAAAGATGAAGTAGAGCCCCTACACTACTCTGCTGCTGCTGCTAAGTTGCTTCAGTTGTGTCTGACTCTGTGCGACCCCAGAAATGGCAGCCCACCAGGCTCCCCCGTCCCTGGGATTCTCCAGGCAAGAACACTGGAGTGGGTTGCCATTTCCTTCTCCAATGCATGAAAGTAAAAGTGAAGTCACTCAGTCCTGTCCGACTCTTACCGACCCCATGGACTGCAGCCACCAGGCTCCTCTGTCCATGAGATTTTCCAGGCAAGAGTACTGGAGTGGGGTGCATTGTCTAGTTTTCTCTTATTCAGTGAAAACAACAAAATACTTGCAAACATCAATCATAGAATCACACTAATGATAACAAATTGCCAACAAAAATGAAGATAGCAGTAATATCATGTTTCATAGTGTTAACACATAAATTTCACAGGAGAACCATGAAAAAGGATATGGTGAAAGGAAAGTCATAAAAATACAAAATATTCATGAATTTATATAAGATAAAATACAAGGTACATTTTTGTTTTGATAAGCTATTGAGTTTATTTAAGGCAGGTATAACATATTCTATAACTTATTAAAGGAACTCAATGTCAGAATGCTTAATTATAAAAGTTAAAGAATACGACATTATATATGTTGTTTTCATATAGATTCTTTAGAGTGTGAATTTTGTCCTAAGGAAACTTTAAAGCGATTAAATAATAATTGCTGAACCCCTGATTACTTTCCTCCTTCACTTTTATAGGCTACAATGACTCAAATAAGGATGACTATAATGGGTAAAATAGTCTCATTACTAAAATTAGTAATACTATATTCAAATAGTATTACATATTTTTAAATATATTCATATTCTCTAATAATGTTATTAAATAATACCCTTGAACATAATTTTATTAAAATAATACATTTTCTCCAAGTAAATAATATCCTTGAGCATAATTTTATTAGAATAATAAATTTTCTGCAAATTAATATATAAACTACATATATGACATATATATGTATTACTGTTTAGTCTCTTGCTTCATGTCCAGCTCCTTTGCAACCCCCTGGACTGTAGACTGCCAAGCTTCTCTGTTCATAGGATTCTCAGGCAAGAACCCTGGAGTGGGTTGCCATTTCCTACTGCATCCATTGTTGTTTTAGGACATTTAACATGGTCAACAGTTTCTTTCATTTTCATGTATAAATAAGAATGAAGGAGCTATCTGTCTATCTTATCACTGTGCACACACGCTGAAAGCACTTACCTACATTTAGTGAGTAAACCTGTTGCTGTTGTTTGAAAGATCCATGCCTACTCATACCTTTGAGCAATTATGCATTTCCTGAAGAAAATAATTGTATTTTCTGAAAGCAAAATTGGTTCTGAGAGCAAAATCAGCGAAAGTCGCATGACTGGTTCAAGGGTCTTTGGGAGCCTTGTGGAGGGACACCTGAACCAATAAAACCAATAAAAGAAGAAAGGTGTCATGAGAAAAGTGAGCAGTGAGTAAAAACAAAGTTAGCACCAAAGAGAAATGGGAAGTAAGAAATGTTTCCAGTTGGGAAACAGGGAATAGATAAGGAGAGAGGCAGGTCCCTACAGATGATGTAGCATATATTGCAAGGAGAGGAGTGCAGGGATAGGAAATGGCAATAAGTCTGCCCCAAAGTAGAAAAAGCAAGCCATGGCACTGGGGTACATATTTTAGCAAAGAGAATATGGACTAGATGAATGACTATATATTGGACATTTCAATTATAATCAAAGGCATAATTACTCTATTACCATCTTTGAAAATGAAAGACATGATATATCATCAGTTTCACTTCCTTCAAATACATTGGGGATGCTATTTTTCTTAGATGAAGAGAATTTTGAGCCCATTGCTTTTCAAGACAAACTATAAAATATTGTAGTTCAAAACTATGGTGCTATTTTTAAATATCATTTATTTTATACCTGATTTTTAAAAATGATCCTCAAAAGCATTGTTTTACTGTATACACACCAAATAAGTTAATATCAAGGATAACATTCTGAAGATTCTGCCATATTTCAATACTCTATCTGAAAAATGAAAAAATTTACAGTCTTTCATGCTGCATTAGGAGATTTACTCTGAGTTAACTGGTATACAGAAGCATTTTGAACAGAAGAGAAAGTGTCATTGTCCTAATATACAGTTGATCATCATTTCTAGCTTTTGGATTATTGAAAATTCTGATACATTAATGCTCAGAAAAATAACATTATAGTTGCACTATAGAATACTATTATGGGATTTTTATGTATTTATGAGAGTCTTATGAAAATTCTCTGCTTGGAAAAATATAATAAGTAACGTAAAGACCTAATGGATGGTCTTGGTGACACTTATTTATGTGTCTACTTGGCTGGGCTTATGGTGCCCAGTTGTTTTGTCAAACACTAGGATGGGTGTTGTTGTGAAGGCATTTTTTTAAGTGTAAAGCAGATTGTCTTCATAATGTTAATGGGCTTTACCTAATCGGTCAAGGCCCTGAATTTAAAAGACTGAAAAAGAAGGAATTCTGTCTCCAGACTTGGACCCAAGACTGCAACAGCAACATTTCTATGGGGTCTCTAGCCTGACAGCTTGCACTGCCGATTTTGGACTTACCTTCCCTCAACTGTGTGAGCCAATTCCTTAAATCTCTGACTCTGTCTGTCTCTCTTTCTCTCTCTGTGTGTGTTGGTTCTAGTTTATTTGGAGAGCACTAGCAAATAACAGTCTCTCCTACAAAATCCTTGTTTATTATTAAGTCTATTTGACAGATGTTTATTGACCTTCTACTGTATGCTTTGCTCTGTACTTAGTCTTGAAAACACAATAATAAGAGAAAGCTAACACTGACTTCACCCTTATGGAGTTTAAATATGCTGGTTAGTCAGCATCTCATAAACTAGTCATTATCAAAAAAAATCCAACAAACCCTAATTGTAACGTGGGCTCCCAACTCTGACTTCAAGCAGATCAGTCTATATTTTCCACAAATGTCATTGATAATTCCCAGGTTAGATTCTATCTATGGAGAACTGGTAATTCTTCATATTCACACATTATCTTCTTCTGGGAAAGCAAGAACACACTCCCTGGTGGTGAGTGCTGTTGGAATCCTACCCAGATCACCTTCCCCAGCTGCAAACATATTTCCAAGCATTATTCCAAGCAAGCCTAAAGGAAATCATCTTCCATCCAGGATACACTGTGTAAGTCAACAACAGCTGAAAAATAATGACACAAGAACACAAAAGCAGAGCCCCCTTTACTTGGTGGAATCAGTGTTTTGGATGTATGTCATGCTGCAGAACTCACTGTGAGAGGAGGCTGGAGCTTTCAGACACATTTGTTTGATGTTCTTCCACTTCCCTATCTTATGTCTCCCATTTCTCTTTCCCCCAAAGTACTCCTTCAATAAGTCATTATAATAAAAATTTGCATTTCAGTTCTACTTATAGGAGTCATAACCTAAGACATAATCTTCTTGAGAAGAATTTTTCATACTGTTGGACAAGTGCCAGGATACATATTCTAAAGACCTGGGTGTCCATTAGAGATGGTTCCTGTCTGTACCACATGTTCTTAGGAACACATCAAGTATGAGGGAGGAGAGTGTCCCTCACATTGATTTTTCATCAAGGACTTGTAATGGAGAAAGGTCTAGATTTCAACAGCTACAGCTTTAATTACAGCATATACAACTTATCCACATACTGTGATTTCCCTTTAATATTCACATGTGACCAGGGCACCAGGGACATAATCAACACTCCTCTGTAAAGATCTAAACTTTGGAGTGGAGGCTTGGCCCCCATCTAAATGTCCCCTTTATGTGTGGTCCTATCTTGTTGCCTCAGTGATCTGCTCCTAACCAGTTTCACTCTTCTTCGTCTTATGTATTTTGATCACTGAATTACAAAGGGAAGGGATGACAATATGGATGCACAATTATCCATCTGTCTAGTTCATGATTTGTAACATATGGCTATAATTGACACATGAGGGAGGCACACCACCCTAGAACATTCAGTAGAACAAAGACCCAAGGATCCATGATACGTTGGAATACCAGCAATATGCCATTGCCATGCTAAAAAATGTTGTATTACATTTCATCAAAAATGCTAACGCAGGACTAATTTTAAAGCTCTTATTCAACACTAGCCACCTCAGCTGATGATGAAAGTGAAAATAGCAAGCAAGGTCTATTAGAGACAGAGAGTAAATTTAAGAAGTAACTCTAGAAAACTGCAATGTTTACATGAAAATTTATGAACTAAAACAGTCATATAATTTTCAAAAGATAAAAATACCAAATGAAAAATTATAAATTGAGTAGCTAGCTTGAAATTTTATTTCTAAGGAGTTTCAGGCATTTTTAGCATCAAGGTGATAATACTGTGCATATTTATACTTGGGTGCATTGATGTGGGTGAAAAAAAAAGGAGATTGTGTTGCAAGTTATAAGGTCACAGAGTTTATTACACAAATCAATCAACTAATCAAAAAATATTGAGCTCTAAGAGGAGAGAAAGAAAGCATATAAAAGATGACCTTTTAGTAAATTTCTGAATTATTTTAGTTGCAGATTGATAAAATGACTTGTATTTTATGGATGTGAAGCTTACTGCCTCAAGTGTTCCAGTATCATAAATTTTAGTCTGAGTTCTTCTGAGAGGCTTGAGAAATGACTCACAGTCAGATTAATCGTTAACTAAATCTGAAAGGGAATGTTATGTGCAACAATAAGGATGTATGAGAGAACAGAGCTCCTTAGGAAAAGAGAAATAGTTTAATATGACTGCAATAGGGAATGTAGGGACATCCTGAGAGGAGACGAGGCACAGAAGTGACATATTATAAAAGGTGTACATGCCTTCTGAGAAGATTTGCCAGTTTATTAATATTTCTTCAAAGTGGCATCAGAATCATATTGGGATATTCTTTAAGAATGCAAATTGTCCCAATGAGAGATTTTATGGTCAATAATGATCAAAAAATCATTAGGTAAATGATGAAGAACCCTAGAGGGGATTCAAACAGAAGTATATTACAGAAGTGAGGGAAAAAATAAGAGATAAGAAAGAAGGGAAGAGACATTAACAAATGCAAAGAAATATAGCATATATGAGCTACAATCAAGGTCTAAGTTGGAGGATATGGATTCCTTGTTGGAATTGTAGATCTATCTCATCCCTCTTTTCCAATCTGTGGTGGATAGAAAGCTATAAAAATAAGGCCAGGAAAGCATATTTGGAAAAATTCCCCTAATGAAATGAAGAATCGCATCAGTAACTTTTCTGCTTTCAAATAGCCGTCTCAGGAGGCATATTATCTTCTAGCCAATTTTGATTTTGTAAAATTGCAACTTGATTGAAATTAATGTTTACTTCCCTTTTGTTGACCAGAGGAGTTAGTTATATTGCCAATATATTTTTGGAGGTGTGATCAGGAATAGAGAATTAAGTTTTGGTTATTCAATAGCTAATACTTTGAGCATACAAGATGAAATTAACTTTTGGAGGATTTTTACTTTTTAAGATTGATTTTTAGAAATCCCCAAAGAGCAAATGTAATAACTCTCAGTGTGTTCCTAGTGGAACAAATAGCTACTAAAAATACACTTTTAATTGTCATTGAAAACATACATGCCAAAACCTTTGTCTCAGATGGACGCCAAGTTAAAACTAGAACTAAAGAGAGCATTTCTGTACACAAAACATCTTTGCAGCAAATAATATCAGTTCTTTAGTTTTATGAAATTTGGGGATCTCTGGACAGCTCTGTTTCCTAGATTTAAATATATATATTTGGATAATATTGTATAAACTGTACTTCAGTTGGTCTTATTAAGTTACTACTAGTGTCAGCTGATCTGTAGAAAAGTCAAGATTGCATAAAAGCACTACGTTTTAACAAGAGCCATGAAAATCAAATGTGTAATAGTATATTTTCAAGGTAATTAAACAGTACTCCATTGCTTATGAATCTTTAAAAATGACTTAGGCAACTATTTTTCTTGATAAAAGGAGTTGGTAACATTTATTTCTTGAAATTCCTTCAGTTCAGTTCAGTTCAGATCAGTCGCTCAGTCGTGTCCGACTCTTTGAGACCCCATGAATCACAGCACGCCAGGCCTCCCTGTCCATCACCAACTCCCAGAGTTCACTCAAACTCACTTCCATCGAGTCGGTGATGCCATCCAGCCATCTCATCCTCAGTCGTCCCCTTCTCCTCCTGCCCACAATCCCTCCCAGCATCAGAGTCTTTTCCAATGAGTCAACTCTTTGCATGAGGTGGCCAAAGTACTGGAGTTTCAGCTTTAGGATCATTCCTTCCAAAGAACACCCAGAGCTGATCTCCTTTAGAATGGACTGGTTGGATCTCCTTGCAATCCAAGGGATTCTCAAGAGTCTTCTCCAACACCACAGTTCAAAAGCATCAGTTCTTCAGTGCTCAGCTTTCTTCACAGTCCAACTCTCGTATCCTTACATGACCACTGGAAAAACCATAGCCTTGACTAGATGGACCTTTGTTGGCAAAGTAATGTCTCTGCTTTTCAATATGCTATCTACGTTGGTCATAACTTTCCTTCCAAGGAGTAAGTATCTTTTAATTTCATGGCTGCAGTCACCATGCAGTGATTTTGGAGCCCAGAAAAATAGTCTGAAACTGTTTCCACTATTTCCCCATCTATTTCCCATGAAGTGATGGGACCAACATGATCTTCGTTGTCTGAATGTCGAGGTTTAAGTCAACTTTTTCACTCTCCTCTTTCACTTTCATCAAGAGGCTTTTTAGTTCCTCTTCACTTTCTGCCATAAGGGTGGTGTCATCTGCATATCTGAGGTTATTGATGTTTCTCCCGGCAATCTTGATTCCAGCTTGTGCTTCTTCCAGCCCAGTGTTTCTCATGATGTACTCTGCATATAAGTTAAATAAGCAAGGTGACAATATAAAGCCTTGACGTACTCCTTTTCCTATTTGAAACCAGTCTGTTGTTCCATGTCCAGTTCTAACTGTTGCTTCCTGACCTGCATATAGGTTCATCAAGAGGCAGGTCAGGTGGTCTGGTATTCCCATCTATTTCAGAATTTTCCACAGTTTATTGTGATCCACACAGTCAAAGGCTTTGGCATAGTCAATAAAGCAGAAAGAGATGTTTTTCTAGAACTCTCTTGCTTTTTCGATGATCCAGTAGGTGTTGGCAATTTGATCTCTGGTTCCTCTGCCTTTTCTAAAACCAGCTTGAACAACTGGAAATTCATGGTTCACATATTGCTGAAGCCTGGTTTGGAGAATTTTGAGCATTACTTTACTAGTGTGTGAGATGAGTGCAATTGCGTGGTAGTTTGAGCATTCTTTGGCATTGCCTTTCTTTGGGATTGGAATGAAAACTGACCTTTTCCAGTCCTGTGGCCACTGGTGAGTTTTCCCAGTTTGCTGGCATATTGAGTGCAGCACTTTCACAGCATCATCTTTCAGGATTTGAAATAGCTCCACTGGAATTCCATCACCTCCACTAGCTTTGTGGTGATACTTTCTAAGGTCCACTTGACTTCACATTCCAGGATGTCTGGCTCCAGGTGAGTGATCATGCCATTGTGATTATCTTGGTCATGAAGATCTTTTTTGTACAGTTCTGTGTATTCTTGCCACCTTTTCTTAATATCTTCTGCTTCTGTTAAGTCCATACCATTTCTGTCCTTTATTGAGCCCATCTTTGCATGAAATGTTCCTTTGGTATCTCTAATTTTCTTGAAGAGATCTCTAGTCTTTCCCATTCTGTTGTTTTCCTCTATTTCTTACCATAAATTAGTAATTCATGAAATAGAAGTTCCTTACTATGAATTAATTTAAATATTTTGTCTAATATGGTATGCAGACTCTAAGATTACTCTCTATAATTCATATCTCCTTGTAGTCACACCTTGTACTTTCTTCTCTTGAGTGTCATCTGTACTTATGATTTTGTTAGTATATGTTAGAAGAAAGCAACCAACGTTTAAGAAATACGTTGCTTTTCTTTGCTGCCACAACAAATTAGCACAAACATGGCAGTTAAAACAATTCAGGTGTATTATTTGATTTTCCATGGGTCAGAAGTCATTGGGTTTCACCAGACTGCAATCATAGTGATATTCAAACTACAGTTCTCAACTGGTCCTCATTCAGATGGTTGGGAAAATTCAATTTCTTGTAGCTTATGGCTGAAGGTCCATGTTTTCTCCATAGTAGTTGATTTAGTAAAGTCTTACCAGAGGATCTTAGGAATTCTAAAGTTATTCTTTCATTATCAAAACTCAAGAACACTTTCCAAAATATGAAGAATAGTATGATCCTACAATTTTGAGTTTCTAAGTAGCCATTCTCTTATTTTGACATAATTTAAAATGTACATATATTTACCAAAGGAAACTAAAGAAAAACTTTAGTTTTGCTTAACAGAAAAGTCTTTACTTTTCAAAAAATATCAATTCAATTTACATAACTTTACAATAAATTTAGGGTAAATACTTTTTTATTTTCTAAAAATATAAAGGAATTTTACTTAGAGGAAAGTAACTGCTGCTGCTTCTGCTGCTAAGTCGCTTCAGTCATGTCTGACTCTGTGTGACCCCATAGACGGCAGCCCACCAGGCTCTCCTGTCCCTTGGATTCTCCAGACAAGAACACTGGAGTGGGTTGCCATTTCCTTCTCCAATGGGTGATAGTGAAAACTGAAAGTGAAGTCACTCAGTTGTGTCCGACTCTTAGTGATCCCATGGACTGCAGCCTACTAGGCCCCACCATCCATGGGATTTCCCAGGCAAGAGTACTGGAGTGGGGTGCCATTGCCTTCTCCAAGGAAAGTAAATACTTCTTACTAAATCCAGTAATATGCATACTTCTGTATATTTGTGGTTTACTACAGTAAAATTCCAGATTTATAAATAAATTAGGAGTGAATAATTACAAGTGGTTACAATATTCCCTGGTCAAATTCTTACCCTGAAAATAAAGGCAGTCTGGTTTAACCAGATGTGTCCTTGCAGTCAGCTGCCTAGATAACTAGAATGTTGAAATACCAGCTAGGCAAATGTGACTAAAAAAGCAGACGTACTGACTCCTTGCCTAATGACCTCTTAAAAGTCATTCTTGGATGTGATACTATCATTAGTGGTCTTGTCACTTTACTTTCCTATTGATTTTCTGAATATTATTTTCTTTAATTTAAAAGGTCAGTGAGAAACACAGATTATGGATAATACTGAATGAGTTAGTGTGTGTGTTGGTCATACAGCATGTAATTATTTGAACAAAATGCTGAAAATGTTTTCTTAATTTGAATCTATCATTTGGCCAAAATAAAACACTTCTCTTGGTCTTTGAATTGCTATTGCTCATAGGAGTTTGAATTTAAATCTAGTATCAGGGAAGAATAAGGCTCATGAATGTTTCTACAAATTGATGGTAGGTGGGAAGCAGAGTTTGACTTATTTAAACCATAATTAGCTTATGTCTCTGATTAAATGTTTCTGTTCATAAAGAAAATTAATCCTTTGTAACCAAAGCAGTTTCAGTATTGATCACATGTGAGAACATCTTGGCTTGTGAGAAGATGGAGGGAACATCATTTCTGTCACAGAGGTCAATATTTCTAATCCCAAGCTTGCTTGTTAAAAATTGAATTAAAAAGGTGATGACATAACTTTTATTTTTAGCACCTATTCTTTCAACTTACTTTCACAATTTGAGCATTGTGCAAAAAAAGTACCGTGTTAGTTATCGGAATAAATGAAAATTTTCAGTGAATCAGTTAGGAGGGCAGTTTCTTAGTCTCCTTCTATGCACAATGACACCTAAGTCCTGGGTGTCAATAATATAGTAGTCCCCTCAATAAAACCTTAATAGTATAGAATGACCATGGAGAGGAAGTGAGTATATATTCTTTTGAGCTGATACTGGTTGTCCTATGACATGAATGCCATGCGGACATTTCTATTTCCTTCTAAAGGGAAGGTGCAGGTTAGCTGAGATTTTTGGCTAGTGATTATGCCAGAAAGGGGAAAATACACTTTTTGACCTATAGTTGGAAGTAATCTACCAAGGCTAGAATCAGGCATGGGTTCTCGAGGAGTCCATGGCACGAGCAAAGGCAGAGGTAGGCTGATCCAGCTGGGAAATTTCCTGAACCCTGTAAAAGGTGTCAGACAGGGCTGTGCATAATTTACGTATTTCCGTGGACCTTATTCTCATTTCCTGTGCAAGGCTGAGGAATGTCAATCACTGATAAGACTGGGAAGACACTGTTTGTGTGGGTCCAGTCTAAACAACTTGGCTGTCTCTTGTGCAATGGGCTTGCTCCAGATTGTATTGCTTTTCTCTTCACTCGATTTTCTTTATGAAATATACCAGAATCTTTATGAAATATACCAAAAATATAGGAGAATCTGTTTGCCGGCTCTTCTGTCCATGATTCAAGGGAACTTCAATTAAAGAGGTTAAAGAGTAAAAAATTCAGCCTTTGGACAAAAAGTATCACTTGATAATCCATTTTCCCACAATTTGCTGGTCTTATTCCACTCCTGGCGTATATTTTTTTCTTGTTTCATGATCTAGGAATCTAGGGTAGAAGCAAGAAGTGGTTATCAGCCTAAAACACCAAAGGTTAGTAATGGATTAGTTATTGATTCATTCATTGATTTACTCAACAAATTTTTCTTAAGCACTTAATAGATCCTGGAGATAAAGTAATAAACAAAAACTTATATGATTTTCAATCTCATCCTGTCTATGGCTTAGTAGAGAGGATTGACATTAGTAAAACTGCCACATTAACACATGAGTTTCAAACTGAGATCATATATTGTCAGCACATTATGAAGGAAATTGACCTTGATTGATTCTTAAGGGGAAAGAGTGTAATTTCAGGGAAGATTTATATATATATATAAATGATCCTTGAGGATATTCCATGGTGGTCCAGTGTTTAGGACTATAGACTCACACTGCATGAGGCACAGATGTGATCCCTGATCCAAAAACTAAGATCCCACAAACTGAGGGGCACAGTCAAAAAATAAAATGAGCCTTGAGGACAATTTCAAGATGGGTAGGAAACAAAGTAAAAGACTGGAGGGAGAGAATTCTAATGAAAAAGATCAGCAAGAGTTGGGTCCTGGAAATACCTCCTGTGTACAGATTTTAGGCAGTTTGTATTTAGCAGGGGCCTTGAAAATATTGGTTTTCAGTGGGACCCAAAGCTGTGTTCTGTGGCCTTGACTATGATTTGAAAACAAGAAGATTCTCAAGAATCACAGAGATGGCTGATATGGTTGAAAACCAGAGACAGCAAGAAAGTGGAAAAGAGACATGAGAGTTAGAAACAGCAGAGATGAGAAATGTCTTTGTGAGAAATAGGCTTTTTTTTTTAAATTATGTGAACATTTGGAGGTAGTTGAAGAATTTTATTATCAGAAATGTGTTCTGAAAATGTCATTCTAATTGCAATGTGGACACCAATATGGGTGGTGAAGAGTCATAGTTGATTAGACACTAAGAGATCAGGGTATAGTCCACATGAGAGATGATAATAAACTAAGATTATAGCTTATATTTTAGAGAGATATTTAGAACTTAAAGAGCTTCAAAGCTGGGAGACAGCTATACCATGCAGAATAGCCATGCACCTGATTTGGGCAATTTAACTAATGATTTTAACTATTAATTCAGAATCTTAGCTATAGACATGATTTAGAGGAAATGATATCAATATGGTTTTGAATATATTTAGATTTAATTGTATCTATGATATGTAAGATCAAATTTTATAGAGAGCCAAAGTTCATAGGAGAATATAGGAGTTTGCATATAAAACTGAGTTATCACATAACAATAGAAATAAATATAAAAAAAAAGAAATGAATATGAATGTACGTATGAGCTTTCTTACAGAAATACCTTCAAGTCATAAACTGAGTACTTCCAAGATTTAGTGGTCAGGAGATGATGGAATGCAAAGGAGAAAGAAGGATTCAGCAGAAAAAAAAAATGCAGGAAGAAAATAAGGGACATGTGGATGGAAAGTGCTTCAAAAGGGTCATGGTTGATATATTTGAATGATTTTAGACTGAGAAGTGAAAAATCTTCACTGAATGTAATGGCATGAAAGTCATAGGAATTCTTAGCAAAAATTACTCTTGGAGAAATTCTAGAGGGTATAGAAGACTGAGAGGGTGAAGAAGTGAGGCGTGAACAAGAGGTAACAACTCATATACAGTGAGTAGAGACAACTCTTTAAAAAAAGATTGGCTAAAAATTGGAGGAGAGTGATGATGGGGTGATAGCTAGAGGGCGAGGCAGAGTGAAGTTGGAGTAGTTGCTTTATTATTGTTGTTGAAGATGTAGTGTGGATTAATTTCACAAAAGGGAACATACATTTGATTCAATGTTGAAGAGAAAGATTGATTTCACAAGTGGTTGTTGACTATTGAGATAAAGAGAGAGGGAAGCACAATTCAAAGAGGAATGAGCCACATAATCATTTTGTCAGACATTAAATGAGTACCTACTTAATGAGCATATCTGAGAAATGGGACCCCCAGGTATTGGTGAACATTTCTACTGATAGTAAGCTTGACTGAGGCCACAGAAAAATAATCTGTCCTCTAAGAACAAACTTTATAACCTTTTCACATTCAACTTTTAGAAGTTGCATGTTTATTATTCTAAAGCTATTTACTAAAGTTAACTCATCTTTCATTTATAATCAGATTCATTTAAAACATAAAACCCTATGTGATATAGCCTTTGCTAAAGTGTTTCTTCAAAAAGGCAGATGAGCTAAATGTATAAACAGACACCTAATTGAACTGTGAAATTTTACTATTGCTGTTGTGCTCAATTTACTTTGTTGAATTTTAATGTTAGAAGACTATCAAAGCATAGCCACAGGAAAATGCCCTGCATTACAAATGTATATACGGAATTCCATGAATGTTCATTATTTTATTCACACCAAATTCTCTATTCAGTGAAATGCTTGACTTTTTTATCTTCATAACTGTTTTCTATAAAAATGTATTAAAGCACTATAGATATTTACTCTGACCCCAAATTTTAATACAATTATCTTCATATCTTACTGAAGGATTAAAATGATATTATTGCTCAATTTATTAACCAAAAAAAAAAAAACCCTCTTAAGTAACAATAAAGTTTAGACCTTTTTTTTTTTAAATTTCAAGGGCACTTAGACTTATCTGTCAGTAGAAAATCTAGTCGATATTCACAGAAGGTGCTGTCTATTATATACTGAAAGTTATGATGAAAGAGTCTGGCTTTTAGCAAGTGCAAAAGGGAAAATTTAAATGCCACAAAATGTATGGAACTTGAAGAATATGCATTCTAGCTTCATTTGACAAGGGAAATTTGTCAAACTCTCTATTATGCTTATTATCCATGTGACTTCATAGTAGAAGACTTTATCTCTTCTTTTAAGTTACATTATAAATGTCTTTTTTGTTGCAGGAAGGGGGACCCCTTCCAGGGCCCCAAACTGGGCTCTTTTCTAATATTTGGAAATGAATTGTCCAAGGAAACACATGTGCTGACAAAGCAAGAGAATTTATTGGGGAAGGGCACCCAGGTGGAGAGCAGTAGGGTAAAGGAACCCAGGAGAACAACTGTCTTTATGGTGATGGGATTAGTTTCTAGATTGTCTTCAGCCAATCATTCTGACTCAGAGTCCTTCCTTGTGGTGCATGCCTTGTTCAGCCAAGATGGATGCCAGAGAGAAGGATTCTGGGAGGTGGTCAGACGGGTGGTGTCTCCTTTTGACCTTCTTCAAACTCTTCTGGTTGGTGGAGGCTTATTAGTTTCCTGTTCTTACCAGGACCTCCTGTCGTAAAACAAATGGTTACTATGGTGCCTGGCCAGGGTGAGTGGTTTCAGCCAGTGTGCTTCCCCTAACATTTTTATTTAAGAAAATATCTTGACACAATAAAATTATACACTTTTCATTTACTAGTTAATACTTTCAGTATTTAGCTTTAATTTGTATTATTCTTATTGTACTTACAAGTTACTGAAAACAAGCTTAGTTCCTAAGGTTAGAGTTAGTTAGGTGCCATCTAAATACTCATTTTTGAACTGTGTATCATAACTGGGAAATCTGGAAATGCCAACAGAAACAGGTGGTATTTTCAAACAGAAAACAGCCACCACTGAATTCATTTATATTAGGTAATTACGCTTCTCATTAACTTTTCCTGTTGATGCCAGATTGGTTGTTACTCTACAGGGAATACATAAGTAAAAACTGCATTTTCACAATTACCTGACACATATTTGGTGGCAAAATTGAAGCCAGGATATAAAGATTTGCAGATTGTGATCAGATATGGTTTTCTTGCAACTAAAAGTGTGCATGAAAATTTAAATATTCTCACTCAACATGTGATCACTCTTTTTTTCCCTTAAGCAATAAGAATGCTCTTAAGTAGTAAAAAACAGCAAATTCTAAAGAACCGAACATGTTTCTAATACAAATTATGTACTGTTTTCTTAAAATGAAACTTTGAATAGCACAAGCAAATATCACAGTTTTTTATAAAGATAGATCAATATTTTGATTGATCCATCAATAGCTTTTCAGCCTCAGCTAGCTAGTGACTCTGAGGTTTTTTCTTCACTAACAATAATATAAGGTATTTTCTTTTGAAAGAGCAAAATGATGAAGATCCGTTATATTGAGAGTGGATAGACATTTTTCAGGAAATAATGAGGCCGAACTGGGCTTTACCTTAGACACATACAGACTCTTTATCAGTTAATGTATTATTTTCCATTTAAAAGCTATTGAACTAAAGATTATTGTTATTCTTAAATTTCATTTTCATAATATCATTGTATGTTGGGTTTTTATGAGAAAATCTAGTATATTTAATTTGCAATGTTGTGGAAAATTATCAAGAGAGAAAGTACACAAAAAGATAGGATATATATGCTGGCAAAAGTGTCATTTCCCTCTCCCACATAAAAATGCAAACTCTTTCCCATTTCTAACTCCTTCCAATACTCTAACTCTGTTAGATTAGCTCTTTAACTAATTAACCAATTGCAGGAATCATAATTTTTCTCCCTTAATACAAATTTCCTCATATTGCTCACATTTCTAATTCAGATAGGCATGCATTTCTTACACATCCCAGACAGCTCACAGAATTAATGCTTTCAGTATTTAAGGAAGGCTTTTTGTCCTGATGTCTAGCAGTCTTGACTACTTCATGTCCAAAGGCAGCAGCTTTCATCCATAAAGCATCATTTTGCTAGCAGTACTTGCTCTTTGTTCAAAATTATGCACATTCATTCTCTCTTCAAACTTAATTATAACTATTTTGTTTACCTTTCACAGAAATTTGAGAAAAAAAATAAAAGATTTTCCATTGTATGACTTTTTTTCCTCTTCCCAACAAACTGTTTTTCAAATGTTCTACCCCATAGGCACTTTCCTTCAGTTCTATTTCTATTCTTGCTTAAGTCACCTGTCAATTCATTTAATATTTTCTATTATCTCTTCAACAAAGGGGCCTCAGGCTGTATAGCTTGGCAAAGGCACCCAAAGGTATTGAAGTCTCATGTAGGCTCCAGCTGTCACCACCTCCCCAGTCCTCTTGTTCTAAACAGGAAGTGATTGAAGTGCTTGGTCTAATGATATTTTTACATTTATTTAGGGCTCATTTTGTGTAAGGTCTTTAACATGTAAAAGATACAGGTCCTTCCTCCAAGGAGCTTACATTCCAAGGCATTCAAAGAAAAGGAATATGAAATGGGACTCTTTGTGAAATGTATTTTTCCCAAGTGCAAGAGAACACACATGAAAAAAAAAATTAAGGAAACATTAAAGGAGAATTTTTGACAGAAGCAGAAAAGATTACTCTCTCTCTATTGTCATTTTAATTTTAATGACATATAGCCTTAAACAATAGAAATGAATTTATGTTAGAGAATCAAACTGATTAAAATAAAACACTACTTCAAGTTTGTATTCTTATTTTTCTATAATTCTCAGTGTAAATATTGATTTGGAGATAACATATGATGGCTTATTTCTGGACAAATCTAGGTTGGAAACAATTTGATTTTTGAGCAGTTGGGAAGATTTCAATGTTGTTTCACTTGGGAATGAATCCTAAAAAAAGATAAATACTGGGATCTCAGGTGGCTTTAAAGTCTAGAAAGCAAAACAGGGGTGGATTTTAACTCTTCCTTAACTTGTATTCAGACTATAGAACAGAAAGCGGTATGAAGAGCTTTGGCCCTTAAGATAGCAATGAAGAGCAGCCTCTGTTGTATTTAGAGCTCATGATTTATGATAACAGATTTATAGGTAATATACAAGTATTTCCCCCTACACTAGGGAAGAATAGTTGTCAGAAAAATCTACTATCTGTAAAGAGTGCTAGAAAAGAAAATATGAAGTACAGGAAAAAAAAACTTGATAAAAAACCATAGGAAGAGAGAGTATGAAAAAAAAATATTTTGTGACAAAATGTTATTCTCAGTGTTAAAAAAAAAAAAGAGGAGGAATGAAAATAGTTCCTATACCCTACTATATATATATATATATATATATGTAGAGAGAGAGACTCAAGTCTCTAGTAGGCTCCAGCTCTAACCACCTCCCCGTCCTCTTGTTTTAGACAGGAAATAATTGAAGTATTTGGTCTAATGATGTTTTAACATTTATTTAGGGCTCATTTTGTGTCAAATCTTTAACATATAAAAGATACAGGTGTCTCCCTGGGAGACATATATATGTATGTATATATGTCAACACACAGTTTTTGTTAAAAATGCTCCACAGATAGAATTTTAATCTAGGGAAGAAAATATGATGACGTTATCTAGAACAGAGATCAAGAAAAATTTTCCCCTTTGTGGCCAGATTGTGTATTTTTAAGATTTGCTAAACATATAGGTATCTTTAGCAAATCCTCAGTTCATCCCTTAGAAACACTTCTAAACAAAACATAAATGAAAGTGACTGTACCAAACTCAATCAATTCCTTGACTCATTTATCCCCCATTGTGAGAAGAGGTTATTAGGATATACAGACCAATAAGTCTGCTTGTCTTAGTCTGGCATTCCTTCCAAAGTCATGGACAAATACTTAAACAAAAAGCATGCACATTTACCAGTAACAGACAAGGTATTTAAAGCACTTCACAGGCTAAAATCATATTTAAGAGAGAAAAATGGATCCCCAACATTTCAGAGACATATGGGTCTATTAATAAACCTGATTTGAGTTACTAAATTCAGTTTAATGGTGACCTTACACTTTCATGTAAGAACAATGAAGCTACTGATTTTTCTATCTATGCAACGAAAGGGACCCTAATTTGAGACTTTCCTCAAACAAAAGGAAATCTGCCAAAGATACACTGGCTATCTCACTGCCTCTAAAGACAGAAACTGTGGCAACTTTTAAATACATGTGGTTTAGCTCCATAAAGATTAAGACTCAGTATTCACCAGGCACCCATTTCCAATACAATTAGAATAAACGAGTATTGACAGCAGATTTCCTAATGTAATCTGCGACGACAAGCAGAAAGCTTTCAAGGGAAGCTAGAATTGAAGCATCTGGAAGCAATCACTGCAGTAATTCCTTTAAAAGATGAAAATGCCTTACAGAAAGCCAAATGTAACTAATAAATAGTTTAAACACCTTTTCAAACAAAATCTCATATGTTTACCCTTGCTGTTCCCTCTGCTTGAAATTCCCTCCATCCCATGATATCTGTAGGGTTCACTCTCTCACATCTTCCAGGGCTTTTCTCAAACGACTCCCTGGTGAGACCTCTCTATACACTCCATCCTGAGCCGAAATCCTCCCCTCCTACCTTTCCTGCACACTCCACTCCTCTGCTCTATTTTTCTTATTAGCCTTTATCATCATCAAGCTTTACTTTGTTTAGTATATGGTGTCTCCCACAACCCTGCAGGAAAGCAAAGACTTCCATCTTACACATAGCAGATGTATGATAATTATTCAGTAAATAAATAAATTATCGAGTGAATGAATGCATAAATAAGTAACTCTTTTTCACACGGAACCTAAACCATTCCATTTCCCATCACCAGAATTTAATAGAAATTTAGGATTTGTGGAGACATGCAATTAAGAAATAGACATTTTTTCTGCTACAAGTTCATACGCTGTTTTCTTCTCTTGGCTGATTCAGATTTTTCTGAAGCTTTCTTTAGCATTTAGTGCTTGATAATGATTCTACAGACCACCACTCAGATATAGTGGTATTATATCAGAGGTCCACATAAGTTATGTAAAAATCAGCTTTGTCTAATGGCATGGAGAGAAAGAAGAAAAATACTTTATTAGTCTAAGTCATTCTACCAACATTACCTTACTCTATCTCAATCTTTGCACTGCCTATAATGTATGTATCTCATCTTTAAGCACAGAGGGTGTTGGCAGTATATCTATCTATATCTATCTGCTCTGTTACATATTATGCGTAACGTAATACCTTAATATAACCTAGAAATGAGAAAAAGCATTGCAATAAAGTGCTTTTAAAATATAAAACACTTTAGGATATAAATTTAATATGAAAGACCAGGAATTATACTATAAAAGTATATTGAATATCTCAAAATACCTGAACGAATGGAAAAGTATTATGTGTCTTTTTTGGTGGAAAGACTTAAAATAATAAAAATGTCAATTCTCTCAAAATTAATATAGAAATGTGATCCAAGTTTAATTAGCATCCCAATAGTTTTTAATTGGATAAAGTAATCTGAAAAGTTATATAAAAAATTAATGCCTAAAATTGTCAGAGAAATGTATAAATGAAGAACAGTGAGAAAGAATTTCCTCTGATTTTGCTGTTGAGGAAAAGATGTCTTCATATATTATTATCTGAAATATACAGTGCCATAGCTTTGGGAAGAGAATAGACAGTATCTGTTAAAATTAAAAACATATGCCCTTTGATTCAACTATACTTTCCTGGAACTCAGCCTATATAAGGGCTTTGGTATATGGAATATATGTACTAGGATAGTTATTATAGTATCATACAAAAGAAAAATAATTAATACTTTTTCTCACATCTATAGATAAGGGCATGTGTGGAAAAATTATGGTAAATTCAAACTATGAAATATCATGAAGAGACTCAAAATAGTGAGTTTATTCTATATCAATTGACTTGGAGAGGTTTATGTTAGGAATCGTTTAGTAAAGAAAGTAATATGCAGAAAAGCAGACATACACATGTGTTTACATATAATCATATAAACAAATATGTATGTATATATACTTTTATGTGGACATATGAACAGGTAATAAATATGGAAGGATATATTCTAATAGGCAAAACAGAGCTATCTCAGACAGTGGGCAGGATGAGTAGGTGTGGATTTGGGGGCAGAAATAGAGGAATAGTGGAATGATATAAAGGGAAAAAAAAAGAGATGGTATTAAAAATGAAACATCTATACTATGAATGCTGTCACACATTCATATAAAATCACACATGCACTCATTAGCTATCAGGGAAATGCAAATCAAAACCATAATGAAATAGCACTTTATACCCTCTGTGTGTGTGCATAGTTGCTCAGTCATGTCCAGCTCTTTGCGACCCTATGGACTGTAACCCACCAGACTCCTCTGTCCATGGAATTTTCCAGGCAAGAATACTGGAGCAGGTTGCCATTTCCTCCTCTAGGGGATCTTCCCCACCCAGGGATTGAAACTGCATCTCTTGCATCTTCTGCATTGGCAAACAGATTCTTTACCACTGAGCCACCTGGGAAGGATGGCTATATTCAGAAAAACTGACAACAAAATGCATTGTTAAGGGCATGGAGAAATTGGAACCCTCACATAATGCTGATAGGAATGTAAAATAATACAGCTGTTTTGTAAAACATCTCAACAGTTTCTCAAATAGTTAAACATATAGTTACTATATGGTCCAATTTTACTCCTGAGTACATACCCATAAAAAATGAAAACATGCCCCCCTAAAAAAAGTTCATAGTGCATTATTCATAGTAGCCAAAATTTGACACAAAATGCATGTTCATCAACTGATAAATGGATAAATAAAATTCGGTATAGCCACCCAATGGATTATTCAGCTTCAAAAAGGAACAGAGGACTGACACACGCTACAACATTGTATAAGCTTTGAAAGCATGCTGAGTGGAAGAAGCCAGTCACACAGGAATGTCTTGTATAATTTCATTTATATTTTTAATGTCCACAATAGGAAAGTATAGAGAGACAGTAAGTGGATTAGTGATTGCCAAAGGTTAGGGAAGATGGGGAGATCCGGGTTATCACTAAGGGCAACCGAGTTTGCATTAAGTATAATGAAAATATGCTAAAATTGATTGTAGTGATGGGTGCACAAGTTTTAAATATACTAAAAGCCATTGAACTGCGCATTTTAAATGGCTGAATTGTATGATACATGAATTCTAACTCAATAAAAGCTATTCCATTACACACATAGCATGTATAAATCTTTGTTAGGCCAACCATAGACATAGATTATGTTAAACTACTACTAACTAACTGTAGAATTTTGTGTTTTACTTGCAAGAAAAAAAAATTTGGTCAATATTTCTCTTGCTGTTCAATTTTCAAATTGTTTTTAGTTTTACGTAAAGAAATGCTAATCAAAACCTTTAAGATCCTAACCCATGAACAAACACAATATTAGTGCCATTGAATGTATAGAAACATCTTGGTTTGTTCATCGGAATCATTGTTTATTGAACGTGTGATATAACTGCACATTTTTGCTGTCCCATGGCTGTAGGCAATTGAAAGTTAGTGTTGCAATTTCTGGCTTCTATAGCCAATTGTGCATCTCTTTTCCCAACTCTATTTGGTGACATCAACTTGATAGCTTGAAATAGGCCATTGTGGCACATATACGCCACAAAAATCCACAAATACTATGTCTTTCTCCCACCTCCCATACTGGTTTATCAGCACAGCACTGGGTATAAGACAAGAGGCCCAGGGTTAAGAAGGAAAAGTCACTGAGGGCCGTGAAGAAACAGTTGCATGTGCAGTCCCCTGGATGGGTTTGCTGAACTCACTCATTTGTCCACCTCACACTCCACCACTTCCTTCCAGTGGAAGAGACAACTGCAGTCTCAGGGCAAAGCAGAGGGCCTCACTCTTCTCAGAAATCAACTGAAGGAAGTCCCTAGAGAACCACTGGAACATTGGCTGTGCCTCTGCTAAAAGAGAAGATACAAATATTGTTCTATGGTGACAGCTGGCAGGACCACGGGGTGCTCATGGCCACCTTGGTGTCACCACCAGAGCAGAGTGAGCCTGGAGGATCTCGGGAAGGTGTTCTGGAAGGCTCTGAGTCCAGCACAGCTTCCTTTCAGACATTCCCTGAATATAAGACAGATACGGGGTGTTTGTCCCTGGATCTCCTAAGTTTGGGGTGAATACTTGAACATAAAAATGGAAGCCTATTTTGGTGGAGATGTCTGAATTCAAGCAGCCTTGTGCTGCCCTAAGAGCCAGCAGACCTTTAAGACTTCAGGACTAAGTGCTTGGATAGAAGTTAGGACAATCGCTGTGCCATCTCCCTCCTATGTAACCATCTAAGGGTGCAGAAGACCTCAGAGTTCCTTCTCATTTCCTGGACTAGAACAATGAGCAACAGGTGACCATGGGCTCAAATGATGGGATGCCCAACCAAGGAGCTGTTGAGGGGATATCTTCAGCAGGTAAGGGGAGTCATGACTGGTCCTCCACAGGGATCCTCAATATTTAGGATTAGGAAAGTTGAATACCACTCCAAGACCACACGGACACAACCTGAATGGAGACATCCATACAAGCACAGTCCTCTAGCATCGACTAGAAGCATGCCTCCCCACTGTTGTGATAACATGTAGAAGTCCTGTAAGGAGACACTGCTTCTTCTGTGCCTCCTGCCTGCCCGCCCCCTAGCAATAACAGAACTAAATGAAGGAGGAGACGATGGCAGCAATAACCAGCCCACAGATGAGCTTGGCCAGGAGTAAAGCAAAGGCCAGAATTCGTCAAGTGTGTAATTGAAGTTTGGGAAATGAATAGGACTGAGGTTTAATAGTAACTGAAAGTGGCAGGAAGTGTATAGGATCTGAGAAAGCTACCTAAGTTAAGTAACCTCCGACCCAGTGGGACACCTAGACTCCTCATAGTTTAATAATAATAAAAAAAAAAGCCATTGCCTGGGCAAAATAAAATGAATTCCTGTTTGTATCCCAGTGAGGTCTTCAATAAACTGGCCACATTATTTGTTATTATTCTCCTTCCCTGCCGGATCCTTTCCATCAGCCCTTAAAGATGCTTGATTCTTTTTTCTTTTTTTACTAAAAACATAACAAAATGAATAAAACCTTTATTTTTCCTTCTTTGGTGCTGAGAGTTTTATTGAGGGTTTATGTCTACTTGCCATTTTTAGTTATTTTTTTCTTCTCATTTTTTTCCCTCCTACTCCAATATTTTTCTCTTCTCTCTCATCATTCCACCAAATCAGATCTTGAGCTCTCTGTTGTTGAACACAAAAGACTATTCAATAATCACTTAACTCAGACTCACAGTACAGTGTGATATAACCATGCATCCCCTTAATTTAACTTGTTTATTTTATAATATAATGTTCTAAAATACCTTAAAGTACTCATACCAAGATATTCCATAGTTGAATCCTTAAGCATGATTCTTTTTGGGGGGAGAATCTTTTTTAATTGAAGTATAGTTGATTTATAATGTTCTGTTAGTTTCTGCTATACAGCAAAATGACTCAATTATTTATACATATTATATGACTCAATTATTTATACATATTATTTCATATTCTTTTTCCATTATGGGTTACCGGATAGTGAATAAAATCCCTTATTCTTTATAAGAGGACCTTGTTTTTAATCCATTCTTTTCTTTTGGAATAGAATTGCTTTACAATATTGGGTGAGTTTCTGCTGGAAAACATTGTGAATGAGCTATTCACAAAGTTATTATATTCACAAAGTGTAAGTTGCTCAGTCGTGTCTGACTCTTTGTAAACCCATCAACTGTAGCCCACGGAATTCTCTAGGCAAGAATACTGGAGTGAATTGCCATTTCCTTCTCCAGGAGATCTTTCCAACCCGGGGACTGAACCTGTATCTCCCACATTGACAGGCATATTCTTTACGGTCTGGGGCACCAGGAATCTGCTGTACGTATACATACATCCTCTCCCTCCTGAGCCTTCCTCCCACCCCACATTCTACCCATGTAGGTAATCACAGAGCAATATTACTAATTATATGGAGTGCTACAGTCCTGTTTTAGTTTTATAAGGATTTGTGTGAGTATGTATATATTAAAAAATCATGCTCTCTGCTCTGTAATGACCTAGACAGCATGATTCTTTATTAAACTCGTACAAGTCCTTACAAAGCTAAAACGGGACTGCAACACTTCAAACAATTAGTAGTAATGCATAAATCATATAATACTTGGTCCATAATCAAATCCCTACAATTGATCCTAAAATATTCTTTATGAGTAAGCTTTTTCTCTAGAAATACTCTCTTCTTGAAACTTTCAGGACTCAAGTTTCCCCTGATATTCCCAAGGTCCCTCAGGCCAGAGTTTTTCCCTGAGTCCTGTCAGGACATTACATGTAAGATTCTTTAATATACCTCCCTCGAGACGTTTTGCTCACTTGGTCTGTGATCTTACCCACATCTATGACTTTATCACCTTATATAATACTACAATTTTCATCCTCCAATATCCAATTCATTGAAATGTATGATATTTACTTCCTAAACAATTTTTCCTTTCCCACTTCTGTTATGTCTCCAGCCACTTCATTACATATCAGCTTATATTTCTCCTTGACCTCTATGCTATGAAGCCATCACACTGCCACACTCCCAACTGGCTTTTTAGATTTTGCTTACCTATTTATTTTCATATTTGATATTTATAAACAATATTTTTATTAACACTTGGACAAGTGTTTGCATCTTTTGCTCAAGCGGATAACAAATTGGTAGTTGAGAAACTGCGAATCTGTGGGTGTATAGAGCAGGGCAAGGAAGTTTGAAGAGAAGCCATGTAAATGAGTTGCTGTTTCGTTGCTAAATCCTGTCCAACTCTCTTGCAACCCCATGCACTGTAGCCCACTAGCTTCTTCTGTCAATGGGATTTCCCTGGCAAGAATACTGGAATGGGTTGCCATTTCCTCCTCCAGGGGGTCTTCCTGACCCAGGAATCGAACTTCCGTCTCGTGCATTGGCAGGCGAATTCTTTACCACTGAGCCACCTGGGAAGCCCACGTAAAGAAGGGAAAATAAATGACTCAGGCAAGAACAGACTAAGTAATTCCCCAAGAGTTCAACGCTGAGCAGGAGAATGATGAAAATGGGTGTGGGGCTTACTAGGGCAAGGGACTTGTCAAAAGAGAGGGACTAAAGTGACAGCTTCAGTGACACCCAGCTACTGAGACAGAACAGAAAGATAGAGAAGATTGCTCCTTGAAGATGTCACCGTGAAAGGAAAGAAGGAAGAAATGAGGAAATTAAGAAATCTGCAGAAATCAAAGTAAAACAAGAACCTCCCAAAATCCTCTTATTTCTCTTATCACCACCATCAATTGCATCTATTAAGAAGACTGAACATCACTACATCAGATAAAGGGCCTTCTCTCTACCACATGTGTAGAATTGGAAGAAAAATTTAATAGAAAAGAAAAACAGTACAGTGCTACTGTAGAAAGAAAAATAGGAAATATGTCATAAGATTTTAATTGATAAACATCACCCTATATAACCTTCCAAAGAAATACAACAGGAGTAAAAGAAAACTGTAAGATCACAGACTGAATCAAAACCTCCAAACAAATGTACAGAGATAAAGACGCCAACACAAATAAAATCAGATGCAAAAAAACAAGATCAGAAATGGACCAAAAAAGAAAAATAAATCAATGAAAGCTGATCAAGGTCAGGAAAGAAATTAAAGACAAAATTATCTCAGACAAAGAGCAAATTAAAATTGACCAGGAATGATCAAATATTAAATATATCTTAGCAAAATATCAAATTTAATGACAGGTAATATCTTCAGGGACTGTGGGAAAGTTTCAAACCACTTATCAGGGTAAAATAAACATGCTTCATCACTGCTTCTCTGCTTTCTGCTTCTCCAGTGCTGCTGGGGGTCCAATCCACTGGGAAACTGGTCCTTCTTTGGGCACTTGAAGCTGAAAAGACTATGATGCTTACCATAGCCGATGGAAAACAAGGGAGGGTTTAAGACAGAGGAATCCATCATATTAACTTACAGGTGTCAGTGTAGAATGGTTCCACGGTGCAGCTTAAGACTAAGAGCCATACGCCACTTAGTAAACTAATGGGACTCCATTGTGAATGATAGTTTGCCAATGAAACAGATCAGATTCAGACTTGATGGGCAGCAAATCAATGACACAGACACATCAACACAGCTGGAAAGGGAGGATGGAGAAAAAATTAATATGCCATACTGGAGTGGGCTGCCATTTCCTTCTGCAGGGGATCTTTTCAACCCAGGGATCACACCTGGGTCTCCTGCATTGCAGGCAGATTCTTTACCAACTGAGCAATTAGGGAAGCCCATGTTATAGTAACTGACAGTTTTGAACACTGAAAAAACAGGAACCTGATCTTTTATATTTTTGTTCCCACAGACATGTCCTTAATTAATAAATATTTTTGCACCACTACATCCTTACTACTTTAGTAAATCCCCTCCCAATTATTTATTTCATACAATGTAACTGATGTATAAGCAAAAGCATAATGGTTTTTCATTGGTTTTTACTACACGACCTATGGCATATCTTGATGTACATCACATACAAATTGGATGAGAAAGAAAAGCAACCTGGCTCTATGAAAATGTCTCTCTTTCTCCTTTAGTGCCTTCAAGACCCAAGGAGGCCATCATACATTGTTCTTCCTTCTTTGTAGTAGATACAGGAGTTGACAATTTGATTTTCTTTAAGGGTAGGTCTTGGTATACTCCCAACCACTGGCATGAAAATGACTTTACTGAAGTGACTTATTCTGAATCTTCTTGATCACTCCTGTCCTCTGAATCCCTGTATCTTAGCAAGATTGCAGCAAACAAGCCTCCTCTTGCTCATCCTACACAATCAGCATGATGTCATTAATGCAATGAATCAATATGAAATTCTACATGGTGTCCAGATGGCCTTGACACTTCACATTTTATTAGAACACATGAGAGTTGATAAAGATCTGGATAAAACTCCGTAAATATCTTTGTCTATATTCCAAGGCATATTCCTATCTCTTTTGACTGGAATAGAAAAGAATTTTTAAAAGTGAAAATGTTAGTCTCTCAGTCATGTCTGACTCTTTGTGACCCCTTGGACTGTAGCCTACCAGGCTCTTCTGTCCATGGAATTCTCTAGGTAAGAATACTGGAGTGGGTAGCCATTCCCTTCTCCAGGGGATCTTCCCGACCCAGGGACCAAACCAGGGTCTCCCACATTGCAGGTGGATTCTTTACCGTCTGAGTCACCAGGGAAGCCCCCAGAAAAGAATATGTTCATTCAGTTGACGATCACAATACCAAGTATCTGAAGCCTTGTGAGTTTGCTCCAGCAATGGTACCATATATAGTGTGGTAGCTATAATCAGGAGTACTATTTGGTTGAGCTTGCAGTAATCTATAATCGTTCTCCATGATCCATCTAGACTTTTCTTCTGGTGTCAAACAAGTGAATTGCACAGATATAAGGATTACCCACCCATGTAATTCATCCTAGAGCTTTAAGGATAGCAATAACCTGTGCCTCTCAACATCTCCATCTGCCAACACACACACACACACACACACACACACACACATACACACTGGTTTGCAACATTGATTTTATATTAGTGTTTAGTGTTAGTCATTCAGTTGTGTCTGACTCTGACTCTTGGACAAGTACATATATGTAGTTATGTTCATATAGCCTTCCTCTCTTAGTGTCTCTTTTCAGTGAGAACATCTCAGATCAGGTTTATAAAGCAAAAGTTTCCATTTCATTCATATACCTGATAATACTCTTGACTATCTAATGTTAGAGATAGCTTATACTAAAGATAACATTTATTATGCAGTTTCTGTCTCTTTTTTTAAAAGAAATAGCAATATGGAGCCTCTGAACAAAAACACCTCAAACATATTGTAAAGATAATTTTTAATGTATGCTGTACCTGTAAAGTTGTATCTATATTTACACTACTATAGGTACTGGTTAGAGTAAAGAATCCTACTGCCAATGCAGGAGACAGAAGAGATGCGGGTTCAAACCCTGGGTTGGGAAGATTCCCTTGGAGTAGGAAATGGCAACCTGCTCTGATATTCTTGCCTGGAAAATTCCATGGACAGATGAGCCTGGTAGGATACAGTCCATGGGGTCATAAAGAGTCAGATACAACTGAGTGCACAAGCATCCAAAATATATCTAATAAATGATGTTCTAAAGATATATTAATATACTTCAACATTCCTACATCAGAATAGGATTATATATGTATATAGAGAACACATATATTAAGGTAATCTTATAACTGGTTATACTGTTAGTCTTTCCTTCATGTTTCTACACCCACCTCAAATGTGAGATTAAAGACAGAAATATAAAAATTGCACATTAGTTAAATAATTGATTATAATAATAAGCAAGAAGATGATATACCATGTTAACAAGCAACATTTCAGTCACTAGTTTTTATTATTATTCTGAATATGCAAATAAAAGAATGATAATCACAGAGGATTCTTTTGGAAAAACAAATTCTAAAATGAGGAATAAGTGTTTGTCCATCTGTGCATTTTGTAGCCATAATGACAAATTGTTGATTTCATACTATGGGCATTTTTAAACTCTAAATCCTGCCAACCCAGCTTTCATACTTAACAGATTATACTAATTATCTACTGGGGCCAAATTCATGCTCTTGCTATTAACTCTTATTTACCTGAGTAGATAAAATCAACTACATGAACTATAAAAGCAAGTAATGTACAAAACTAAAAATAATTGTAGCAGAAGATGCCATTAACTGATTTTATAAGTAAATTGAAACAACATTGTGTGACTCTGAATAGGCTTTTCTGCCACTTTTATCAAATTATATCAAACACACCTGAAATTGTCTGGATTTAAAATTTTTTACTTCTCCATTAATATTCTTTCATTTGTTTTGATCATTTACTTTTTACCCCAGTTCGATTTCTCTGTTCTCTGGGTAAAATTAGAAAAGGATAGATTAAGCATTCTCTCGGGGATCAATTAATGACTCTTTCCTCTAACAACTATTTACCAGACATCTACTACTTGTCTGATAATCTTGACTTTATTCTTTACACAGTTTATTTAGATTATTAATGAAATCAGCCTATCCTGAAATCCTATGCTCTCTGTTGTAAGAAGTCCATTGTTTTAGTACTACTCCTATCCAACTACTTAATATAAATTCCATGTGTGTTTGCATTAAGAAATTACAGAACTTAATTCCCCAACTTAAAACTGCTTGATTTATAATTTTATGACTTCATGATAGTATGAAAGTGGTACTCATTTACTAGAAACCTTACCTAAAATTTTGAATCTTGATCTTTTCCAAGGCTGATGGTATGCAGTAAGATAATTTCTCATGATGCTAATGCAAACCGTAGTTCCTGGTCAGCCCCATGATCACAGGGGCAAACAATGGATACTTCACAGTGTCCTGTGGTTGGAGCAAGATGAAGAAGAGAGTGGGAAAGATAAGAGTAAGGTGATAGGCTTGGGCCATATCATGCCAAGTTTCTTAGACCATGAAAAAGAGTGAATCTCCTTCCAGGTGAAATGTAAAATTTTGATGTGTTTTAAGTGAAGGCCATCACAAGATAAGACTTACACTATTACTGCTTTTCTTATGAAGGAAAATAAAAAGTTTGAAAAGGAGTGAAGAAAAGAAGACACGTCAAAGGCCATGCAATACTCTAAGAGGACGATAGTTTAGATTAGGATGGCACCAATGAAAATGTCAAGATGATGGTAGATTTAAAATACATAATAAATAAAGATCTAAGAGTAAATTGGAATAAAAATCATGAGCTATTGTCTTAAGTGGGGTTCCTTAGAAAGTCTGATATAGAAATTTGTATTCAGGCAATTTTCTTAGAATGTGCACGTGGGAAAAACAACTCTGGGGAAGTAAAAGAATCAGGATTGGGCAAAGAGAGAAGCTGAATTTTAATGCAGTTGGCACCACTGATGTTGTTCAGTCGCTAAGTCATGTCTGACTCTTTGCCATCCCATGGACTGCAGCACACCAGGCTTCCCTGTCCTTCACTATCTCCTGGAGTTTGCTCAAACTCATGTCCATTGAGTCAATGATGCCATCCAACCATCTCATCCTCTGTCATCCCATTTGCCTCCTGCCTTCAATCTTTCCCAGCATCATGGTCTTTTCCAGTGAGTTGGTTCTTCACATCAGGTGACCAAAGTATTGGAGCTACAGCTTCAGCATCAGTCCTACCAATGAATATTCAGGATTGGTTTCCTTTAGGATGGGCTGATTTGATCTCCTTGCAGTCCAAGGGACTCGCAAGAGTCTTCTCCATCAGTTGCCACAGAGACCTCAGCAGATTTCATAGGTGCCCCCAAGCTGGATAATCCTTTGGAATTGTCCAAATGGAGATGGTTAGAACTGACATGCATGTCTCTGATTGACTGGTCATTTGATACCCACTGCTCCGTGGACAGGGTTTCACCTTGGGTGAAGCAGCTACCTTGGGTGGAAGTCAGTTCCCAGAAAGAGATGCATCTGTAGCTGTCAGCAACAAATACTGCAAATAGAAGCTGGGGGAACAAGTGACTCAAAGGGTTTAGAAAAGGGGATCAGGATAGTCCATCACATCATCCACTATATATCTGTAACCACAACAAAAAAACACCTGTGGCTAATACAAGCAAGATCTATCTTTTCAGAAAAATTCTTAAGTGTATTTTCTAGCCAATGCTTCTACATGGGTCACCTCAGAGAGATGTCCTTTCATTAGTGGATACAGGAGGAGAGCCTGAAGTTGTCCTAAATCTTCATACTTGGGGCAAATGCCTTTGATCATTTTCTCAGAGCTCCTTTCTCCACAATCTGAAATTTTCTTTGATTTCCACTACCTTTTGTAGCCACACCTAAAATGCGTATTGGAGGATATACCCTCTTTAAGGGTTTTATAGCTTTCAGAGCCTAATCCCTGCTTGGACAAGGCAGAAGGGTAGGTAATGAGGATAGTTTTTAGCCTTGAAGAGTCAAAGGTTTCTGAGTTCAGGACCATGTCAGTTTAATTTATTCAGAAACTGAATAGACATCTGATTTACTCCACTTTGGTGAGTTCTATGTGCTAGTAATCAGCACAAGGTTCATTCCCAGACATTTTTCTCCAACCTACTTTATTGTACTTCCTGCTTTATTTTACTTTTCTAGTTCTCTCTTTAGTTAGTGGTGACTATCCTAAGGCTATATGAAGGAATAGGAAGAAATACCTTATTCTGAACCCGACCTATTGCTTGAGTCACTTTATTTTACTGAAATGTTTTCCTGGGCCCTAGTCACTAAAATCACAACCCCTATTTTTTAGAATTTATCACCTGTCACCTTTTCCAACTCTGCAAGGCTTTGAATTTCTGGGTCCACTTACAATTCCTTTACATTTCTGCCTGCAAGCTGGCCAATTCTTCTCTAAGCTCATCTCTTTCTGTTAAAATAGAACCAATAATAACCAAACAATAAGCATACTTTTAAAGTCTTCCTACTTTTGCTTTATAGATGCTAGCAGTAGGCATATATCCAGAAGTGACAGTTTTATAAAACACTGCTGTTGACCTAATGGTCATCTTTTCAGGTTTTGATATTAGCAGCTTCCTAGCCATTTACCACACAGCAAAGTCAATGTGATATAAGTAGTTATTTACTGTACTAAAGTACAATAAACTACATTTTCAAGGGACCAACACTAGATGCTATAATAAACAGCACTCAAATTTTAGTGCCTCAATACATTAAAGGTCTGTTTCTTGTTTGTCAATGAATATGCCTGTTTGGATAGAGACCTTGCAGAAATTGTATAAATTATAACTTTAAATTCTAGGCCGTTTCCTTCTGGGAGTTCTAATAGTACTGAGATTTTGATATTTATTTAATAAATGAATAAATGATTCAATGAATAAAGTCAAATGAGTGCTAAAAACTGTGTGTGTGTGTGTATGTGTACTATACTATATGTACTATATGTAGAGAGTATATTTTAGAACAATAAATGGAGACTTAAACAGGAAAAGCATCAAAAGCAAAAAAGAAATCTCATTGGTAAATCTTACAAAGAGATGTCACTATAAATTTGATAGATGTGTTGGTATGTTTGACAACTCAGTATGTACTTATTTCCATGCATCTTCAGGCATTTTTGGAATTTGTGATTATCAAAAGAGAGGTATTGATCTCATCAAAGCCATTGTCCAAATATATCTGTGAAGCATAGACACCTAGAGTCTATCCAGAGGACTATGATGGATTGGATTCTCTTAAAATCCAGACATATCAGGTCCTTCCAGACATAAGTAAAAAGCAAAGGGAGTCTGAGGGAAAAGATAAATACAATGAACACACATAAACAAGAATCTTATAGTTTACCTGAACTTTGTTCCTGCTTTTTAAACCTCACTAGACAATGACAAATTGGAAAGAGGTACATGAAAGGGAGGAAGTGATAGGATGAAGAAGGGAAAGATACGCTTTGAATACCATAACTACGAAATTAGACAAGCACCATTTTCATTTTGTGGGACTATTTTCAAAAAATGTAAGAAAATCATAACAATGTAAATGAAAATGACAATGATGGTGATGATAAAGGTTAACCCTATTTACTGCATAATAGGCATTGTTCTAAGTGCTTTAATTTTAATAATCTGTTTAAATTTCACAGTATCATGAGTTAAGTATACTACTACTAGCTTCATTTTACATGGGCAAAAACTGGATTACAAATTCTATCTATATAAACATTAGAATTGTGCTTCATCCAGCCTGGCATTTAAATATTGAGAAATATCAATAACCTCAGATACGCAGATGACACCACCCTTATGGCAGAAAGTAAAGAGGAACTAAAGAGCCTCTTGATGAAAGTGAAAGTGGAGAGTGAAAATGTTGGCTTAAAGCTCAACATTCAGAAAACTAAGATCACGGCATCTGGTCCCATCACTTCATGGTAGATAGATGGGGAAACAATAGGAACGGTGACAGAATTTTTTTCTGGGGGGAGGGGGGGCTCCAAAATCACTACAGGTGGTGACTGTAGCCATGAAATTAAAAAGATGCTTGCTCCTTGGAAGGAAAGCTATGACCAACCTAGACAGCATATTAAAAAGCAGAGACATTACTTTGCCAGCAAAGGTCCATCTAGTCAAAGCTATGATTCTTCCAGTAGTCATATATGGATGTGAGAGTTGGACTATAAAGAAAGTTGAGAGCTGAAGAATTGATGATTTTGCACTGTGGTGTTGGAGAAGACTCTTGAGAGTCCCTTGGACTGCAAGGAAATCCAACCAGTCCATCCTAAAGGAGATCAGTCCTGTATATTCATTGGAAGGACTGATGCTGAAGCTGAAATTCCAATACTTTGGCCACCTGATGCGAACAACCAACTCACTGGAAAAGACCCTGATGCTGGGAAAGTTGAAGGTGGGAGGAGAAGAGGAGGACAGAGGATGAGATGGTTAGATGGCATCACCGACTCAATGGACATGAGTTTGAGTAGGCACCTGGAGTCGGTGATGGACAGGGAGGCCTGCAGTCCAAGAGGTCGCAAAGAGTCGGACATGGCAAAGAGTCGGACACATTTGAGCAACTGAACTGAACTGAAACATTAGAATTACTTTACCTAGAGTAAAATAAATAAATAGAATCTTGACAAAGTCAATCTATAGATCTTGAGCAAACATTTTTAATTGCAAAAATTATAGTATATTTAAATAAAAATAAATCAAATATAATGAAATTGCAAGTATCAGTCAGTCAGTCATGTCCAACACTTTGCGACCCCATGGACTGTAGCCTGTCAGGCTCCTCTGTCCATGGAATTCTCCAGGCAAGAATACTAGAGTGGGTTTCCATTCCTTTCTCCAGAAATTGAAGTGTGCTCCGATTGCTCTTTCCCTTTAACACAGAATGTCGTGGAGACCTTATAGTCCCTTGAAAATCTTAGTTTGTAAAGGCCATAAGTGTTAAAATATTGCACTTCTAACCTCTCAGAGATAAAGTTATTTAACCTTCTAAATAAATACCAATATTTTTTTGTAGTACTGAGCATTGACACATCTTTCCTGTGAATTTATAAAATCGGAGAATCTTAGAACTGAGATAATTCAGCTTTATGCAGGTTTAAAAGGCTAAAGGCATAGAATGATTTAAGTAGTATTTAGAAGGGTAAAGGAGTGATTTCTAAAGCAAAGAAATCACTCTGAGTTATTCAAAGGTTTTCTTCTCCTCAGGGCAGCTTAAATAATTGGATTCATGGGTATCTGAATTACTGGAAGATGGGAGAAAGTACTCAATGTCACTTCTTATATTCATCTGAAAGTATTTGCTCCATTTTACTATGTCATTTAAAAATAAATTCTTGACATAATTTTTAAACATCAAATATGCAAATGAGGATCTCAGGCAAGATATTTTGACAACAATGTAAAGGAAACCACGTAAATTCATAAACTATATAAACATACTGCTGTTTAACAAGACAATATCATATTTAACAAAATTCTGAGTTCTTTCTTTTGATGAATGTCCCGTTAAGTTAGGTGCTAACTAATATGAAGAACATTCTAGTTGTCATGAGATATAATGAGAACTGGGTAAACAATTATAAGATTAAGCTGAAATATTTTATAGAATCAGTTTAAGTACCTTAGAGTTTATTTCAATAACAGAATAACAGGGGAAGATATCCAGGTTTCTGAGTTGATTCAAATAATATGTATTTTTGTAAAGGTTATGTTAATATATTAGAAATTGTTGATGAGATTTTAAAATATGTGGAATATTGACTTTTTCATCAGGAATAAAAGAGGTAGTTTGCCTCAGTGAAAAGAGATTCTCATTGATTAGTTCAGTAAAATAATAGTTTGTACTAATTCTCAAATGGAAAAGATAGGTCAAATTGATTTAAAAAAAAAACATAAAATAGTTAACAAAACCCCCTTAAACTACTGAATAGACCAAGAGGTCCTTTGAGATGAATGTGTGTGCACGTTAAGTCACATCAGTCAGGTCTGACTCTTTACCACCCTATGAACTATGGCCCACCAGGCTCCTCTATCCATGGGATTCTCTAGGCAAGAATACTGGAGTGGATTGCCATGCCCTCCTCCAGGGGATCTTCCCAACCCAGAGATCAAACCCACATCTCTTATGTCTTCTGCATTGGCAGGCAGGTTTTTTACCACTATCATGCTCTGGGAACCCCTGGAATGAACATATGGCACATAATAATTGTTCATCCTATTTTGTGTTATGTCCCAAGATAAAATTACAGAATCACATTGACATAGGTTGAGATTTGATCCAAAGATTAAAATAGCAAATCCTTTTGGCATACCCAAGGGAACATGCACTTGGTTGTTAACAGTAAAAAGTCAAAGTATTTGAGCATCATCTGGGAATAAGCTTAGTAGAGAAAGAATCTCTTGGACCCAATATTCTATGATATAACTTCCACTCATCTAAACTTTTGAGAAAAATGAACTTGAATTTCTTGAAATAAAGCACAATTTTAAAACCTATGAATACAAGTCAAATATAATTGGTAACCCTTGGACTTCAAGGAGATCCAACCAGTCCATTCTGAAAGGGATCAGCCCTGGGATTTCTTTGGAAGGAATGATGCTAAAGCTGAAACTCCAGTACTTTGGCCACCTCATGCAAAGAGTTGACTCATTGGAAAAGACTGATGCTGGGAGGGATTGAAGGCAGGAGGAGAGGGAGACGACAGAGGATGAGATGGCTGGATGGCATCACTGACTTGATGGATGTGAGTTTGAGTGAACTCTGGGAGTTGGTAATGGACAGGGAGGCCTGGCGTGCTACGATTCATGGGGTTGCAAAGAGTCAGACACGACTGAGCAACTGAACTGAACTGAACTGAAGGATCTTGAGAGAGAAAAAAGTCCACTCTGTTCAAGATTTCAACCATTAACTTAAAAATTATAATAGTAATTGGCCACAATACTTAGAAGGAAATGATGTGAAAATCAACAGCTTTGAAGAGTACTACTTTGAGCTGAAGTTAAGTTCAAGAGGTTAGTTAGGGATATGTAATATATTTGGAAAGCCAAAATGCCTCCAACAAAATATATAAGCTAGTTTAAGATCTGTGAGAGATTGTATTAAGAAAAAAAAAAGGAAAAGAGATGTGTGGGCTGAGAGCCTAGAAATTTGATGGAAGACATCAAGGATCAAAGAATTGTTCAGTTCAGTTCAGTCGCTCAGTCCTGTCCGATTCTTTGTGACCACATGAATAACAGCACGTCAGGCCTCCCTGTCCATCACCAACTCCCGGAGTTCACTCAAACACATGTCCATCAAGTCAGTGATGCCATCCACCCATCTCATCCTCTGTCATCCACTTCTCCTCCTGCCCCAATCCCTCCCAGCATCAGGGTCTTTTCAAATGAGTCAACTCTTTGCATGAGGTAGCCAAGGCATTGGAGTTACAACTTCAGCATTAGTCCTTCCAATGAACACCCAGGACTGATATCCTTTAGGATGAACTGGTTGGATCTCCTTGCAGTCCAAGGGACTCTCAAAGAGTCTTCTCCAACATCACATTTCAAAAGCATCAATTCTTCGGCGCTCAGCTTTCTTCACAGTCCGACTCTCACATCCATACATGACCACTGGAAAAATCATAGCCTTGATTAGATGGACCTTTGTTGGCAAATATCTCTGCTTTTCAATATACTCTCTAGGTTGGTCATAACTTTCCTTCCAAGGAGTAAGCATCTTTTAATTTCACAGCTGCAATCACCATCTGCAGTGATTTTGGAGCCTCAAAAAATATAGTCTGACACTGTTTTCACTGTTTCCCCATCTATTTGCCATGAAGTGATGGGACCAGATGCCATGATCTTCGTTTTCTGAATGTTGAACTTTAAGCCAACTTTTTCACTCTCCTCTTTCACTTTCATCAAGAGCCTTTTTAGTTCCTCTTCACTTTCTGCCATAAGGGTGGTGTCATCTGCATATCTGAGGTTATTGATTGTTACTAAAAAATAATAATTTTTTAAACATTGTCTTTATTGCCCATATCTTGGTCTTGTATATATAAAAGTTTACCAAAGCAGAAATTTTAAAAAGACTTAAATAGAAACAAAACTATAGCTTAAATATTCAAATTTATATTTTGTTCATAAAACATACATAATTATGGGAAGTCTTAACCATACAGCTTGATTTTCAGGATATGGCAAATTATATACTTTTGTGGCTTTTGTTGCCTCTGGATTCCACAACACAGCTCAGTTAAGAAAATAATAAATTATAGAATAATTAACAGATCACAACGTAGACAGTAGGCATTAGATACTAAGATGGCAGACACAAACAAGTTACTTTAAGCTACATTGTATTTTAATTTGTTTCTTCAGTTCTATTGTTATTAGCGCAACTGTATTCTGGTATTCTTCTGCTGATCATTTACTTCCTTGGTTTATATAATGCTATTTTACAAGAGCATTTAAATGTTCTATTCAAGTGAAATGATTCCAATTCTTTAATAATATATTTACCTTTTTTTAAATAATTTTTTTCCTGTTCATTATCTTTGAAAGGTTCTAATACTACAATCATAAGTGTGGTTTAATCTCCCATATAGTAGTAACCAGTCCATCCTAAAGAAAATCAATCCTGAATATTCATTGGAAGGACTGATGCTGAAGCTGAAACTCCAATACTTTGGCCACCTGATGTGAAGAACTGACTCACTGGAAAAGAACCTGATGCTGGGAAAGATTGAGGGCGGGAGAAAAAGGGGAAGACAGAGGATGAGATGGTTGCCTGGCATCACTGACTTGATGGGCATGAGTTTGAGTAAACTCTGGGAGTTGGTAATGGACAGGGAGGCCTGGCATGCTGCAGTCCATGGGGTCCAAGGAATTAGACATGACTGAGTGGGCTAAACTGAATTGAACTGATAGTAACGTAAAATAATATTTTAATCATGATAAGCTTCCTTTTGATCCACTGGTAGATCTTTATTGGCTCTTATTTTCTTGAAGTCTTTGAAACTGAATACCTATTCAAAAGTAATTTTGTTTTCTAGAAATTGTGAGATTCAAAAATTAAAAATATCTAATTTGGTGATGGGCAGCAATCAAAATTTCTTTTGAGTCTACTAGGCCCTCATTTAAGTACAAGAACTTTCCACCTTTAAATAAAAATATAACTCATTTTGCTTGAAGAGGGATTAGGATTTATAATATTAAATTTAAGAAAAAATAAGAATGGAAGTGACTATAATATTAGAATATGTTATTGTATCATGACATATGGATATAACATGAACATAAGCATTTTTTCAGAATAAAGGTTAAAAGATGTCTATATAATTAAAAATTACAACCTGGAAACAGATTGAAATTTCAAAAGCAGATGTTAATTTTTGGTGTGTTTGCTGAATGAATTATCAGATAGTCATTAATGAAATTCCATAAAGATATTATATTTGAATATTGAGTGACATTTTTAATTCCTCTGGATTTAGAGACTAGAGCTAGAACAAAGCAATATAAAGTCACTTCATATTCTAAATAAGCCTCAGATCAACAGAATCAGTCCCTGGATGGTGTGGTACAACGTTCCTCTGGGATTACAGATGAGGGGAAAAAGACTTGTTTGGAGAGTGGATTCCAGAATGCCAGGACATAACTTGGTATTTGGAATTGAGCAGCAGTTAGGGCTTCCCTGGTAGCTCAGCTGGTAAAGAATCTGTCTGCAATGAAGGAGACTCCAATTCAATTCCTGGGTTGGAAAGATCCCCTAGAGAAGGGAAAGACTACCCACTTCAGTATTCTTGGGCTTGCCTGGTGGCTCAGATGGTAAAGAGTCTGCCTGCTGTGCAGGAGACCTGGGTTTGATCCCTGGGTTACAAAGAGGGCATGGCAAACCATTCTAGTATTCTTGCCTGGAGAATCCCCATGGACAGGGGAGTCTGGCAGGCTAGAGTCCATGGGGTTGCAAAGAGTCAGATACAACTGAGCGACTAAGCACAGCACAGCAGCACAACCAGCAGTTAAGCTGATTATGCAAGGTCTACTCTTTCTAAATTTGAGTACATATGTAAATTTCTGCACTTAGCATCGAAACATGTATATTGACATATGTAAAATAGATCCACTGCCAGCCAGGGTGCTCAGGGCTGGTGCATTGGGATGACCCTGAGGGATGGGATGGGGAGGGAGGTGGGTGGGGTGTTCAGGATGGGGAACACATGTACACCCATGGCTGATTCATGTCAATGTATGGCAAAAACCACTACAATATTGTAAGGTAATTAGCCTCCAATTAAAATAAATTAATTAATTTTTTAAAATGAATATTTAAATCACTTCATCGTCAGTTTTGCCATTTAATATGTCCAGTGGCTACTTATTCAAATATTTACCCTCACCACTATTTAAAAATAATGAAAGCAGACAAGATAGGTGATGTGTGCTTAGTCGCTCAGTCGTGTTTGACTCTTTGCCATCCTATGGACTGTAGCCCCCAGGCCCCTCTGCCCATGGGATTTCGCATTCTAGAATACTGGAGTGGGTTACCATTTCCTCCTCCAGGGGATCTTCCCAACCCAGAGACTGAGCCCCCGTCTCTTGTGGCTCCTGTCTTAGCAGGCAGTCTTTACCCTGAGCCACCTGGGAAGCCCAGGATAGATGATGAAGCAATCTTTTTTTTTTTTTTGGTCTGTTTTCCAAATAACTTTTCTCTCAGTTTTTCCTTCTAAGAGTTGGCCTCAATTTACAGAACAGTTGTTTTTAATTCCTCAAGGAATTGGGCTGCAAGCTGAATACTATTTAAGGCATTGACACACCCATCCAATTATATTATCTTTAATTGCTTCTTTGTATCAGGGAAAGGATCTTTAGGTAAGATGAAATTTAAAACCCCTGTGCTAAATTTAGGAGTGTCTGTCTGTGGAATGTTTTACTTTCCCTCTGAGTTTATAGGGAAGAAGGCCTAAGAAAGTTCCTAACTGGCTCTGATTGCCAACTGGTGCCATCTGCTTCTAATTTGGCCAACTTCTGGCCACAGGGCGGCAGCAAAAAAAAAAAAAAAGAAGAAACCTGTTCAATATACCATCAGTTTCAGCTTAAGGACAACCAGTAAACATTCCTGGTCATACTTATTAATTAAAAAAATATATATACCCTTGCGTAACACAGAGCAGCTGTGCTGTGGCTGTTAGCCGAACCCGTTACTAGGCAACAGTTACTGGCGGCTGGTTAGTGGTCCTGTTCAGCCATTGGTTGGTGCCAGTGTAGGCTCCACCCCTAAATAAGCAACTGTGAAAGAAAGCGACCGTTAGTTGTCCTGCTCAGCCATTGGCCGGTGCTGCAGTAAGCCCCTCCCCCAAGCGAGCAACTGTCACTGAGCGACCATTAGTGGGCTATACAGCCAACTGTCAGTGGAACGGTGGTTCTCGGGCAGAGAATGAGGTAAGACGTGGATCCCGGCCTTCGTCCCCCAGCCCTCCAGCCTTGGGCCAGCCGGTGAGCTCACAGACCCAGGGAACAGGCTGAGGGCTGTGTCCTACAGGGCTCCAGAGCCTTCCCCAAGGTGACTCACTGACCTGGCTCAGGCCTTGAGGCGGCAATAACCCTCTCCCGCTTCCCCCTGCCTCTGTGACTTAATGGCAGCAGATGCAGTCTGTGGGGCCTGGGATACCGCTGTCAGGGCAGCCTGAAAAACCTGAGGGCCATTTGGCTTCTGGACGCCTGGCTACCTCAGGGATGACAGCTGGACAAGATTTCTGGGGACCCGACCCTGAAGGAGCCGCCAACTGAGCTTTGCCTCCTCTCAGCAGGACTTGGACCTCGGAGAGTTTGGTTGAGCCTTGGAAACTTTCTCTTTCTTATCAGATGGAGAAAAACACTTATTTGATAGAGATTTATAGGAACATGGTTACCTGACCATGACCTGACTGAAGAACAAAGACTCTGAAACCAAGAAGTTTGCAGCAACTCACCACACCGGTCTCTCACCGTTCCTAGAAAAGGGCATTGCTGAGAGCTTTTGGTGAGCCTAACGTTTTTAAGACATGTGCTACCCATCTCTTTGGTTGATTCTCAATAAACCTTTCTCTGCTCCACACTTTGACATTTTGATGTTGTTTGGCCTGACTGTGCTTCAGGCACATGGACTTGCATTTCACTAACACTTGGATACAATAGGAGTCCCCAGAGAAGGTGTAAAAGCCCACCCAAGATCCACAGTGTCTCTCAAAGGCAAGCAAAGGAAAGAAGAACTCAGACAATTCCTCTGAGAGCTGGCAACCCTGACAGGACCTGAGGTGCAGAAAATGAAGTGGGAGCCTCACTTCTGTCTGCCTATCATTTTGAGGCCCCCATCCTCATGATTGCCAAGCCGGGTTCTCAGGATACGAAACAAAACAGACAAGAAGGCAATAGCTGTCTATCCTGGGAGAGAAAGGATCAGTAACTACTGGGCCAGAATTTGTAAAGAAACAGACAATGCGCAATTTCATTTTATGTGCTTGATTGAGCACTGCAGACAGAGACCTGGAACTACTCTGATAAGAATTTCACTCTTCACTGGCTCCTGTCCATTTCCCCAGAATCCTGAGTAAGTGGGGTTTAAAGTAGAGAATGTAGCTCCAGTATCGATCAGAATTTGGAAAGGTTTACCCATCATTTTAATTTTCCCTTGAAGGCCTTGAAGAGAATAGCTGGTGGCACTTCAGTTGGAGAATCCCAAGAGCCCACAGGGACACCCTCCTTGGAAGGTTGGACCTGGGGGTGTCAGTTAGGCCACTAACTTGGTGGACTTTTGTTGATGTTTTTGTGGTCTATTTAAAGTAGAAAAGCAATTTCAAGAGATGATTAGTACTTAAGTGCTCAAGTAAAGGAGGACAGAGGGGAGTCAGAGGAGCCCTGTCAGTATTATAGTGTTGCACTGGGTTCCTCCTATGTCTTTAATTTTTCATTACCCGTTCATGAACCTTTGATAAAGCTATTTCAGAATTTTGAAGGGTTTTAGATGCTTCTGCATCTTGCCTAGTTAGAACATTCCCCATAATGACCATTGGAATTCTAGTAAGAATTGAGTGAGATTTTGACCATTTTTATAGATACCTACACAGCTTCCTGGACCACAGTTCCTAAATATAAAGTAAATGATTATTCTGGAAGATGGTGTGCTCAATTCTTTGAGACTTGAGGATTCTATTAATTTAGATAAACCTTAGATTTCTCAGAACCAAATTAATACTTGAGGGCTGTACTTCTTGGTTATGGATTTGGTGTTGCTTTACGGTATACCTCTTACACAGAAATTTTCTTGAAGTTGGCAGGCAACTTAGTGTCAATCCAACACACTTCATGGTAAACTCATCTCAGCATGGGAGTCTTAGAGTTAGGGGAAGAGCTCTAGAAGCTTTTAAGTGCTCGAGCCAGCCATGCTCATCAATTTTGAGGCTTTGATTTTTGACAGTCTCAGTAGCAACAGATTTATTATTCTTTTCATGAGACCATTTCTTTATAGCTATCCTCTCTTGGTTACACTCAACAGGAATCAGTAAGTCAGACTTTTTACCTCCTCTTGTGTGTGTGCTCAGTTGCTTCAGTTGTGTCCAACTCTTTGCAGTTCTATGGACTGTAGCCACTAGGCACCTCTGTGTGTGGAATTCTCCAGGCAAGAATACTGGATTGAGTTGCCATGCTCTCCTCCAGGGTATCTTCCTGACCGAGCAATCAAACTCATGTCTCCTGCATCTTCTGCATTCCAGGCAGATTCTTTAACACTGAGCCACTAGGGAAGCCCCCTTTACCTCCTCTCTCTCTATGTATATATAAATTATCCATTTCTCCATGCTGCATTGCCAGCCTCCTTGTTATAGTCACTGTTGCTATTCACCTTGGCTATGTTATAGTTTGATAATTTATTACTCACATCTCTTCTTGGTTCTGCTCTAATCATTCTCCACATACACTGAAAGAAGTAATTTCCCTGCAGGAATTTATTCATCATGTCACTTATACTAGAGCTTGTGATTCCAAGCATTCTCTTTTCCTATGGGCTACTCATCACATATGCAGGTCAAGAAACAACAGTTAGAACTAGACGTGGAACAACAGACAGGTTCCAAATCAGGAAAGGAGTACATCAAGAATGTATATTGTCACCCTGATTATTTAACATATGCAGAGTATATCATGTGAAATGCTGGGCTGGATGAAGCACAAACTGGAATCAAGATTGAAGGGAGAAATATCAATAACCTCAGATACTATGCAGATGACACCACCCTTATGGCAGAAAGTGAAGAACTAAAGAGTTCTTGATGAAGGTGAAAGAAGAGAGTGAAAATGCTGGCTTAAAGCTCAACATTCAGAAAACTAAGATCATGGCATCTGGCCCCATCACTTCATGGCAAATAGATGGGGAAGTAATGGAAACAATGAGAATCTTTGTTTGGGGGGGCTCCAAAATCACTGCAGATGGTGATTCCAGCCATGAAATTAAAAGATGCTTACTTCTTAGAAGAAAAGCCATGACCAACCTACACAGCATATTAAAAAGCAGAAATATTACTTTGCCAACAAAGGTACATCTAGTCAAAGCTATGCTTTTTCCAGGAGTCATGTATGGATTTGAGAGCTGGACTATAAAGAAAGCTGAGCACCGAAGAATTGATGCTTTTGGACTGTGCTGTTGGAGAATACTCATGAAAGTCCCTTGAACTGCAAGGAAACCCAACCAGTCCATCCTAAAGGAAATGAGTCCTGAATATTCATTGGAAGGACTGATGCTGAAGCTGAAGCCCCAGCTTTGGCCAACTGAGGCAAAGAACTGACTCATTTGAAAAGACCCTGATGCTGGGAAAGATTGAAGGTGGGATGGCATCATTGGCTTGATGGACATGAGTTTGAGTAGGCTCTAAGATTTGGTGATGAACAGGGAAGCCTGGTGTGCTTCAGTCCTTGGGGTCACAAAGACTTGGACATGACTGAGTGACTGAACTGAACTGAACTCATCATGTACTGTCTTATCACCTTCAAGGAGACTTCATGATCTCTCCCACTCTACAAATCTCTTTCTCAGCTCTTACAGCACCAATCATCAGTCTTTCAGACAAATTCTAACATGGTTATTGTATTTTGACTGCATAATTACTTAGTTGATATTTAACTTTCCCGTTACATCAAGCCTACAAAGCAGGGCCATGTCTATGTTACATATTTTATCTCAGCTCTAAGAATGCCTGGCTCTCAATAGTTGTTCTAACAATGTGTTAAATGATTAATGTTTAATGTTTAATTAAACATTAATGATTATTGTTATATCCTGTATCTAATATCAGACCCCACAGGTCTGGCCATTATCTAATATCAGCACATGTCTCTAGATCCATCCTACTATAGTAACACTGAGCTGCTTTCATTTGCCTGGAAGGTTTTCCCACCTCAAGATATTCCAAAGCATGTTAACTTCTACTTGAAATCCTCTCTCTATAGTTCTTTTTTTATTTTTAATTGAAGTATAGTTGGTTTACAATGTTGCGTTAGTTTCTGCTATCCAGCAAAGTGAATCAGCCACACATATACATGTATCTGCTCTTCCTTGAATTTCCTTCTCATTTAGGTCACCACAGAGGTTTGAGTAGAGTTCCCTGTGTTAAACAGTTGGTTCTTGCTAGTTATCTATTTTATGCATGTGACATGTGAAGTCGCTCAGTCATGTCCAACTCTTTGTGACCCCATGGACTGTAGCTTACCAGGCTCCTCAGTCCGTGGATTTTTCCAGGCAAGAGTACTGGAGTGGGTTGCCATTTCCTTCTCCAGGGGGGAGCTTCCCAACCAGGGATCGAAGCCGGGTCTCCCACACTGCAGGCAGACGCTTTACCGTCTGAGCCACCAGGAGGCCAACCTATTTTATGCATAGTAGTGTTTATATTCCAACCCCCAACCTATGGTTCCTGATATAATAGCTTCTCCTCATCTTTCAATAGAGGGTAAAATGTAACTTTCTCAGATTTCTATCATCTGACCTCCTTTGTGAATTGGTAAATCTGCTTTATGATTCTAAATTATTGATAAATTTTAAAATCTTTTTCATATTTTTCATAACAATAATTCATATTTATCTGTTATACATGTATCATTCCCCAATAAAATATTTTATTTGCCAACATATATTCAGAATCTAGCAGAATTCCAAGCACAAAAGAATTTAATAAATACTCTAACCAGGAGGTTTCTGCATTAAAGCACCTGCCTGCAATACAGAAGACCCGGGTTCAATCCCTGGGTCAGGAAGAACCATGAGAGAAGAAAATGACAACTATCTCCAGTATTCTTGCCTGGAAAACCCCATGGACAGAGGAGTCTTGTGGGCTACAGTCCATGGGGTCATATAGAATTAGACAGGACTGAGTGATTAACACTTTCTTTTAATTTCTGTAAAATAAGGTGAGATTGCTTACAGCATTTTCATCATCACATCCAATTTCTAATGGTAACTACTGTCCCCTGCGTATAGAATACATTTAAACTTTTACTTCTTTGAAAAGACCCAGGTAGAGAAGGAGTAGATTATGAGTTAGTTAGTCAAGTTCCTAGAATGCCAACCTACAAATGGTACTGTTTCTCTGGGTTTCCAAATACTACTGATAGTGTAAAAAACTGATTTTATCAGAACACATCTCAAGTCTGAATCCTCTGTGCCAGGAAATGTTAAATTTTTCTTTTTACTTTTATATGTACTTTATTAAGGAATTGCTTAAATTCCTCTGCATAAGGAATACAAATGTGATATACACTTTGCTCAGCCATCTGATGCCTGCCGAAGAGCCTTCTGAATAAAGCTTCCAGCAAATTGCCAGGTTTTGTTGCAGTTGAGGGGAATATGCAGGTTTAGGGTGAAAAGGGAATTCTAGGGACAACAAGTTAAGAGAGTAGTCACTAATGGTCTTATTCTACCCTTCCCTTGCTATGCCATATTGTAAAGTTATTAGGAAAACAGCATTTAAGATATTATAGCACTGAGGAATTTTATAAACTATATTCTTATCTCTAGATATAATGTGTAGTAAATATATTTGTGCTAAGATATATGCATATCAGTTCAGTTCAGTCACTCAGTCGTGTCCAACTCTTCATGACCCCATGGACTGCAGCATGCCAGGCTTCCCTATTCATCACCAACTTCTGGAGCCTACTCAAACTCATGTCTATCATGTCAGTGATGCCATCCAACCATCTCATCCTCTGTCGTCCCCTTCTCCTCCTGCCTTCAATCTTTCCCAGCATCAGTTCTTTGCATCAGGTGGCCAAATTATATATAAATTTTTATATTATTTTATTCATATTTACATATTTTATCCTTCTTAGTAATTTCATTTATTTTATAAGTATGTGCTAAGCACATCCAAACTTCCAGCCAATCTGCTTGTTCTTATTCTCATGCTTTTTGAGAATAAATATATTCTATAAACTCAGAAGATACATTTTTAAACATTTGCTTGATTAAACTTGTGAAACATTTTTTTAGCAAATACACTGAAACATCTATCAACTATTTGGGTGGTTGTTGTTACAAGGCTGTCTAAGCACGTAAGTTTTGTGGGGAAAAGTATTCACCAAAGTTTCACTACACATACTATCAGGCCATTTGTTTATTTTTTGCTACTCCTTGTTTGTTTTCATTTATAAGTAACCATCTAAGCAAACAAGAGCAGGCTTATAAGATATGCATTATAAATTAAAGTCATCTGTTTGAATCTCCAAATATTTAGATCAAGGCAATATTCTCTCTTGACATATGCAGATAGAACAAAATTGTCTTTCTGTGCTCATCATGAGCCCTGCTTTGCAAATGAGGACTGTATGCTTTAAAATGCATACAATTTTGACCTTAAAATTACAAACTGTTAGCTTCAAGAGCTATAATTATAACCTCTTTATAAGGCTCTTGAATAACCTCTTTAAAGTCCTCAGCATTTCTGTGCATTCTCCAGAAAACTGACTAAAAATGTCATATGCAGGGGTAGGGAAATAAAATGCTCTTAAAACCTTGGCCATAAGGATGGGAGGCATTGGCTACACTGAATAACCTTACGTATCCTTAGTACATTCACCTTAGAAAGTCTCCTTCTTAAATGCATAATAAAATGTTCCATTTTCATTATTGTTAATTTGTGTTGATTCATCACTGCGTTGCTTTTGAGGGTTTTGGTACACTAGTTGAAGTCAGAATTATAGAAATTAAAATTGTTAAAAGCCCATCACCCATCTTACTCAATTCATTAGTGAAGGATTATTTGGTGTGACTTATTCTTAGTGTTTAGTCAAATTTTAAATGAGTTCAGCAATAGCATTTTGGGGAAATGACCTCAATGATAAAAAAGCTTGGGACCTGCATTTTCATTATTATCACTTAAAAAAAAAAAAAAAAGAGCGTTTAGCCATATCCTAGCCATTCGTCTAGTTGAGGCTATGGTTTTTCCAGTGGTCATCTATGGATGTGAGAGTTGGACTGTGAAGAAAGCTGAGTGCCAAAGAATTGATGCTTTTGAACTGTGTTGTTGGAGAAGACTCTTGAGAGCTTCTTGGACTGCAAGGAGATCCAACCAGTCCATTCTGAAGGAGATCAGCCCTGGCTGTTCTTTGGAAGGAATGGCTAAAGCTGAAACTCCAGTACTTTGGCCACCTCATGTGAACAGTTGACCCATTGGAAAAGACTCTGATGCTGAGAGGGATTGGGGGCAGGAGGAAAAAGGGACAACAGAGGATGAGATGGCTGGATGGCATCACCGACTCGATGGACGTGAGTTTGAGTGAAGTCAGGGAGATGGTGATGGACAGGGAGGCCTGGCGTGTGCGATTCATCGGGTCGCAAAGAGTCGGATACGACTGAGCAACTGAACTGAACTGAACTGATTCTTAGTGTTTAGTCAAATTTTAAATGAGTTCAGCAATAGCATTTTTGGAAAATGACCTCAATGATAAAAAAGCTTCAGTTCAGTTCAGTTCAGTCACTCAGTCGTGTTCGACTCTTTGCGACCCCATGAACTGCAGCACGCCAGGCCTCCCTGTTCATCACCATCTCCCGGAGTTCACTCAGACTCAAGTCCATCGAGTCTGTGATGCCATCCAGCCATCTCATCCTCTGTTGTCCCCTTCTCCTCCTGCCCCCAATCCCTCCCAGCATCGGAGTCTTTTCCAATGAGTCAACTCTTCACATGAGGTGGCCAAAGTACTGGAGCTTCAGCTTTAGCATCGTTCCTTCCAAAGAAATCCCAGGGCTGATCTCCTTCAGAATGGACTGGTTGGATCTCCTTGCAGTCCAAGGGACTCTCAAGAGTCTTCTCTAACACCACAGTTCAAAAGCATTCTTTTAAATTCTTTGGCGCTCAGCCTTCTTCACAGTCCAACTCTCACATCCATACATGACCACAGGAAAAACCATAGCCTTGACTAGATGGACCTTAGTCGGCAAAGTAATGTCTCTGCTTTTGAATATACTATCTAGGTTGGTCATAACTTTTCTTCCAAGAAGTAAGCGTCTTTTAATTTCATGGCTGCAGTCACCATCCACAGTGACTTTGGAGCCCCAAAAAATAAAGTCTGACACTGTTTCCCCATCTATTTCCCATAAAGTGATGGGACCAGATGCCATGATCTTCGCTTTCTGAATGTTGAGCTTTAAGCCAACTTTCTCACTCTCCTCTTTCACTTTCATCAAGAGGCTTTTTAGCTCTTCTTCACTTTCTGCCATAAGGGTAGTGTCATCTGCATATCTGAGGTTATTGATATTTCTCCTGGCAATCTTGATTCCAGCTTGTGTTCTTCCAGTCCAGCGTTTCTCATGATGTACTCTGCATAGAAGTTAAATAAGCAAGGTGACAATATACAGCCTTGATGTACTCCTTTTCCTCTTTGGAACCAGTCTGTTGTTCCATGTCCAGTTCAAACTGTTGCTTCCTGACCTGCATACAGATTTCTCAAGAGGCAGGTTAGGTGGTCTGGTATTCCCATCCCTTTCAGAATTTTCCACAGTTTATTGTGATCCACACAGTCAAAGGCTTTGGCATAGTCAATAAACCATAAAGAGATGTTTTTCTGCAACTCTCTTCCTTTTTCCATGATCCAGCAGATGTTGGCAATTTGATCTCTGGTTCCTCTGCCTTTTCTAAAATCAGCTTGAACATCAGGGAGTTCATGGTTCATGTATTGCTGAAGCCTGGCTTGGAGAATTTTGAGCATTACTTTACTAACGTGTGAGATGAGTGCAATTATGTGGTAGCTTGAACATTCTTTGGCATTGCCTTTCTTTGGGATTGGAATGAAAACTGACCTTTTCCAGTCCTGTGGCCACTGCTGAGTTTTCCAAATTTGCTGGCATATTGAGTGCAGCACTTTCAGAGCATCATCTTTCAGGATTTGAAAGAGCTCAACTGGAATTCCATCACCTTCACTAGCTTTGTTCACAGTGATGCTTCCTAAGGCCCACTTGACTTCACATTCCAGGATGTCTGGCTCTAGGTGAGTGATCACACCATAATGATTCTGGGTCTTGAAAATCTTTTTTGTACAGTTCTTCCATGTATTCTTGCCACCTCTTCTTAATATCTTCTGCTTCTGTTAGGTCCATACCATTTCTGTCCTTTATGGAGACCATCTTTGCATGAAATGTTCCCTTGGTATTTCTTATTTTCTTGAAGAGATCTCTAGTCTTTCCCATTCTGTTGTTTTCCTCTATTTCTTTGCATTGATTGCTGAAGAAGGTTTTCTTATCTCTTCTTGCTGTTCTTTGGAACTCTGCATTCAGATGCTTGTATCTTTCCTTTTCTCCTTTGCTTTTCACCTCTCTTTTTTTCACAGCTATTTGTAAGGCCTCCCCAGACAGCCATTTTGCTTTTTTGCATTTCTTTTCCATGGGGATGGCCTTGATCCCTGCCTCCTGTACAATGTCACAAACTTCATTCCATAGTTCATCAGGCACTCTATCTATCAGATCTAGGCCCTTAAATCTATTTCTCACTTCCACTGTATAATCATAAGGGATTTGATTTAGGTCATACCTGAATGGTCTAGCAGTATTCCCTACTTTCTTCAATTTAAGTCTGAATTTGGCAATAAGGAGTTTATGATCTGAGCCACAGTCAGCTCCTGGTCTTGTTTTTGTTGACTGTATAGAGCTTCTCCATCTTTGGCTGCATAGAATATGATCAATCTGATTTCGGTGTTGACCATCTGGTGATGTCCATGTGTAGAGTCTTCTCTTGTGTTGTTGGAAGAGGGTGTCATCATTATCACTTAAAAAAAAAAAAAAAGAGTGTTTAGCCATATCCTAGCCATTTCAGTAGCAAAAAAGTGATTCTGTTTTTTTCCAGTATTTGAAATTCTCCCCTAAAATATGGTAATGCTGTATAATATGCATGTGTGCTAAGTCATTCTGTTGTGTCCGACTCTTTGCAACTCTGAACTGTATCCTGCCAGGCTCCTGTGTCCATGGGATTCTCCTGGCAAGAAGACTGGGGTAGGTTGCCGTGCCCTCCTCCAGGGGGTCTTCCAGACCCAGTGATCCAACCTGTGTTTCTTGCATTACAGGCAGATTCTTTACTGCTGAACCACCAGAGAAGTCCCATGCTGTAGATATTTAGTACTAAATGCTTCAGACAGGTTAAGAAACATTACTGGAGGGGCCAGGACTATGTGCATTTTAACTTACTTCCAGGAAAAAAAAAAAGATTCAGTGTTTAGAATGTAGAATATAATATCAAGAAACCTATGTGGGAGAACTTATTTTTCTTAGTCCTGCCATGACTTTTTTTTTTTTTTTGAATTTTTTTTTTATTTTACTTTAGAATTCTGTATTGGTTTTGCCATCATTGACATGAATCCACCTGCCATGACTTTTTGAAATACCTCACCTAACTCAAGATCTTTCCATGACTGTTTCCTTACCTTCAGTAACTAACAATCCCCATAATCCATCATTTCACTTATTCATTCAGGCAATTCTTCATGTCTATCTTTGGATTCTTTTAAGACCATAAATATTCAAAATATTTCAGCACAATCACCATAGGTTAACCTTCTGCAGATGACATATTCAAGAACATTATCTTCAGTAAGATGGAAGTTGAATAAATCCCTTGATCCCTCATCAAACTCTAAGTCAGTCTATATTGATGAAAATTTTGTTACAAACAATTGTGTCTGTTTACTAGATTTAGCATGGTGTCTGAAACAGGGAAAATGAGAATTACTCTCAAATCCAGCTGCAGTCAATCATATACTCTGAAATATACTCTGGTCCCTATGAGTGACACAGCAGAATAATTAAAGTCCTCCTCTGTCAGAAACTGAATATATTCAGAAACATTTTAGATAGAAATAGACTTTTAACTTTTAATTTTCAATTGTTCCTAATGAATTCCCATAACTATGATTTAACTCATCTAATTTTTTATTCTATCTGACAGATGTGAAACCCTTCGAGCAATAAGAAATTATTTTTTTTCCATTTTTATTTCCCCCTGCTCACACATTTTATTATATTTATATCATGTACTAATGGTTTATAAGAATCATGCATTTGGGGATGTTCTTCTCAATGTCTCTTTACTACTCACATGTATCCACCTTTATATAAAGTAATCTTGATGCTGTTTAAAAATTAACTTGATAGTGTTCATTCCAAAGTAAATTAATTTTTACAAACATCTTCTATCTAATGCCATCATTCTCATGATCAGTGTATTAAAATTCAAAATCACCTCTGTCACCAATTCATCTCTCTCTTACAGTCAGGTACCTCATTCTTTTTATCTGCTCTTTTTCAATGATTCTAACTCTAAACCATTTAGTTGAGTAACTTTTTTTCCTTTTGATGTAATCTAATTTTCCTTTTTTTCCCCTAAAGCTACTTTGAAGGAATGTAGGAAAAACAATTTCTTACTTTGGTTGAAAATAGGTTCTCTTTCACCTTTCAAATATCCTAAAACCATTAAAAGATTAACTCAGTAGTAACCTCATCAGAGTATCTGATCACTCACTCCTTTCAAATTTTTAAGCTTAGTTATTCAAGGGAAATTAGCATTTAATGAATTTCATATAAAAATAAATTTTGTGAAACATGGAAACTCAGTGTAAGCAGGAGTGAATGAGAAGTTTTAACAGAGGGTTCTGAATGCATCCTTTAATCTGGAGGATGATTTAGTTCGCCTAAGAACAAAGAAGCAGAGGAAAATGCCTGAAAAGCAACTGCTGACAAAGGAAAATGTAGTTTAACTCACACAGGTCCTTAAAGATTCTCATTAGTACCCTTTAAATATTTCATTAAGTAGTGACTGAGCAGTTAGTGTATGTAACAGACTAAGCTAAGATATTATATAAAACCATTTCCTTTACCATTAAGTGAATGTATATATAACATTTCTGCTGAGATACTCAATTGTTTCTATGCAATGAAGAGTTCCTTGAAATTTTTACAATCTATTTAAAGAAGGAAACAGTAACCACCAAGAGCACAATTGTAATTCAAGAGTTTAATAATAGAATATCTCATAAAGAAGATTGTGACTAAGTCAGAAGTTATTTACATAGACACTGTGATCCCATGGACCGTAGCCCACCAGGCTCCTCTGTCCATGGAATTCTCTGCTTCTCCAGGGGATCTTCCCCACCCAGGGATCAAACACAGGTTGTCTGCATTGCAGGCAGATTCTTTACCAACTGAGCTACTAGGGAAGCCCGTTTTCATACACTATTGAGGGCTTCCCTGGTGGCTCAGTTGTAAAAAATCTGCCTGCAATGCAGGAGACCTGGGTTCAAATCCTGAGTTGGGAATATCCCCTGGAGGAAGACATAGCAACCCACTCCAGTACTCTTGCTTGGAGAAGTTAATGGATGGAGAAGCCTAGAGGGTTATAGTCCATCCACAGGGTGACATAGAGTCAAACTCAAGTGAAACAAGTAATCAGCAACAGCATACACCGTTGAATGATACAAACAGCATAAGCCTATCCATCTACTGAATTTTATGTCCTTGAATCTCACATCTATAAAAACCTAATAATATACAATACAGAGTTAGGGGATAATTTTAGGGAATAAATACTTTGCATTATTAAAACTTGTATGTATAATAAAAAAATGCCTCAGAAAATATTCAGAGCTATACAAAAGCGGTGAACTTGTTTTTTCAAAAGATTATTGTTGTTTTGAGCAGTGATTCCCACCAAGGACAACTTAATCCCCCAGAGAACATTTAGCAATATCTGAAAGTAATTTTCATCTTCACAGCTTGGGAGAGGAGAAGCTACTGGTATCTCATGGGTAGAGACTGGGGATGCTGTAAAACATCCAAGGTACAAGAACAGCCCCTTCCCACAGCATTGAATTATCTAGCGTCAAATTGGCTCTTCTATTGAGGCTGAGAAACCTTGGTTGAGAGCATTTAGGAAGTGACTCATAAGTGATATATAAAAGTGCACAAATCTTAAAGATTGGACCTGAATAGAGTGGAGGTGTTAGAGAGAGAGGAAAAACAAGTGATAGTGTACAGGAGTCCACACTTATCCATAGTTTCACTTTCTGTGGTTGCATTGCCTGTATTCAATCACAGTCTGAAAATATTAAATAGGAAACTCCAGAAATAAACAATTTGTAAGTTTTGAACAGCACACAATTCTGAGTACCATAATGAAATCTCCTGTAGCTTCATTTGGTTTCACCCGGGAAGTGAGACACCCCTTTATCCCCGAATCACTCCGATTAGTCACTTAGTAACTGCCTTGGTTATCACTTTGCCTGTCATGGTATCTCAGTGCTTAGGTTCAAGAGACCCTTATTTTACTTCATAGTGGCCCCAAAGCTCAAGAAAAGTGATGTTAGCAATTCAGAGATGTCAGAGGCAGGCTCTAAAGTGCAAAGGTAAAAGTTTTCTTTTTAATAAGGAAAGAAAAAATTATATTCTGAGGTTGTTAGTCTCTACATAAGAATGGATGTTCTTCAGGAAAAAAAAAATTGCAAAAGTTGTAGCTGCAGTGTTGTAAGTGTTTAAAGATTGAAAAGGCATTAAATTTATATGATAAGATATTTTGGAAGAGAAAGACCACACTCACATAACTATCATTACAGCATATTGCTATCACTGTTCTATTTTATTAGTTATGGTTGTTACTCTTTTATTGCACCTAATGCTGCAGTCTGTGGGGTTGCAAAGAGTAGGACGTGATTAGCAACTGAACAATAACAAAAACTTATAAATTAAACTTTATCCAGGTATAAGATAGTTATATATCACAGGTATGTATATAAACTTTATCATGTGTGTGCCAAGTCCCTTCAATCATGTCTCTTTGCTGCCCTTTGGACTGTAGACCACCAGGCTCCTCTGTTCCTGGAATTTTCCAGGCAAGAATACTGGAGTAGATTGCCATGTCCACCTCCAGGGGATCTTCCCGACCCAGGGATCTAACTTGGGTCTCTCATGTCTCCTGCACTGGCAGGTGGGTTTTTACCATTAGTGCCGCCAGAGAACCTTTATCATAGGTATAGGGAAAAAACAGTATAAAAACCAGTTTGGCAATATCCATGGTTTCAAGCAGCAACTGGGGTTCCTGGGAAGTATCCTCAGCAGATATGGGGGAACTATTGTAGTTTCTAAAAGGAAGCTTGTTTTCAATAATGGATTTGAAAGGCAACAATAGAGAAATGAGGTAAAGCAAGTTTGTTGGTTTAAATGTAAGCAGGTCTTTAATAAACAAACTGTGATTGAGAGAATAATTAAGTTAACACAGAGAAATTTAAGACTCATAGAATTTGGGGAATTTTATATATGTAAAGGTAAGCAAATATTGAGACAGAAAAGAAAAGTAAGGAAAACAGAAGAATGTTACAGTAGATCCTATAATAAAAACCTAGCAATGAAAAAACTGAATGGAAAGAGTGGTTGAAAATATGAAATTGCCATATTATGCCAATCTCATAAAATATGAGATTGTAGGATGGGTGGACTGAGCCCCAAAGGAAAACACTAGTTTACCTTAGAAAAGAATATTCACTACTTTAGGCACTAAAACACTGTAATCTGTATTGATTGTCTGGAAAATTCCATATATTAGGACTATTTTGCTGAGGAACTAACACTTTACTTCTCAGAGATTTTCATTTCAATGAGGTAAGCAGTGCATAATATGTATACTATAATGTACATGATACCATAAGAGTTAAAAGAACTCCATGGTTAAGTAAGTATTTTTGAGAGGAAAAAAAATTAAAACTGTCTTAAATTAGCAAGAATTCATCAACTCTGAGACTCATATATTTAACCATTTCTAACACTTTTGGCTAACTTCTGCGTCCCCAGGGGTAAAGAAACTGTAGGATTTTCTCTCCACTGATGGTAGGCTGCAGAATATTTGAGGTTAGTGCATTAATCTTCCTTTTTCCCTTGGCAGCTCAAAGAACCATGCTATTCCTGCCTTACATCCCGCAATCCAGACAAGAGCTGAAACTAAGCATTCTTGGCTCCCAATATGGAGTATTTCTCATAATACTCTGAAAATAATATCCTCACCCTTGGCCATTCAAATCTACAACCCCACCCCATCCCACAGTCCTGAAACACTTGCTTTCTTACCAGACACTACTCTTCTCAAATCACAGCTTAAAGGATTTTTATCTTGGCAGTGAAAAATATTATGTGGGAGGCAAGGAGAAAATTGTTCTCTCACGTAATATGTACTTTCAAATCTTCCAGTCTTCACCAGTTATAGGCTTGTGATATTAGAACCCCCTATAAAAAGGGGCAACCTCTTGCTCTGTGAGAGATTCTGTATATCTCCTAAGACAAAAGGAGACAGATGTTCTTGGGGAGGAGATGACAGGGGTGCTGACTGTGAATACTTCATACACCACCTCACCCAGACTCCTATACCATCAATTTGAATGAGATCCAGCATTACTGACTCCTTTTCGGAATGCTATCATAAAGGTCAGGGGAAAAGACAGTTAAGTTATTAAATGCTTTGCTGTTTCCTGGTAGGTTCTGTCAGAGAAAGTCATTTAGTAAGAGTTTAAATAGTCTTTCTCAGTTTCTTTATATTACCATTTATGCCAATCACCTTGCCATTCTTCCATTTTACCAAGTTAGGAATGTATTCAATCTTTCATAATTTTTTTCTTATTCCACTGTGTAGTTTTCATGTCCTTCTGGTACTTTCCTTATATTATGTCTTTGTTTTGTTCTAATCCTTCCAGTTTTTTATATCCCTACTCAAGATAAAGATTTTTCAATCTTTGGTCTCTCCTAGTCCACCATGCAAAATAGGAACCAACCAATAAAGTGGATGTAATTTGAACGTTCTTCATGGTAAGGGGGGGCTCCAAAATCACTGCAGATGGTGACTGCGGCCATGAAATTAACATGCTTGCTCCTTGGAAGAAAAGTTATGACCAACCTAGATAGCATATTAAAAAGCAGAGACATTACTTTGCCAACAAAGAATCTAATCAATGCTTTGGTTTTTCAATAGTAATGTATGGATGTGAGAGTTGGACTATAAAGAAAGCTGAGCAAAAAAGACTTGATGCTTTTGAACTGTGGTGTTGGAGAAGACTCTTGAGAGTCCCTTTAACAACAGGGAGATCCAACCAGTCCCTCCTAAATGAAATCAGTCCTGAATATTCATTGGAAGGACTGATGTTGAAGCTGAAATTCCAATACTTTGGCCACCTGATATGAAGAGCTGACTCATTTGAAAAGACTCTGATGCTGAGAAAGATTGAAGGTGGGAGGAGAAGGGGATGACAGAGGATGAGATCATTGGATGGCATCATTGACTCAATGGACATGAGTTTGAGTAAGCTCCAGGAGTTGGCGATGGACAGGGAGGCCAGGCATGCTGCAGTCCTTGGGGTTGTAAAGAGTTAGACACAACTGAGAGACTGAACTGAATATTAATATATTCTTTTTTATGATGTTTCCAATGAGTACACAGTAGATTTGTTGTTGTTGTTCAGACACTAAGTATTGCATCCAACTCTTTGCAACCCTGTGGAATGCAGCATGGCAGTCTCCCCTGTCCTTTACTATCTCCCGGAGTTTGCTCAGATTCCTGTCCATTGAGTCAATGATGCTATCTAACTATACATCCTCTGCCACCCCCTTCTGCTTTGGTTTCAATCTTTTTGAACATCAGGGTCTTTTCCAATGAGTTGGCTCTTTGCATCAGGTGGCCAAAGTATTGGAGCTTCAGCTTTAGCATCAGTCCTTCTAATGAATATTCAGTGTTAATTTTCTTTAGGATTGACTGGTTTGATCTCCTTGCAGTCCACTGGACTCTCACGAGTCTTCTACAGCACCACAAATTAATGAATACAATTACATGTGTGTGTAAAATACTATTTTTGTAAGAGTAAAAGCAATTAAATAAACAAAATTTCTTCTTTACTTGACAGAAAAAGCTTTAATTAACATGTATTCAAAGAAATTTGCTACTTCAAAAGGACATTTGTAATTCTTCATAGTGACATTCTACCTTATAAATTCTTCTTATAGAGAATTTCCCATATTGCTAGTCTCTACCATGGCCAGTAGATACCAAATTCCACTTTTCCAGCCTCTCTTGTTGCTAGGATAGGGGCAAGGGACTTCGCGCTTTACCCACAAAGGTTTGTTGACACCAGGGTATGGAGTGGCAGTCATTTTAGCAGCAGAATTCCATGGCCAACTCAGCAGCAGCAATAGAGACACAAGCTTCAGTGAACTGCACTGTGGTGACTCAGTGTGAGATTGCAGCCCTGCAGGGGTGTCCTGGGCTATTATTACTGGTGATGCAGTCTTCATCATCAGAGTGTGAACCTTCTCAGAGATGACGTGAGCTATCTGTAATTACTTATTAGATTGATTTTCTGTGTTGCCAACAATGATGGATGCATTAACTCATCAAACTCAGTTCACTGGCAACAACAAATAATCCAATACGTCAATATGAATTAAAAAATTGACTAGGAGACCCAGGGATTGGAAAGGGATAAGAACATAATGGCTTCTTATAGCACAAAAATGTAAGCAAAATCCTTATTTCTTAATCAAAACTTCATTCATATAAAATATACTTTTATAATGTATAATCTATTTCCCACCTTCCTGACATCTAAAACTTGTCCAGATATAAAGGGAATATCTTTATTTTCATAGTCTATTAATCTATGGAAAATACTAAAATAATAACGAAACCAGAATGTATCTATCTGTGATAAAAATGTATATATACATAGATATATAGAGAAATCAGGTATAAGAACTAATACCATTGCCATTGTTACTGCTTTTATTCTTATCATTAAGTATAAAACTTCCCGACGGTCTCTCATCCTAAATAAAATGTTTTTCTTTGTAAGTCCTTTTTCATAATAATACACAAAACCAGAATAAATATTTTTTTTTAAATTTCACTCTAGGAAGTTCTTTATTTTGTTATCAGTGTTGTAAAAAACAATCATTTTAAGAATCTAGTCTCATATAACATAAATAAACTTTATAGAAACTAACCAAGGGGCCTACTATAATTCTAAACAGCCTTTTTTTAAACATATGAAAGAATTGTTCTAGTTCCAAACAACAAACTTGTATGTGAAGTTTTGTAATATAAGTATTTGAAAGCTGAATTTATTAATTTTCTTTTGAAATAATATGAAGCAAACATGATTAGAAGATGTCCTAATTGAAGATGAGAAATAAATTTTAAATAGTAGAAAGAGTGAATGTTTAAAAATAGATTTTCAGGTGGAAAAATTGGTTTCCATTTTACTTAGTAGTTCTTGAGAAACATCATGCAAGTTGCATTCATAAAAACATGGAAATAAAATAGCAAAATAGGAAATAATTTTTTCAATCAGTTCAGTTCAGTTGCTCAGTCATATCCGACTCTTTGCGACCCCATGGACTGTAGCACGCCAGACCTCCCTGTCCATCACCAGCTCCGGAAGTTTACTCAAATGCATGTCCATTGAATCAAAAAAATAAACTATTTAATTTAAAACAAGGAAAATAAATTGTGTGATGAAATCAGCAAAGAAAAACCATGCCTCTGAAATCTGTCCATAAACCTATAGTGTCAGCAGATATAAACAAGTCTACTCTGCAGCTATCTGAATCAATGACTCATTAAGAACCTTTTAAGAAGAAATCAATGTATTTTAAACTCCCTCTACACTGAAAATACACAGGGACTTCAACAGGCACTTAGAATAAGTTTCCTCCATAAACACTCTTATTTACATATTTGCTGGGCACCATGTCATTTATTAGTTCAATCTTTTCCTACTGCCAATTCTTAATGAAGAGAAAAATTCCACAGATTCTGTATTTGGATATACTTTTTTACTTCTTTTTCATATTTTTTAACCTTGATTTTTGAAGAGGGTTAGACTAAAAAAGATTGATATATATTCACAGTTAAAATGAAACAATAATTTTGCTTAAACATTTAATAGTAAATCTTATCTTTTATAGATATAAAAAGAGAAAATGCATCTATGGTTGATATAAATGAAGGCTTTTAAATTTAAAAATATTTCTGGAATTCAAATAATTTATAAATTCTAAGTTAAAATCTTATTTATATCTTAGATAATACTTTTCAAAAATTTCTAAAATAAATGATGAAATTTCAAAGTGAAAGTGAAGGGGTCTCAGTCATGTCCACTCTTTGCAACCTCATGGACTATACAGTCCATGGAATTCTCCAGGCCAGAATACTGGAGTGGATAGCCTTTCCCTTCTCCAGGGGACCTTCCCAACCCAGGGCTCGAACCGGGGTCTCCTGCATTGCAGCTGGATTCTTTACCAACTGAGCTATGGGGGAAATTTCAAACTCTACTGCTAAAAGCAACTGATGTTTATTTATTGATATATAAAGATATTCCATGCACAATAAAATTACTGAAGAAATAATGCTGATTAATACTTTATTGTTTCTGAAATATTAATAGTTAAGAAAAGGCAGACATGTAAAGGCTTAATTACAAATAATGTGGGTAATTTAATTAAATTTGTACAAAGTAGAGTCACAGGCTAGAAAAAAATGATTAATAACAACTATATCTCAAAAACATGTTTTTAAAACAAATATTGACAAAGTAATTAGTAATTAAATAATTAAATGAAATTTAAGGAAATAAATTATAAGAAGGGGTATAGAATATGTAGACACAGAGGTGTAAGATGGTATGTTTTGAACTACAGATCCTTTACTAGTGCTAATGTCTGAGACAAATACACCACACTGCATTTATGCTAAATTTTTATGTAAGTTTAACATATCATAAAACTCACCAGTTTAACCATTTCAATATGTAAAAACTTAATGGGCTCTGTATGTTCAAATATTGTGCAGCCATCATCACTAATTCTTGAACATTTCATTAACTCCTAAAAGAAACTCATACATATTAGCAGTCAATCCCAGTTCCTCATTCAGCTCCTGGCAACTAGTTATCTATTTTCTGCCTCTGGTTTTGCTTATACTGGACATTTCATATAAATGGAATCATACCATATTTGGCCTTTTGTTTCTGGCTTCTTTCACTTACCATAATGTATTAAACACCCATCTGTGTTGTAGCATGTATCAATACTTTGTTCCTTTTTTTCCTGAATAATGTTTCATTGTATGGATATAACACCTTTGTTTATTCATTCATCAATTGATGTACGTTTGAGATATCTCTACTTTTTGTCTATTGTGAATCATGTTTCTTCCTTAGGCACAGTTACCAGATATGAAAATTACTATTTTCAAGTCTACTGCTGATCCAAGTAGTAGAGAATGGAAATAGAGTAAATTAAGACACCATAAAGTCTACTCTTAAAGAGAATCATCTATTTTTTTAATCTAAATTTTTGAATGTATACACTTAGAATTGTTCATAAATTATTATTCAATTAATATCTGAAGGATCTATATTTAAGCTTTTCACTCATGATGTTGGTAACTTGTGTGTTCAATTATTTTTCTTGAGAAATCTGGCTAGAAGTTGATCAAATTTATTTTCTTGAAAAATCACATTGTTTCAATTATTTTCTATTATTTTCTATCTTGCATTTATTTTGGCATTTTAAAACCAATATTATTTATTTATGCTCACCCTGCTTTTAATTTGTTCTTTTTCTAGTTTCTTAAAATAGAAGCTTAGACTCCTGACTTAAGACTTTTCTCAGTTTTAAAATTTTAGGTAAATGCTAAAAACTTCCCTCTAAACACTACTCTGTCTCACAAATTTGATTTATTTTCATCTTCACTTGGTGGGAAACAATTTTTAATTTCCCACTGACTTCTTCTTTAACCCATAGGGTTTTTTAGAATATGTTATTTAATTTCTAAATATCTCAATATTTAGAAACTTCTAAATATCTCTCCATTATTTAAGAGTTTCCAAATATCTTTCCACTGTTGGTACCTAGTTTAGTTCCTTTATGAGCCAATGGCATAGTTGATGCTATTTATAGATTTTTCAAGTTTTTTTATGGCCTAGATTGTAGTCATATTTGATGAGTGGTCCATGCAACTTGAAAAATATGTACAGTCTACTGCTATTGAGCATTTTATTAATATAAATATCAATTAAGAGAAGTTAGTTGTTGGCATGTTCATATCTTCCAATATCCATACTAATTTTCTGCCTACTCATTCTACTGATTATTGAGAGGAACGTGAATTCTCTCATTTTATATGTGAAATTGTCTATCTTTGCAGCATTGTCAGTCTTTGTCCTCATGTATTTTGAATATTTATTTATTATTAGATATGTATATACTTAGGATGTTTAAATCTTTATTGGAGAACTGAACTGTTTTTCATTTTGCAATGTTCTTTTTCATCAGTGTTAATATTCCTTGCTTTGAAATCTACTTTATCTGATATTTAAACAAGCTATATTTCTTTGGTTTAGTTATTGCATCATATACCTTTAGCCATCCTTTCACTTTTAATCAATGCTTATCTGTATATTTAAAGTGAGTTTCTTATAGATAGCATATACTTGGGTCTTGCTTCTTTATCCATGAGTCTCATTTATCTCATGTTTTCTCTGTTGTTTCTCACTCAGATTTCTTTATTTATTTGCATATATTTTTATAATTATGGATTGAGAGTTACTGAGAGTATGAATGCTGTAATTCTGAACTATCCATAAATGTGTAGAATAATTGTTTTGATAACTTAAATACATTGCTACATTTGTTTTATCAATATTTTGCTTGAAATGTCACTAGTGAATAGTATTATAACTATCATTTTCTTAGTTTTAGCTTCCATTTTACTCTATTGCAGGATACCTTAACCATCATAAGATTTATCTTTTTAATTGAAATATAGTTGATTTATAATATTATATTAGTTACAGATATGTGTATAATGATTCAGTATTTCTATAGATTATACTCCATCTAAAGTTATAAGAAACAATGGCTAGATTTCAATGTGATGTGCAGTATATCATTGCAATAGTTTGTATCTTTTAATTTCAGATATTTATATTATCCCTCCCATCATAAGATTTCTCTTCTTTATAAAAGATGTTATAATAAGCCAATAAAAACCTCTGATTCTGCTTTTAAGCATAGGTATTTAAGCAATCTTAGAATTTATTTTTAGTTTTTAAAATATTCATTTTCTACTTTTTCCTTAGTATCTTATGTTAGTTTCCATTTCCAAAAATCTTGAAATCCAATTTTACTATGCCTTTACATATTTATATATTATCTAATCATAGTTCTAAAAAATACATCCACAAATGTCCTTTCCTCTTTCATTAAATTGCTTATACTATTTACTTATTATTTTTCTTTAGTTAAAACATTTAAAAATTAGACTTGACAAATAATTATATCAATCTAGACTTTTGAAAAAAATCTCTGCTATTACTTTTACAAAGGTGTATTTTATTTTCTATTTTGTTAGTTGTTGGGGAGTTATCGTTATTAATTCATTTTTGTAGATTTGTTTTGTTGCCCTTTACTAAACATATAATGTCCTTTACTAAAAAATATATAATACTAAATAAACAACTCTACTTGAATAAATAATGGTGTTCCTATCAATTCATAATTTAATTACTAAAGTACATTTTACATCTCCCTAATAATAGTACCCATTTTACCCAATATAATGGATGCGTACATACGGTACATTGGTTTAGAGAGAATTTTTTTTTCTCATTTTGCTAGAATCTTTATTAAAGACATATTATACATAATAAAATGGGAAGTACAATGCCTACAAAGAGAAATAGGGAGTGATCGTGACCTCAGTTTTTGTGATTTTAAAGGCACTTCAGATTGAGCTGTGTGAGATTCACAGGTCACCAGCCTTAGGAACTTTGTAGAGGTTTAGTTTGAGTAAAGAAAGAAAGTGAAGTCGCTCAGTCGTGTCCGACTCTTTGCGACCAGTGGACTGTAGCCCTCCAGGCTCCTCCATCCATGGGATTCTCCAGGCAAGAATACTGGAGTGGGTTGCCATTTCCTTCTCCAGGGGATCTTCCTGACCCAGGGATCGAACCCAGGTCTCCCACATTGCAGGCAGACGCTTTAACCTCTGCACCAGATCCTTTAGGAAGGATTTTGATAAGCAAACATAAGATAAAAGGCAACAAGTTTATTTTAGATGACCAAGTGACCAAGTGAAGTCGCTCAGTTGTGTCCGACTCTTTGCGACCCCATGGACTGTAGCCTACCATGCTCCTCCATCCATGGGATTTTCCAGGCAAGAGTACTGGAGTGGATTGCAATTTCCTTCTCCAGAGGACCTTCCTGACCCAGGGATCGAACCCAGTTCTCCTGTATTGTAGGCAGATGCTTTACCCTCTGAGCCACAAGGGAAGTCCGTTTTAGATGAAGTAGCGGATGGAGGAACCTGGTAGGCTGCAGTCCATGGGGTCGCTAAGAGTCGGACACGACTGAGCGACTTCGCTTTCACTTTTCACTTTCATGCATTGGAGAAGGAAATGGCAGCCCACTCCAGTGTTCTTGCCTAGAGAATCCCAGGGGACGGGGGAGCCTCGTGGGCTGCCGTCCAGGGGGTCGCACAGAGTCGGACATGACTGAAACAACTTAGCAGCAGCAGCAGCAGTGGAAATATTGAGAAAATGTTAGACATAAGGGTCATTTTAAATGGAAGACAATATTACATGCATTTGGTTTCTTATTCCAAGAAAAATGATATAGATAGTGTCTAGTCTGAGATTTCAAACTCAGTGACATAATTCATTATGAGCATTTTTAAAGGAAATTTAATCACTTCCTAAATCATTACTGAATTTGAATTTCCCTCTTCACAGCTTAAGTTATACTTGAGATGTGAAGATCAAACCAAAAAAAAGAAAAATAAAATGGAAATGGAAACAGGCAACATGTTTTTTATCTTCAGTTTATCCTCTTAGAAAATTTTTTTCCAGAAAACTTATTAAATACTTAACCTAAGATTTTTATAAGAGCTTTCCTTGGTAAAGATATTTTCCTGCAATGCTGGAGACCTGAGTTCGATCCCTGGTTCATGAAGATCCCCTGGAGGAGGGCATAGCAATCCACTCCAGTATTTTGCCTGGAGAATTCCATGGACAGAGGAGCCTGGAGGGCTCACAAGGAGTTGGACACGACAGAGCAACTAAACACTACACACACTAAGATTTTTGCGTATTATCCACTTGCCCATATGTTCTTGGAATGTATTTGGAAAATAGCACTGCATTAATACTGTCCAAAATCATTTTTAGGAGCTTATGTACCAACCCAAAGAACCCGGAGAAAATGTTATAAGCCAACTAAGAGCAAGGTACAAATCTGTACCTTGAGAGAGAGGGCAGATAATAGATAAAACAACATAAATTTAATTTAAAGGTAAAACATACTAACTGAATATAGAATATTAAATATTTTAATGATATTTCCATAGCTACATATTTTATTATTTTGAACTTATTCTATTCCAAATATCAGTTGTAAAATATCTTCCCTAAATTTATCTCTAGCATGAGTATATGGGAATTAAATGTGAGCTGTTATCAGTGACAAACTTCAGTTCAATTCACTTCAGTTGCTCAGTCGTGTCCGATTCTTTGTGACCCCATGAACCACAGCATGCCAGGCCTCCCTGTCCATCACCAACTCCCAGAGTTTACCCAAACTCATGTCCATTGAGTCGGTGATGCCATCCAACCATCTCATCCTCTGTTGCCCCCTTCTCCTCCTGCCCTCAATCATTCCCAGCATCAGGGTCTTTTCAAATAAGTCAGCTCTTCGCATCAGGGGGCCAAAGTATTGGAGTTTCAGCTTCAACATCAGTCCTTCCAGTACACACCCACGACTGATCTCCTTTAGGATGGCCTGGTTGGATTTCCTTACAGTCCAAGGAACTCTCAAGAGTCTTCTTCAATACCACAGTTCAAAAGCATCAATTCTTTGGCACTCAGCTTTCTTTATAGTTTAACTCTCACGTTCATACATGACCACTGGAAAAACCATAGCCTTGACTAGGCATACCTTTGTTAGCAAAGTAATGTCTCTCCTTTTTAATATGCTGTCTAGGTTGGTCATAACTTTCCTTCCAAGGAGTAAGCGTCTTTTAATTTCATGGCTGCAGTTAACATCTGCAGTGATTTTGGAGACTCAAAAACTAAAGTCTGTCACTGTTTCCACTGTTTCCCATCTATTTGCCATGAAGTGATGGGACCAGATGTCATGATCTTAGTTTTCTGAATGTTGAGCTTTAAGCCAACTTTTCCCCTCTTCTCTTTGTTTCATCAAAAGGCTCTTTAGTTCTTCTTCACTTTCTGCCATAAGGGTGGTGTCAATTGCATATCTGAGGTTATTGATATTTCTCCCGGCAATCTTGATTCCAGCTTGTGCTTCTTCCAGCCCAGCATTTCTCATGATGTACTCTGCATAGAAGTTAAATAAGCAGGGTGACAATATACAGCCTTGATGTACTCCTTTTCCTATTTGGAACCAGTCTGTTGTTCCATATCCAGTTCTAACTGTTGCTTTCTGACAGGTTTCTCAAGGGGCAGGTCAGGTGGTCTCTTTCAGAGAGAGACCATGTCAAGTCCATCTCCTTCAGAATTTTCCACAGTTTATTGTGATCCACACAGTCAAAGGCTTTGGCATAGTTTAAAGCAGAAATAGATGTTTTTCTGGAACTCTCTTGCTTTTTCGATGATCCAGCAGATGTTGGCAATTTGATCTCTGGTTCCTCTGCCTTTTCTAAAACAAGCTTGAACATCTGGAATTTCATGGTTCACTTACTGTTGAAGCCTGGCTTGAATAATTTTGAGCACTACTTTACTAGTGTGTGAGATGAGTGCAATTACTTTACTACCATGTGAGATGAGTGAAATTGTGCGGTAGTTTGAGCATTCTTTGGCATTGCCTTTCTTTGGGATTGGAATGAAAACTGACCTTTTCCATTCCTGTGGCCACTGTTGAGTTTTCCAAATTCACTGACATATTGAGTGCAACACTTTCACAGCATCATCTTTTAGGATTTGAAATAGCTCCACTGGATTTACATCACCCCCACTAGCTTTGATAAACTTATTTATATACAATTATAATTCATATGAAAAATAAGCACTGAATTAGTTGCTTTTTCCATGTAACAAAGAGACTAGCTATATATGATTTAGTATAAGCTGCATGTCATTCCAAGGACATCATTTATAAAATTATTGAATTAGATATGTTATAAGCTTGACTAGATACATTCTTATATGTAAGAAATACACAGACTGAAAAATAACATTATTGAAAGTAAAAGTTAAAATACACTAAAAGTAATTCCAGCATTCTCTATTCAGACATGTTCTTCTGTTAGACTTTTGTTCTATCTCAATATGCATGTAATTAACTTCACCTATCATAAGAATCTATATTGTTATTGTTCAGTCACTAAGTTGTTTCTGACTCTTTGCAACACCATGGACTGCAGCATGCAGGCTTCCCTGTCCTTCACTATCTTCCTGAGTTTGCTCAAACTCATGTCCATTGAGTTGGTGATGCCATCCAACCACCTCATTCTCTCTTGCCCCATAAATTGACTATATGGATCTTTGTCAGTAAATGATGTCTCTGATTTTTAATACACTGCCTAGGTTTGCCATAGCTTTTCTTTCAAGGAGCAAACTTTTTAATTTTTTAAATTTCATAGCTGCAGACACCATCCATAGTGATTTTGAAAATAGTATTTGCCATTGTTTCCATTTTTCCCCATCTATTTGCCATGAAATAATGGGAACAGATGCCATCATCTTAGTGTTTTCAATGCTGAGTTTTAACCTAGACTTTCCACTCTCCTCTTTCAGAAACCCTCATTAAGAGGCTCTTTAGTTCCTCTTCACTTTCTGCCATTAAAGTGGTATCATCTGCATATCTGAGGTTGTTGATATTTCTCCCAGCAATCTTCATTCCAGCTTGTGAGTCATCCAAGCTGGCATTTTGCATGATATTCTCTATATATAAATTAAATAAACCAGGTGACAATATACAGCCTTTGAGGTACTCCTTTGCCAATTTTGAACCAGTCTGTTGTTCCATGTCTGGTTCTTACTGTTGCTTCTTGACCTGCATGTAGGTTTCTCAGGAGGCAGGTAAGGTGATCTGGTATTCCCATCTCTTTAAGAATTTTCCACCTTTGTTGTGATCCACACAGTCAAAGGCTTTAGCGTAGTCAATGAAGCAGAAGTGGATGTTTTTCTGGAATTCGCTTGCTTTTTCTTTGATCCAGCAGATGTTGGCAATTTGATCTCTGGTTCCTCTGCCTTTTCTATATCCACCTTGTACATATGAAAGTTACTGGTTCACGTACTATGTAAATACACCTAAATTGAGGTTAAAAAAAAATTCAAGAACTCTTAGGTTAAAATTGCTACTCTTGAGGAATATTATCTCCTTGACCAAACTCTAAAGAAGCCCCTCTGACTTCTCAACTAAGCCTGCGTTTGTGTCTGTATTATGCAGTTTTGACAAGAATTCTGCTAAGTCTGTGTAGCCAGGATCTTCTACCCTCAACATCTGATCACCTTCTGTACCTGATCAACTTCCTCACCCTCCAGCATCTCCCAGGGGGTATATTCAAGCACCCTGACCTGCCTTCAGCATGCATCTTGTTGAGTCATTTTAGCCAGAATCTCTCCTCTTTGCAGTTTTCCATCCACCAACAGCTTCCTCCCCACACCTGCTCCCTCAATATAAATTTATACTTTCCTTATAGTTTTCAAATTTAAGCCCAATCTCTCCCTCCTAGGACAAAACACCAAATGCAGCGGTCTCATATCAGTCGCAATAGTCCTTTTAAATAACATCTATATTACCATTCTTTAACAAGTGTCATGAATAAAATTTCCTTTAACATTACATTACTCAAATATATAGACATTGGAAATCTTTAAATGTTCAGATTCATTGTATTTAAGGTCTTGAAGTTACCATTTTTTAATAAGAGCTTGAATGTGTGATTCAGTATATCAAAAGAAGAATCAATGAAGCATCATGTCATGTTATCTTATGATAGGACTATCCCAATGCTGAAACAAACTCATTAATTTTGTACAACACATTTATACCTATTAGTTTAGAGCTATAGAATCCCAAAAGAAAAACTCATTGCATGGTATTCCATTTGCAAATTAGAATATATTTTATAGAAGACAAGGAACAATGAAACGCTTATTTCATGTTGACTAAATCAAATCAACATGAAATCCATCACTATTTAACATATTTTAAAGTGTCTCTCATGAAAAATACTGGCCTGTTATGGATATCTTGAGGTTGTCAACTTCTTAAAAGCAAAACAGGTCAAATGTGTTATGAGAGCCATTACTGCTTTTGACAAATATTTCATTCTTTTCTAAATATGTGATGACAGTTTGCTTCTGGCTCCCCTGAGGTTTAGAATGGGAGTAGAGGTTTAGAATGGGGAAGACTAGAGATCTCCTCAAGAAAATTAGAGATACCAAGGGAACATTTCATGCAAAGTTAAGCACAGTAAAGGACAGAAATGGTATAGACCTAACAGAAGCAAAAGATATTAAGAGGAGGTGGCAAGAATAAACAGAAGAACTATACAAAAAAGATCCTCATGACCCAGATAACCATGATGGTATGATCACTCACCTAGAGCCAGACATTCTGGAATAAGAAGTCAAGTGGTCCTTAGAAAGCATTGGTATAAACAAAGGTAGTGGAGGTGATGGAATTCCAGTTGAGCTATTTCAAATCCTAAAAGATGATGCTGTGAAAGTGCTACACTCAATATGCTGCTAAATTTGCAAAATTCAGCAACAGCCACAGGACTGGAAATGGTCAGTTTTCATTCCAATCCCAAAGAAAGGCAATGCTAAAGAATGTTCAAACTACAGCACAATTAGACTCATCTCACACGCTAACAAAGTAATGCTCAAATTTCTCCAAGCGAGGCTTCAATAGTATGTGAACCAGGAACTTCCAGACGTTCAAGCTGGATTTAGAAAAGGCAGAGGAACCAGAGATCAAATTGCCAATATCTGCTGGATCATCAAAAAAGCAAGAGAGTTCCAGAAAAATATCTACTTCTGTTTTATTGACAACACCAAAGCCTTTGACTGTGTGGATCACAACAAACCATGAAAAAATTCTTAGAGAGACGGGAATTCCAGACCACCTGATCTGCCTCTTGAGAAATCTGATTGCAGGTCAAGAAGCAACAGTTAGAACTGGACATGGAACAACCAACTGGTTCCAAATTAGGACAGGAGTACGTCGAGGCTGTATATTGTCACCCCGCTCATTGAACTTATATGCAGAGTACATCATGAGAAACACTGGGCTGGATGAAGCACAAGCTGGAATCAAGATTGCCAGGAGAAATATCAATAACCTCAGATATGCAGATAACACCACCCTTATGGCAGAAAGTGAAGAACAGGGAGACCTGGCATGCTGCGGTTCATGGGTTTGCAAAGATTCGGACACAACTGAGTGACTGGATTGAACTGAACTGAAAGTGCCTTTCGATGAAAGTGAAAGAAGAGAGTGAAAAAGTTGGCTTAAAGCTCAACATTCAGAAAACAAAGTTATGGCATCTGGTCCCATCACTGCATAGCAAATAGATGATAAAACAGTGGAAATGGTGACAGACTTTACTTTTGGGGGCTCCAAAATCACTGCAGATGGTGACTGCAGCCATGAAATTAAAAGATGCTTGCTCCTTGGAAGAAATGTTATGACCAACCTAGACAGCATATTAAAAAGCAGAGACATTACTTTGCCAATAAAGGTCTGTCTAGTCAAAGCCATGGTTTTTCCAGTCATGTATGCATGTAAGAGTTGGACTATAAAGAATGCTGAGCCCCAAAGAACTGATGCTTTTGAACTGTGGTGCTGGAGAAGATTCTTGAAAGTCCCTTGGACAGCAAGGAGATCCAACCAATCCATCCTAAAGGAAATCAGTCCTGAATATTCACTGGAAGGACTGATGCTGCAGCAGAAACCAATACTTTGGCCACCTGATGTGAAGAACTGACTCATTTGAAAAGACCCTGATGCTGGGAAAGATTGGAAGAGGGAAGAGAAGGGAAAAACAGAGGATGAGATGGTTGGATGGCATCACCAACTTGATGGACATGGATTTAGGTGAGCCCCGGGAATTGGTGAAGGATAGGGAAGCCTGGTGTGCTGCAGTCTATGGGGTCACAAAGAGTTGGACTGAGCGACTGAACTGAACAGAACCCTTGAGGTTACAGAGGAATGTATGATTCAATCTGGTTAGATAGTTGGGACCGTACGTGAAATTTGCCACTTTCAGGCAGGGGCACCTAATTGCTGGTCTGAGACTGTCTTAAACTCACTATTCTCTCTGTAATAGCTGCTAACAGCAATTGAAATTTTGGATGTTCTTTCTGCCCACTATGTCCCTAAATGAGCAGAACTTCTCTGCTTTCCAGAGATGGACGTGTAGTTCTCCTACAAGAATGACTTCCAATACTTAGATTTTGTATTTGTAACCACAGCATAATATAGCCTGTCTGCACTAGTAGTCATATCACCTCTGCTTCTATGGAAATTACCTTTTTTTTTTTTTTAACTTTACAATTCTGTATTGGTTTTGCCATACATTGACATGAATCCACCACGGGTGGACATGCATTCCCAAACCTGAACCCCCCTCCCCACAACATCTCTCTGGGTCATCCCCACGTACCAGCCCCAAGCGTGTAAGAATCGAATTGCCAGTCCGATGCAGGAAATTACCATTCTTAAGAAAAATAGATAATAAAATGCATAGTGTGGTGATGCAATAATTTGTTTTAGCCTTTAAAAAAACAGAAAAGTTGCTGATTTTGTCATGTATAGAATTGTACAGGATAAACGGTAAACATTTAGGATATTTTTTGGAGTACAATTTCTAGGATTCTTAGATATAAATTCAATTTTGATTATTCCATCTAATTTGTCTAGCAGCATTTAGTTGAGAATTACTTATTTAACAATACAAATAAAAATTCATCTGTTTTTGAAAGATTAAGTATACTTAATAGTCTAGCTTGATTTCTGGCTTCTTTGCAATGTTTTCACCCCCTTCAAATGAGGGAGTTCTATTACTTTCTTGTGAGTTCAGAATTTGAAATATTTGAGATATCTGAGAAATTTTCTTGTACTAAATTTTTTGTTCAGATTTTCTAGTTTTTCCATGCTATTGAAATGTTAATATAAGTATATTCAAAGCTGTGTTTATCTCTGTATTTGTATATCTATATTTCCACCTATAAAAATATTTTGTTTAGGACTGAGATTTGTGATTATATCATGTACATATCAAACAAATGAAGAAGAATTTCAAAAGGCAACCTCAAAATCACTTTGTTCTTGCCTGAGTTTAGAGATTCACGGTTATAATCAATCTATATGCAATATCCACTGTGTGGAGACTCTGGGAGAGATATCTTCCCTGGAGTCTCAATTTTTCCACTGTAAAACATGGGCAGGTGTTTTTGTGTAAACCTCAGCTTTAGAAAGAGAGGAACAGAGACTCAAATTCATATATTGGTCAGAAAAGATTACAGACCAAATAAGCACTTGTGTCTGAGTTACCCATCGATTTTTGTCACTAGATCATTACTCATTTTAAAGGGGAGGAAAAAAGGAAAGAGTATAGCTGTCACCTGTAAACCTACCACCCAAATGAGCAAATGTGGGGATTTTTGCATTTGGTTTCCTGCTCTTGCCCCAGAGTTGCCTCCAGCTGCCTGCGCCCATCACAGGAGCCAGGTCTCAGCAGGCTGTGGCACACGTCCTGATTATTGCTGGGTCTTTCTGTTCTGCTTCTGACCCACAGTGATTAAAAAAAAAAAATAATAGCTTGGATGGGTTTTAAGCTTTTTAAAAAAACATTTAAACCATCACTATGGTATTTGGGCTTTGGATGAGTAACATAAGAAAGGTCCAACTTAACTGTTTGGAAAATGTATCTGATGTATACAATGTAAAACGAAGAACAAGAATCCATCTTACCATCCATGCAAGAAAGTTGTTGCTTACTAAGTCATCATTAATATTATGATTTATCAAACTTTAAAAATATAGCCATTCTTATTTCATCAAAATGACAGATTTCTCTCTGTACTATTGTTTTGACCATGGTAAGATTAATCAACTTTCATGTGCTTAATGTCCATTTGTATTCCTACTTTTTTCCATCATTTGAGGATGATGGCTTTTCTTTACTGGTGTTTAGGAATTCATTTTAAATTATGGTTATAAATCTATATGTTGCATAAATTACAGATATGCCAATATGTAACCTAAGCATTAATTCCAGATATGCTGTTGCACTGACAGAAGTATATGTGTTTGCATCTGTCTACTTTTTCTCTTCTAACCTCTGGGGTTCCTCATTATGTAAAGCTCATAAGCATAGTGCCTGGCACTACAGAGGCAATGCAAAATCACTTGCAGCTATTATTCTCTGTTTTTCTTTCAATGAAATTACCCTGAATTAGAGTTGAGGACTTCATTCTGGTAGCAACTCTTTCTAAAGGCAGGTTCTCTGTAAACACAGGGAAGGAGAACTTCTACACGCATGTATGTTATAATTAAAATAATGAACAATTATGTTCCTGTGATTATTTCTGCTTATTTTAATCTGGTGAAGGCATGTTTGGAGTTTCTCTGTCTCTACTAAGAAAAATTACTATTGTCTCAAGTGGGCTTTAATTTTATAAGGTTTGGGTGGAAGATTCTCTACTCAGTATTGCTTTTCAATCAAATCTCAAGTAAAATTTCCTCTTTTTCAGTTCCATTAGTGGTATATTTTAGATGCTCTGGCATCATTATAGATTTATTCATTTTTTAATTATTATAAATTTATTACATTCTTATTTTATTAAATTGTGGCATTTAAGAGAAATTCAAGGGAAACATTTTGGTAGAAATACTCAATCTGCAATCTTGAAGTAGAGATTTAATTTCTTGTCTTGGTTTAAAAAAAAAAATCTCACTTTAGAATTTTTTTATAAACATGAGAAGTTTTAAAATGTAGAAGCACGTCTTGATAATAACAAATTTCAAAATGTGTGACTCATAAGATAAAGTAAAGCAAAGGTGGGTTGAAAGAACACCAAGAAAATGCAAATAAAAAGAAAAAAACTTGATAATGGTAGCTACATATTTATATATGAGTACACCTATATGTACCTGTATGAATATGTATAGACATATATACATATATAGAGTAATAGTATAAATAAATACAAAAAGCCATAAAATAATTTTAATTCTTTATTGTAGTTATGTAACATTCACAAAAATAAAATATATAACAAATTTTTTTTACACAGTATAATTCTGAGCAGTGGCGGTCATATCTCTTTTGAGTTCTGATTTTCAGTTCTCAAATGATTAGCAATGTGGAGCATCTTCTCATTGGTTAAAAAACAAAAAACACATACATTCAATTGACCTCTTAAGTTTGGATCTTGAACATAGTCTTGTTTTCATTTCTTTTTCAATAACCTACCCCAGGACATTTCTTGAGGAGCAGTGTCTTTTACAGACCTACAAGCCTTGTGAATACAAACTATTCATAAACCATGATTTAAAGGTGCTGTTACAGGAAATGTCCACAGTTCAGTCTCTCACTCCTGTCTGACTCTGCGACCCCATGGACATCCTGCAGCATGCCAGGCTTCCCTGTCCATCACCAACTCCCGGATCTTGCTCAAACACATGTCCATTGAGTCAGTGATGCCATCCAACCATCTCATCCTCTGTTGTCCCCTTCTCCTCCCACCTTCAATCTTTCCTGGCATCAGGGTCTTTTCTAATGAGCCAGTTCTTTGCAGCAGGTGGCCAAAGTAGGCCAAAGTATTGGCGTTTCAGCTTCAGCATCAATCCTTCCAAACTATTCAGGACTGATTTCCTTTAGGATTGACTGGGTTGATCTCCTGGAAGTCCAAGGGACTCTCGAGTCTTCTGCAACACCACAGTTCAAAAGCATTAATTCTTTGGCTCTCAGCTTTCTTTATAGTCCAACTCTCATATCCATAAATGACTACTGGAAAAAAAAAAAAAGCATAGCTGTGACTTGATGGACCTTTGTTGGCAAAGTTGGCAAAGTCTTTGCTCTCTAGTTTGGTCATAGCTTTTCTTCCAAGGAGCAAGTAAGTGTCTTTTAATTTCAAGGCTATAGTCACCATCTGCAGTGATTTTGGAGCCCCTAAAAATAAAGTCAGCCACTGTTTCCATTGTTTCCCATCTATTTGCCATGAAATCACGGGACCAGATGCCATGATCTTTGTTTCTTGAATGTTGAGATCATTTCTGTCCTTTATTGTGCCCATCAATGATTGAAATGTTCCCTTAGTATCTCTAATTTTCTTGAAGAGAGCTCTATTTTTTCCCATTCTATTGTTTTCCTTTATTTCTTTGCCTTGATCACTAAGGAAGGCTTTCTTATCTCTCCTTGCTATTCTTTGGAACTCTGCATTTGAATGGATATATCTTTCCATTTCTCCTTGCCTTCACTTCTCTCTCTCTCTCTTTTTTTCCAGCTATTTAAGTCTTCCTCGGACAACTATTTTGCCTTTTTGCATTTCTTTTTCTTGGGGATGATCTTGATCAACGCCTCTGGTACAATGTCATGAACCACCATCGATAGTTCTTCAAGCACTCTATCAGATCTAATCCCTTAAATCTATTTGTCACTTCCACTGTATAATCATAAGGGATTTGATTTAGGTTATACCTGAATGGTCTAGTGTTTTCCCTACTTTCTTCAACTGAAGTCTGAATTTGGCAATAAGGAGTTCATGATCTGAGGCACAGGCAGCTCCCAGTCTTGTTTTTGCTGACTGTATAGAGCTTCTCCACCTTTGGCTGCAAAGAATATAATCAATCTGATTTCGGTATTGACCATCTGGTGATGTCCATGTGTAGAGTCCTTTCTTGTGTTGTTGGAAGAGTGTCTTTGCTATGACCAGTGCGTTCTTTTGGCAAAACTCTATTAGCCTTTGCTCTGCTTCATTTTGTACTTCAAGGCCAAATTTCCCTGTTACTCTTGGTACTTCCTTCCTTAACTCTTGACTTCCTACTTTTTCATTCAAGTCCCCTATGATGAAAAGGACATCTTTTTTAGGTGTTAGTTCTAATATGTCTTGTAGGTCTTCATAGAACTGTTCAACTTCAGCTTCTTCAGCTCTACTGGTTGGGGCATAGAGTTGGATTACTGTGATATTGAATGGCTTGCCTTGGAAATGAACAGAGAATATTCTGTCATTTTTGAGATTGCACCTAAGAACTGCATTTTAGACTTTTTGTTGACCCTGAGGGCTACTCTATTTTTTCTAAGGGATTCTTGCCCACAGTTCAGTTCAGTTCAGTTCGGTCCCTCAGTCGTGTCCAACTCTTTGCAACCCCATGAATCGCAGCACGCCAGGCCTCCCTGTCCATCACCAACTCCCGGAGTTCACTCAGACTCACGTCCATCAAGTCTGTGATGCCATCCAGCCATCTCATCCTTGGTAGTCCCCTTCTCCTCCTGCCCCCAATCCCTCCCAGCATCAGAGTCTTTTCCAATGAGTCAACTCTTCGCATGAGGTGGCCAAAGTACTGGAGCTTCAGCTTTAGCATCATTCCTTCCAAAGAAATCCCAGGGCTGATCTCCTTCAGAATGGACTGGTTGGGTCTCCTTGCAGTCCAAGGGACTCTCAAGAGTCTTCTCCAACTCCACAGTTCAAGAGCATCAATTCTTCAGCTCTCAGCCTTCTTCACAGTCCAACTCTCACATCCATACATGACCACAGGAAAAACCATAGCCTTGACTAGATGGACCTTAGTCGGCAAAGTAATGTTTCTGCTTTTGAATATGCTATCTAGGTTGGTCATAACTTTTCTTCCAAGGAGTAAGCGTCTTTTAATTTCATGGCTGCATTCACCGTCTGCAGTGATTTGGGAGCCCCAAAAATAAAGTCTGACACTGTTTCCACTGTTTCCCCATCTACTTCCCATGAAGTGATGGGACAAGATGCCATGATCTTCGTTTTCTGAATGTTGAGCTTAAGCCAACTTTTTCACTCTCCTCTTTCACTTTCATCAAGAGGATTTTTAGCTCCTCTTCACTTTCTGCCATAAGGGTGGTGTCATCTGCATATCTGAGGTTATTGATATTTCTCCCAGAAATCTTGATTCCAGCTTGTGTTTCTTCCAGTCCAGCGTTTCTCATGATGTACTCTGCATATAAGTTAAATAAGCAGGGTGACAATATACAGCCTTGATGTACTCCTTTTCCTATTTGGAACCAGTCTGTTGTTCCATGTCCAGTTCTAACTGTTGCTTCCTGACCTGCATACAGATTTCTCAAGAGGCAGGTTAGGTGGTCTGGTATTCCCACAGTAGTAGATATAATTGTCATCTGAGTTAAATTCACCCATTCCAGTCCATTTATGTTCACTGATTCTTAAAATGTTGATGTTCACTCTTGCCATCTCCTATTTGACCACTTCCAATTTACCTTGGTTCATGGACCTAACATTCCAAGTTCCTATGGGATATTGTTCTTTACAGCATTGGACTTTACTTCCATCACTAGTCACATCAACAACTGGGCATTTTTTTTTGCTTTGGGTCTGTCTCTTCATTCTTTCTGAAGTTATTTCTCCACTGATCTCCAATAGCATATTGTGTACCTATCAACCTGGGGAGTTCATCTTTCAGTGTCTTTTAGCATAGTCATATACAGTTTTATGTATATTACTGGAAATGTAGTATTTAATTCTTTTTAATGTAGGAGTCATATTCTATTTTGCATATATATTTTGTTGTTCAGTCACAAAGTTGTGTCCCATTCTTTGCCACCCCATAGACTGCAGCACGCCAGGCTTCCCTGTCCTTCAGTATCTCCTGGAATTTGCTCAGACTCATGTCCATTGAGTCAGTGATAGCAACCAACCATCTCATCCACTGTCTCCCCCTTCCTGTCCTGCCATCAGTGTTTCCTAGCATCAGGGTATTTTCCAGTGAGTCACCTTTTTGTATCATGTGGCCAAATTTTTGGAGCTTCAGATCAGTAAATGTCCTTACAGTGAATATTCGGGGCTGATTTCCTTTAGAATTGACAGGTTTAATCTCTCTGCAATCCAAAGAACTCTCAAGAGTCTTCTCCAGCACCACAGTTCAAAAGCATCAGTTCTTTGATACTCAGTCTTCTGTATCATACAGCTCTCACACCCATATATGACCACTGGAAAAACCATAACTTTGACCAAATTCGTTAACAAAATAATGTCTCTGTGTTTTGATATACTCTCTAGGTTTGTCATAGTTTTCTACTAAAGAGCAAATGTCCTCTAATTTCATGGATGCAGTCACCATTAACAGTGATTTTACAGCCCCAGAAAAGAAAATCTGTCACTGTTTCCACTTTTCCCCCATCCGTTTGCCATGAAGTGATGGGACTGGATGCCATGATCTTAGTTTTTTGAATATTGATATTTAAACTAGTCTTTTCACTCTCCTCTTTCACCTTCATCTAGAGGTTTTTTAGTCCCTCTTCAACTTTCTGCTATTAGAGTGATATATTCTGCATATCTGAGATTGTTACTATTTCTTCCAGTTATCTAGATCCCAGTTTCTGATTCATTAAGCCTGGCATTTTGCATGATGTACTCGGCATATAAGTTAAATAAGCAGGATGACAATATACAGCCTTCAGATGCTTCTTTCCCAATTTTGAACCAGTTTGTTGTTCCATGTCTGGTTTTAACTGTTGCTTTTTTGGCCTGTATACGGGTTTCTCAGGAACCAGGCAAGGTGGTCTGGCATTCCCATCTCTTTAAGAATTTTCCACAATTTGTTTGATCTACACAAAGGTTTCATCATAGTTTGTGAAGCAGAATTAGATATTTTTTCTGGAATTCTCTGTTTATTCTATGATCCAACTGATGTTGGCAATTTAATTTCTGTTTACTCTGACTCTTCTAAACCCACTTTAAACACACATCTGGAAATTCTTGGTTCATGTACTTCTAAAACCTAGCTTGAGGGATTGTGAGCATTACTTTGCTAGCATGTAAAACGAGCATAATAGTACAGTACTTTGAACATGCTTTGGCATCACCCTTCTTTGGGATTGGAATGAAAACTGATCTTTTCCAGTCCTGTGGCCACTGCTGAGTTTTCTAAATTCTTGACATACTAAGCACTTTATAACAGAGTCAACTTTTAGGATTTGAAATACCTCAGCTGTAATTCCATCATCTTCACTAGCTTTATTTATAATAATGCTTTCTAAGGCCCACTGACTTCACAATCCAAGATGTCTGGCTCTAGGTGTGTGACCACACCATCATGGTTATCCAGGTCATTAACACTTTTTGTAATTTTAGGTTTATTTCCTTTTTAATTGAAGGATAATAGTTTTACAGAATTATGTTGGTTTCTGCCAAACATCAGTTCTTCTGTATATTCTTGCCACCTCTTCTTAGCATCTTCTGCTTCTGGTAGGTCATTACTATTTCTTTTACCAGGCCCATCCTTGCATGAAATGTTCCCTTGATATCACCAATATTCTTGAAGAGACCTCTAGTCTTTCCCATTCTATTGTTTTTCTCTATTTCTTTGCAATATTCACTTAGGAAGACTTGCTTTATCTCTCTTTTCTATTCTTTGAAACTCTCCATTCAGATGGGTGTACCTTTCCTTTTCCCGTTTGCCTTTGGCTCCTCTTCTTTTCTCAGTTATTTGTAAAGCTTCCTCAGACAACCAGTTTGTCTTCTTGCATTTTTTTTTTCTTTTGGATGATTTTGGTCACTTCCTCCTATACAATGGTTCTTCAGATACTCTGTCTACCAGATCTAATCCCTTGAATCTATTTGTCACCTCCAGTTTGTAATCATAAGGGATTTGACTTAGGTCATACCTGAATGGCCTAGTGATTTTCCTTACTTACTTCATTTTAAACCTGAATTATGTAATAAGTAGCTAATGATCCAAGCCACAGTCAGCTCCAGGTCTTGTTTTTGCTGAATGTATAGAGCTTCTTCATCTTTGGCTGCAAAGACTATACTTAGTTTGATTTACTTACTGACTGGTGATGTCCATGTGTAAAGTATCTCTTGTGTTGTTAGGAGAGGGTGTTTGCTATGACAGCTATATTCTCTTGACAAAACTCTCTATATAGACCTATAATCTATCTTTATATCTATATATATTCATATATATGTTTGTATACCTCTCTATATAGATATAACTGTGTATATCTCTATATATCAGTTCAGTTCAATTCAGTTGCTCAGTCACATTTGACTTTTTGCAACCCCATAAACTGCAGCATGCCAGGCTTCCCTGTCCATCACCAACTCCCGGAGCCTACTCAAACACATGTCCATCGCATCAGTGATGCCATCTAACCATCTTATCCTCTATCACCCCCTTCTCCCACCTTCAATCTTTCCCAGCATCAGGGTCTTTTCAAATGAGTTAGTTCTTCCCAGCAGGTGGCCAAAATATTGAAATTTCAGCTTCAACATCAGTTCTTCTCATGCATATTCAAGACTGATTTCCTTTAGGATGGACTGGTTGGATCTCCCTCCAGTCCAAGGGACTCTCAAGAGCCTTCTCCAACACCACAGTTAAAAAGCATCAATTCTTCTATGCTCAGCTTTCTTTATAGTCCAACTCTTACATCCATACATGACTACTGGAAAAACAATAGCCTTGGCTAGATGGACCTTTGTTTACAAAGTAATATCTCTGCTCTTTCATATGCTGTCTAGGTTGGTCATAGCTTTTCTTCCAAGGAGCAAATGTCTTTTAATTTCATGGCTGCAGCCACCATCTGCAGTGATTTTGGAGCCTAAAAAAATAAAATCTGTCACTGTTTCCACTGTTTCCCCATCTATTTGTCATGAAGTGGTGGGTAACACATGGTGATGATCAAGAAGCCAATCTCAAGAAGTGAACTGAACAAACGTGTCTTTTTTTAAACACAGGAAACGTTGCTTGACATTGCTATAGGTAATTGTTCAGTTCAGTCGCTCAGTCGTGTCCGACTCTTTGTGACCGCATGAATTGCAGCATGCCAGGCCTCCCTGTCCATCGCCAACTCCCGAAGTTTACCCAAACTCATGTGCATCGAGTCGGTGATGCCATCCATCCATCTCATCCTCTGTCATCCCCTTCTTCTCCTGCTCCCAATCCCTCCCAGCATCAGGGTCTTTTCCAATGAGTCAACTCTTTGCATCAGGTGGCCAAAGTATTGAAGTTTCAGCCTCAGCATCAGTACTTCCAATGAACACCCAGGACTGATCACCTTTAGGATGGACTGGTTGGATCTCCTTGCAGTCCAAGGGACTCTCAAGAGTCTTCTCCAACACCACAGTTCAAAAGCTTATACAACTGCAAATCGAAACTCTAATGAGGAATGACCCACCTTCCCACCACTCAAAATGGACATCATCAAAAAGAATATAAAAAATATAGACTGGATAGAACTTGAGGAAAAGGGAACCTCCTACACTGATTTGGGGAATATAAATTGGAATGAGGCACAATGGAAAGCAGTGTGATGGTTCCTTTAAGCCTGCAAATAGAGGTATCACACCATCCAGCAATCTAACTCCTGGGCCTGTTCACGCAGAGAGAGCATTATTTGAAAATATTCTTTTACCCCAACTTTATATATATATATATATATATATATATACACACACACACACACACACACACCTATTTATAGTTTTGATGTATATAGATATATATTTTTGATATAGATACAGATATATATATATACCAAATCTTTATCCATCCTTATCACAACAGCCATTTTGGTTTCTTCTACATCTCGGTTATTCTAGAGTGTTTCACTGAAACTTAAGGTACAAGAATCTTTTCAAATAATGGTTTCTCTGCGTGAACAGGCCCAGGAGTTAGATTGCCGGATGGTGTGATACCTCCATTTGCAGGTTTAAAGGAACCGTCACACTACTTTCCATTGTGCCTCATTCCAATTTATATTCCCCAAATCAGTGTAGGAGGTTCCCTTTCCCCCAAGTTCTATCCAGTCTACATTTTTTTATATTCTTTTTTGATGATGCCCATTTTGAGTGGTGGGAGGGTGGTCATACCTCGTTAGAGTTTTGATTTGCAGTTGTCTAACAATTACCTATAGCAATGTCAAATAAACTTCCTGTGTTTAAAAAAAAGACACATTTGTTCAATTCAGCTCTTGAGATTGGCTTCTTGAACATCGCCCTGGTTTGAATTAGTTGTGATTACCTACTCCAGTACATTTCTTGAGGGTGTGTGTCCCTTACCACCCTGCAGACCTTGTGAATACAAAGTTCCCCTAAACCCTGAATTTTAAAAGTGTTGTTACAGGAAGTGTCCACAAGGCGGCAGCATTTCTTCATGACTCATTTAACTGCCCAGGGCAAAAACTGCCCTTAGAGAAATTCCCCTTCCTGAGTTTTTGGTTAGACTGGAATATGCCAGAGCTGGTGTCTCCCACTTCTTCCACCTTACTTTCACCCCCAGACAAATCCCAAACCCTGTCCAAACTCAATGCTGAGGATGCTCTAGTACTGAGGTGGGGGTTCTCCAAGAAGGGAGAGGGCTAATGGGAAACCAGCCAGTGGGAGGATGAAGACGGATCTTCTTTGGAGCGTCTAGCTCCAGGGGCGCACCGTTCTTTGGGCTCACTGGGCTTGGTTGAGCTCTAGGAGGGCCCACCAAGATTGGTGTCCCATTCACAGGGGACCAGGCACTCTAGGTTCACAGGTGGCTCAACTGCTGGCACTTCCCCCCCACCCCAAATTTTCTCAGGTGCAACACAGTCCAGCCTGGGGACCCAAGGCTGCTCAGCCTCTAGTGATGTGACACCAGACTCAGCCACCCAGTACTGAAGGGAATACAGTTGCCGGTTCTTTAATTTATATTTATATATATAAATCTTTAATTTACATTTAATATAAATATAACCCAATTCAGTTACAGTACACATATCTGCTGCTGCTGCTGCTAAGTCGCTTCAGTCGTGTCCGACTCTGTGCGACCCCAGAGGCGGCAGCCCACTAGGCTCCCCCGTCCCCGGGATTCTCCAGGCAAGAACACTGGAGTGGGTTGCCATTTCCTTCTCCAATGCATGAAAGTGAAAAGTCCCTCACATATCTATTCTTCAAATTATTTTCCCGTATAGATTATCACACAGGATCAAGTAGTGTTTCCTGTGCTGAAAAGCAGACCATTGTTAATTACCTATTATTTACACATATTTGTTGGCTCAGATGGTAAAGAATCTGACTGCAATGTAGGAGGCCCAGGTTCAGTCTCTAGGTTAGGGAGATTCCCTGGAGAAGGAAATGGCAAACCACTCCAGAATTCTTGCCTGGAGAAGTCCATGGACAGAGGAGTCAGGCGCGCTACAGTCTCTGGGATTGCAAAGAGTCGGACAGGACTGAACAACCACTACACTATATGTCTTACTCTGAATATGCTAATCACAGCCTCCTCATTTATGCCCGTCAAACCCCACCTGTTCCCTGAGGTGACCACAACTTGGTTCACTACGTAGTCATGGTTTCTTTCTGTTTGGAAATGAGTTCATTTTTTCTTTCTTTGAATTGTTGATTCTACCCCAAAGTAATACCTAGGATATTTGTCTTTTCTTTCTGATTTCTTCACTTAGTACGATCATGCCCAGGTCTCTGTAGATTACTGGAAAATGCAGTATTTCATTCTTTTTAATGTCTGAGTCATAGTCTAATTCATATATATATATCTCCACCACATCGTCATTATCCATCCCTCTGACGATGGACAGTTTGGTTTCTTCCATGTGTTGGTTATTCTAAAGATGCCCCAGTGAAACTTGAGGTGAATTAATCTTTTCAAATCACGATTTTTCTTCCTGGACAGGCCTAGGAGTGACAGTGCAGGGCCATATAGTACCTCCATTGTCGATTTTAAAGGAGCCTCCATGCTGCTCTCCAGCAAGCCCCATTCCAATTTATAATCCACATCAGCATAAGCAGGTTCCCTGTACCCCGTGTTCTCTCACACTTCTTGTTTGTATGCTATTTGATGATGTCTCTTCTGAACAGTGGGAGGTCACACCTCCTTAAAGTTTTGATTTGCAGTTTGTTAACAGTTCTTCAAGAGATGAGAATACCAGACCACCTTACCTAGCTCCTGAGAAACCTGTATGCAGGTCAAGAAGCAACAGAATCAGACATGGAAAAACAGACTGCTTCAAACTTGGGAAAGGAGTACATTGTGGCTATATATGGTCACCCTGCTTATTTAACTTATATGCAGAGTATATCATGTGAAATGCTAGGCTGGATGAAACTCAATCTGGAATTAAGATTGCTGGAAAAAATGTAAACAACCTCAGATATGCAGAAGATACCACTTTATTGGCAGAAAGTAAAGAGGAACTAAAGAGCCTCTTGATGAAGATGAAAGAAGAGAGTGAAAAAACTGATTTAAAACTCAACACTCATAAAACTAAGATCATGTCATCTGGTCCTGTCACTTCATGGCAAATAGATGGAGAAACAATGGAAACAGTGACAGACTATTTTCTTAAGCTCCATAATCACTGTGGACAGTGACTGCTGCCATGAAATTAAGAGACAATTGCTCCTTGAAAGAAAATTATGACAAATCTACACAGAGTATTACAAAGCCTAGACGTCACTTTGCCAACAAAAGTCTGTGTAATCAAGGGTAGGGTTTTTCCAGTATTCATGTATGAATGTGAAAGTTGGACCATAAAGAAGGCTGAACACTGAAGAATTGATGTTTTCTAACTGTGATGCTGGAGAAAACTCCTGAGGGTAGCTTGGACAGCAAGGAGATCTAACCAGTCGATCCTAAAGAAAAAAAAAAAACCTGAATATTCATTGGAAGGACTGATGCTGAAGCTGACTCATTGGCCACCTGATACTTTCTCCATCTGATGAGAGATTTGACTCATTGAAAAAGACCCTGATGCTGGGAAAGATTGAAAGCAGGAGGAAAAAAGGACGACAGAGGATGAGATGGTTGGATGGCATCACTGATTTAATAGGCATGAGTTTGAGCACGCTCTGGGAGATAGTGAAGGACAGGGAAACCTGGCATGTTGCAGTCCACGGGGTCGCAAAGAGCCAGACACCACTGAGCGACTGAACAAAAATTATGATGCGCAGCATCTCTTCCTGTGTTTTTTTAAAAAAGTTCACTTCACCTTTTGAGATTGGCTTGTCAAACATTGCTTTGTTTCAAATTCTTTTCATTACCTACCCAGGACATTTCTTGAGAGCACATGTCCGTTACAGCCCTTGCACACTAAAGGAGGTTCCCCTAAGCCCTTGAGTTTAAAGGTGTCGTTATAGGAAATGTCCACAAGGCGGCAGCATTTCTTCATGCCCCACTTGGCTGCTAGGGCAAACAGCCCTAGGGAAAAATTCTCTCTTGGTTGTGGATGAGTAGAACGTTCCAGGTCTTGTGTCTCCTTACTTCTTTACCCATTATCTTCATCCCCAGATATATCCCAAACCCTGCTCAAAGTGTGATTCTGAGGGTGCCCGGTACTGAGGTGGGGGGATTCCAAGAAAGGTGGGTGCTGATGAGAAACAACCCCTGTGAGACTTAAAGACCAGTCCACTTTGCAAACCTTTTTCAGCTCCAAGGCTTGCCATTCTTCTTAAGCTTGGTTGAGCTCCAGGAAGGCTTGAGTGAATCAGGAGATTGGAGTCCCATGCAAAGGGGAGCTCCAGGTCCTTTCTCCCCAGCTCCCTCTGGTCCACCACACTCTCGCCTCAGACCCAAGGCTGCACAAGCTCCAGAAAGGTAATATCAGCCCAGGTTATGCAGGGTAAGATGAACACTGTAGGCATTGTTTTTCTTTTTCTTTATAAAGTTAATTTGTGTTTCATATGGAATATAAGCTGATTCAGTGATACATATTGATATATCTATTCTTTGGATATTTTTCATATAGGTTATATATAATAATACAGGGTCAAATAGAATTTTCTGTACTCTAATATATGTCCATGTGGATTACCAATATATGTATATATTTTTACTTATGTAAATATGTGTATATTTTTACTTCTGGTTTATTCATATCTATCTCAAACTGTGTACATGCTAATCACATCCTCCAAATTTATGCCCCCCTCATCTTCACTTATACCCTGGGATAACCATAACTTGGTTTGCTAACTCCTTGCATCTGTTTCGGTTTGGAAATGAGTTCATTTACTTCAAATGAATCTTTTTGGATTATGTTTTTTTCTGCCTCAGAGACCCAGGAGTGGCATTGCAGGACCACTTGGTGCCCCTATATTCAGTGCATACAGCTCTCCATAGTGCCTGTTTCCAATTTATGTTCCCCCAATCAGTGTAGGAGGGCTGCCTTTCCTCCATGTTCTCTCCAGCCCTTATTGTTTGTGTTCTTTTTTAAGATGTCCATTCTGAGCAGTGGGATGTCATACCTCTTTTGAGTTCTGATTTGCAATGCTGTAACAATTACCAATCAGAGACAGAGAGTTTTGAAGAATAGCAAGGAGCAATAAGAAAGCCTTCCTCAGTGATCAGGGCAAAAAAATAGAGGAAAACAATAAAATGGAAAATACTAGAGGTCTCTTCAAGAAAATTAGAGAAACCATAAAACACTGATGAAAGAAATCAAAGATGACACAAATAGGTGGAGAAATATACCATGTTCATGGATTGGAAGGATCAATATAGTGAAAATGAGTATGCTACCCAAAGCAATCTATAGATGCAATCCCTATCAAGGTATCAGTCCCTATCAATGCAATCCCTATCAAGGTACCAATGGTATTTTTCAGAGAACTAGAACAAATAATTTCACAATTTGTATGGAAATATGAAAAACTTTGAATAGCCAAAGCAACCTTCAGAAAGAAGAATGGAACTGGAGGAGTCAACCTGCCTGATGTCAGGCTATGCTACAAATCTACAGTCATCAAGACAATATGGTACTGGCACAAAGACAGGAACATGGATCAATGGAACAAAATAGAAATCCACGTACATATGGACACCTTATCTTTGACAAAGGAGGCAAGAATATACAATGGAGAAAAGACAATCTCTTTAACAAGTGGTGCTGGGAAAACTGGTCAACCACTTGTGAAAGAATAAAACTAGAACACTTTCTAACACCATACACAAAAATAAACTCAAAATGGATTAAAGATCTAAATGTAAGACCAGAAACTATAAAACTCCTGGAGGAAAACATAGGCAAAACAATCTCTGATATAAATCATAGCAGGATCCTCTATGACTCACCTCCCAGAGTAAAGGAAATAAAAGCAAAAATAAACAAATGGGACCTAATTAAACTTAAAAGCTTTTGCACAACAAAGGAAACTATAAGCAAGGTGAAAAGACAGCCTTTAGAATGGCAGAAAGTAATAGCAAATGAATCAACTGCAAAGAATTAATCTCAAAAATATACAAGCAACTCTTGCAGCTCAATTCCAGAAAAATAAGTGACCCAATCAAAAAATGGGACAAAGAACTAAACAGACATTTCTCCAAAGAAGACATACAGATGGTTAACAAACATATGAAAAGATGCTCAACATCACTCATTATCAGAGAAATGCAAATCAAAACCACAATAAGGTACCATCTCATGTCAGTCAGAATGGCTGCTATCAAAAAGTCTACAAACAATAAGAAAAAGGAACCCTCTTACACTGTTGGTGGGAAGGCAAACTAGTACAGCCACTATGGAGAATAGTGTGGAGACTCCTTAAAAAACTGGAAATAGAACTGCCATATGACCCAGCAATCCTACTGCTGGCATACACACCGAGGAAACCAGAATTGAAAGAGATACATGTATCCCAATGTTCATTGCAGCACTGTTTATAGTATCCAGGACATGGAAGCAATCTAGATGTCCATTGGCAAACAAATGGATAAGAAAGCTGAGGTACATATACACAATGGAATATTACTCAGCTACTAAAAAGAATGCATTTGAATCAGTTCTAATGAGGTAGATGAAATTGGAGCCTATTATACAGAGCGAAGTAAGTCAGAAAGAAAAACACCAATTCGGTATATTAATGCATATATATGGAATTTAGAAAGATGGCAACGATGACCCTCTATGTCAGATAGTGAAATAGACAAAAATGTAAAGAACAGACTCTTGGACTCTGTGGAAGAAGGCGAGGGTGGGATGATTCAAGAGAATAGCATTGAAACATGTACGTTACCATATGTGAAACAGATCGCCAATCCAGGTTCAATGCATGAGACAGGGTGCTCAGGGCACCTCAGGATGACCCTGAGGAATGGGATGGGGAGGGAGGTGGGAGGGGGTTCAGGATGGGGAACACATGTACACCCATGGGTGATTCATGTCAATATATGGCAAAAACCACCACAATCTTGTAGAGTAATTAGCCTCAAATTAAAATAAAATAAAACCAAAGTCCAACCTCCAAAAAAAGGAAATTAGAAATACCAAGGAAACATTTCATGCAAAGATAGTTTCAATAAAGGAGAGAAATGGTAGGGATCTAAAAGAAGCAGAAGTTATTAAGAAGAGGTGAAAAGAATACACAAAAGAACTATACAAAAAAAATATCTTCATGACCCAGATAATCACGATGGTGTGATCACTCACCTAGAGCCAGACATCCTGGAATTTGAAGTCAAGCAGGCCTTAGGAAGCGTCACTATGACCAAAGCTAGTGGAGGTGATGGAATTCCACTTAAGCTATTTCAAATCCTAAAAGATGATGCTGTGAAAGTGTTGCACTCAATATGCCAGCAAATTTGGAAAACTCACCACTGGCCACAGGACTGGAAAAGGTCAATTTTCATTCCAGTCCCAGAGAAAGGCAATGCAAAAGAACACTCAAACTACCACAGAATTGCACTCATCTCACAAGCTAGTAAAGTAATGGTTAAAATTCTCCAAGCCAGGCTTCAACAGTACGTGAACTTCCAAATGTTCAAGCTGGTTTTAGAAAAGGCAGAGGAACCAGAGATCAAATTGTCAACATCCATTGGATCATTGAAAAAGCAAGAGAGTTCCAGAAAAACTTCTACTTCTGCTTTATTGACTATGCCAAAGCCTTTGACTGTGTGGATCACAACAAACTGTGGAAAATTCTTTAAGAGATATGAATACCAGACCACCTGACCTGCCTCTTGAGAAACCTGTATGCAAGTCAGAAAGCAACAGTTAGAACTCGACATGGAAAAACAGACTGGTTCCAAATAGGGAAAGGAGTATGTCAAGGCTGTATATTGTCACCCTGCTTATTTAACTTATATGCAGAGTACATCATGAGAAATTTGGGGCTGGATGAAGCACAAGTTGAAATCAAGATTGCCAGGAGAAATACCAATAACCTCAGATATGCAATTGACACCATCCTTATGGCAGAAATTGAGGAACTAAAGAGCCTCTTGATGAAAGTGAAAGAGGAAAGTGAAAAAGTTGGCTTAAAGCCCAACATTCAGAAAATGCAGATCATGGCATCTGGTCCCATCATTCCATGGCAAAAAGATGGGGAAATAATGGAAAGAGTGAGAGACTATTTTGGGGGGGGCTCCAAAATTGCTGCAGATGGTGACTGCAGCCATAAAATTAAAAGATGCTTTCTCCTCACAGAAAAGCTACGATCAACCTAGACAGCATATTAAAAAGCAGATACTTTACTTTGCCAACAAAGGTCCATCTAGTCAAGGCTATGGTTTTTCAAGTGGTCATGTATGGATGTGAGAGTTGGACTGTGAAGAAAGCTGAGCGCCAAAGAATTGATGCTTTTGAACTGTGGTGTTGGAGAAGGCTCTTGAGAGTCCCTTGGACTGCAAGGAGATCCAACCAGTCCATTCTAAGGGAGATCAGTCCTGGGTGTTCATTGAAAGGACTGATGCTGAAACTCTAGTACTTTGGCCACCTCATGCGAAGAGTTGACTCATTGGAATAGACCCTGATGCTGGGAGGGATTGTGGGCAGGAGAAGAAGGGGACAACAGAGGATGAGATGGCTGGATGGCATCACTGACTTAATGGACGTGAGTCTGAGTGAAACTCCGGGATTTGGTGATGCACAGGGAGGCCTGGCGTGCTGCGATTAATGGGGTCGCAAGAGTTAGACACAAATGAGTGACTGAACTGAACTGAAGCCTTATCCTTACCTCCTTATTCCCTTAGGCTTCATCCGTTCCCTCCCCACAACCCAGACAAATTCCAAACCGTGCCCCAGGGAGATACTGAAGGTGCTCTGGTAAGAAAGCAGACGAAGGAGTCTGAAGAAGCTGCAGGTGAGAAACCAACCACTGGAGATCGATCCACTTCGGAAAGCCTTTCCAGCTCCCAGGGCGCAGGGTTCTTGGATGCACTGGGTTTGGTTCAGCTCCAGGAGGGCCTGCCTGCATCCAGAGGTTACAGGTCATTCCCCAGGGGGCCAGGCATGACAAGCCCTGGGCGGGCTCCACGGCTGGCATGTCCTCCCAATCTTTCTCAGCTCTACCCCAGGCCAGCCTCGGCACCCAAGGCTGCTAGAACTCCAGTACCGTGACCCCAGACCTGGTGACCCCAGGCCTGAGGGGGATACTGCTGACATGTTTTTCTTCTTTTGCTTTTTAAATTTAATTTTTATTTCATATGGAATATCACCTGATTTAGTTATAGGCATTCTTTTATCTATTCTTTTTCACATTCTTTTCCCATTTAAGTTATTACACAGTATTCATCAAGTTCACTGTGCTATATACTAGGTTCTTATTGATATCCTAATATATATATGTGTGTGTATATTTATTACCATATATATATATGAACTACAGCATCCTAATTTTTTTCTTCCTTAGCCCCACCTTTTCTGTGATGTAACTAACCACCAGTTTGCTTGCTGTGTTGTTGAGTTAGCTTTTGTTTGGAGAATCATTTTTATTGATTTTTGGTTCTACCCAAAAGTGATATCCTAGGCTATTTGTCCTTCTTTGACTTCCTTCACTTAGTATGATATTGTACAAGTCCATGTATTTTGCTGGAAAGGCATTATTTATTTGTTTTAATGTCTGAGTCATGTTCTATCGTATGTGTAAGTAGATGACACATCTTCCTGATCCATCCCTCTGATGATGTGTTGATTATTCTAAAACATGCTGCATTGAATGTTTGGGTGCATTTGCCTTTTCAAATTATCATTATTCTCCACCGACAGGCCTAGGAGTAAGATTGCGGGATCATGTGGTATCTGTATTTTCGATTTTAGAAGAATTTTCGTACTCTTCTCCATCATGCCTATTTCCAATTTATATTCCCGAGGGTTCCCTTTTTGACAGGCCCTCTCCTGCATTTATTCTTTGCAGTCTTTTGGATGATGGCCATTGTGATGGATGTAATCAGAAATCTGTACCCATGATATATATTTTGGAAATAGAATTTTGCCACCATCACTGAGACTGCCCCCTGTCCTGTCTCAGACAAAAATGCCACCAAACATATCTAGTATGCTTGCTTCTATCATCATTAATTATGTTTTTGCTTTTTTTTTTTTTTTGAGCTTTAGGAAATGAAATAATATATTATGTCTTTTTTTGGTTGTCACATTTATTTCACTCAACATTTGTTGTTAACTTTCCAATTTGTTGTAACAGTAGTTTGTTAACTGGCATTGTGGGCAGTTTTCTCCAGTGTGAATAGATGGACATCTGTTCATCCGTTCTTCTGTAGATGATTCTCGTGTAAGACTTTTTCAAATTGTGTTGCTATCAATCTCCTTTGACATGTCTTTTGGTAAAGTTACATACACATTTATGTTGATTTTATGCTTAGAATTGTAACTGTTTAGCTATACATATATTTTCAGTATTAGTAGATAGTGTCAGTTTCCTAAAATATTTCTGCAAAATTATGCTCTCATCAGCAATGTATGAGAGTGTTTTAGTTTCTGTTAATAGGACCATATGTTTTTCTCCTTAGTTTAACCCTTCTGGTGGGTGTATCAGCTTCCCTGGTGGCTCTGATGGTAAAGAATCTGCCTGCAATGCAGAAGACCTGGGTTCAATCCCTGAGTCAGCAAGATCCCCTTGAGAAGGGGATGGCTACTCACTCTAATATTCTTGCCTGGAGAATCCCAGGGACAGAGGAGCCTGGCGGGCCACAGTCCAGGGCATCTCAAGGAGTCAGACACGACTGAGTGACTTAGCACACACAGTGGGTGTGTAGTGGTGTGCTATTGTGTTTTAATTTGTATTCATCTGATAATGAAAGTGGTTCGGGAAATTTTCATATTTTTTGAACAACTTTTACATCATCTTCAATGAAGTGCCTTTTCAAGGCTCTGAGTCATTTAGCTATTGAGTTTTCTTTTGTTTACTTATTGATTCAAAGGTATCTTGTGGCCATGAAGTTTCTGGAAAGTATATACCTTTTTTTTCCTCAAAATGTGTTTTGCTCTTTTGCTCTCTAGACCGAATCTTTTGAGGTACATGTTTCTTCATTTAAGAAAGTCCAACTTGTCATTTAAAAAAAATAAATAGTGCTTTTGGATTTCTTTTTACAATCTTTCTTTGCTCTGTGACCATATACATATTCTTCCATATTTTCTTCTAGGACCTTTATTAACCTTTGCATTTAAATATGTAATGCCTAGATCTTTAATCTATTTGAATTAGCTTTTGTTTTTGATACAAAATAGAGATCAAGATGCATTTTTTCCATATGGATAACCAATTCAACTCTTTATATATTTTTGCTTATTTTTATGTAAATTGGTTTACAATATTATATTAGTTTCAGGTATACAACATAGTTATTCAAGATTTAAAGTTGTAACAAGATAATGGCGTTATTTCCCAGAACTTTATTAATGTATCCATGTTGCTTCTCTCTTTTATACATAGAACTTTCTGTCTCTTAATCTCATACCCTTATCCTGCCCCTTCATCTTTCCCTCTCCCTCCTGATAACCACTAGTTTGTGCTTTATATCTGTGAGCCAGCTTCTATTTTTTTATATGCATTCATTTGTTTATTTTTTTTTAGATTCCACATATAGATGATAACATAGGATATTTGTTCTTCTCTGTTTGATTCATTTCACTAAAGCATAGTGAAATGCTTGGTCCAACATTGGTGAAATGCTTGGTTTGTTGGTCCATCCACATTGTTGCAAATGGTAGAATTTCATTCTTTTTTTATCAATCATTTAAAATATTTATTTTATACACATAGATGTATATATGCATAGGTTATCAATTTATATAGTTATATGGGTATATGTCTATATACATGTTTATGTTTGTGTATATGTGTATGTATAGATTGTATTAGCATATATATTGGCTTGTTACATATTAATTATGTGTAAGAGAATATTTTTTTCCTTATTGTCATGGAATGCACATTCTCAATGTGCAAAATACTTGTTACTGATTAGTAAATTAAATACCATGAGAGGAGAATATGCACAATTCTGTTCCTTTCTCAGGTTTTGAATATTGTGATATTTGCAACCACCATGTAAAGTTTATAGGGGCAGGTGCATTGAATGCACTGAGAAGAGAACTTTACTGCATTAGAAGTCCTGTGACATCCAAAGATCATACTGGAGAAAGAATGGGGATTGATTTGTTCTGAAGTTTCTGATTCCACTGCTTCCAGGCTCACTGGCTTTAAAATGAAAAATTAAATTACTAATTCCATACTAGTAATGGGCAAATTTAGTAATTCAGTCAGGCTAGCAGATACAGTGAAGTGAATGCCTACACACATGGGGCCCCTATAGCTTTCAAAGGTGTTAATGAATGACAGACTATTGCTGTCTTTATAGTGTTTGACTTTGAAGAACAGTAGAAACAGACAAGTCAAGGCAAGTATTAATTATCCTGGCAATAGAACAAAGGTTAATATTAGGATTTGGGTTTTAATTGTTGAACTTAAGTAACTTCTGCTGTCTGTCAAGTTAAGAAAGTGTAAATAATATTCCATTAAAATATACGCCTGAAAATTTGAGTATTACATAAGTTATTGTAGCATTACAATTACATAGGAAATGAGAAGAAAAGGAAAATAAGCATGCTTAAAACATTTATTCAGTTCAGTTCAGTTCAGTTCAGTCACTCAGTCGTGTCCGACTCTTTGCGACCCCATGAATCGCAGGACGCCAGGCCTCCCTGTCCATCACCAACTCCCGGAGTTCACTCAGACTCACGTCCTTTGAGTCCGTGATGCCATCCAGCCATGTCATCCTCTGTCGTCCCTACTCCTCCTGCCCCCAATCCCTCCCAGCATCAGAGTGTTTTCCAATGAGTCAACTCTTCTCATGAGGTGGCCAAAGTACTGGAGTTTCAACTTTAGCATCATTCCTTCCAAAGAAATCCTAGGGCTGATCTCCTTCAGAATGGATTGGTTGGATCTCCTTGCAGTCAGAACTTAAATAAAAACATAAAAACATTAACAATAAATAACATTAAAAAACTAGTCTCAAATTATCACTAAACTTGTCAAATAATATTATAAGCAGTTTATAGATTTTCTATAATTTTTAAATTTCTCTAGAATTTATTTTTGGAAATCCATTTATTTACCAACTAGCAAAGCAATTGCTTTATAATCATAGCAATGTAATTAGAGGGCAGATCAATGGAAAAAAAGTTTTGCAATTGTAATTATCTGAATTTTGTATCATAATAATGTTTTTCTTACATTTGTATGTTCTTCAAATAATAGTTTTCAAAATGATACAAGCATAACAAAGTCAAAATAAAAGTGAATATTTTATATGTAAACTCTGAATTGTTTTTGACTACAATTTAACCTTATTTCAATCTTATTACAGTTTGATAAGAAAGTACATCTCAAATCCATCTTGAATTTTTTCTTGGACTTAATCACTCCTTCAGGAGTCCTTTTTTTTTTTTTTTTTTTTAAGTAGACTACATTTTGGGGCTTCCCTGGTGGCTCAGAGGTTAAAGCGTCTGTCTGCAATGCAGGAGACCCGGGTTCGATCCCTGGGTCGGGAAGATCCCCTGGAGAAGGAAATGGCAACCCACTCCAGTACTCTTGCCTGGAGAATCCCATGGAGGGAGGAGCCTGGTAGGCTACAGTCCATGGGGTCGCAAAGAGTCGGACACAACTGAGTGACAAACTACTAGACTGCATTTTAATTTAAAATGTAGCAGTGATGTGAACACACCTACTAAATTTGAATTATAACTTTCTTGACAATATCAGAAAAGAATAGACTGTACTTTATCATCTTTCTTCAGTGTCTTTTGAACTTATTCAACCTGGCCATGACCCAGTTTTCTTTATACAATGACTAAGTTTGTCTGAAATGAAAGGTTCATCATACATGTTAGCTGGAAGAAGAATATGTTTGATTATTTCTGTGATAGGACAGTGTACTTAGTTCTGTGTTCAAACATGATTTAAGAGTCATCTTACTTGTTTCTTGTTCTACGATGGTCACAATAGATCTGTCTAATTATTTTTGATATTTTTTAGAAACTGCTTATGATCCAGAGGAAACATCATGGCTTAGTGACTGTCATTGGCTAGCTGTTGACTGTCAGTATCATTATGATTCTAGTTGTCATTTTGATAGACATACCTTCCATTTTCATTTGTTTGTTTATAGCGAGTGTGTTCATCTTCCTTGTTTTCTTTTAGATTCTTAGGCACTTTTCTCTATTCTTAGGTACTTACATTCAATATATCAAACCTTATTTTTGTGCTACAAGTTACTTATATTAATAATATATTGGTATTACCCATCTTTGTAAAATTTTACTTTACTGTAACATATTTTTAAGCTTGAAGTATTTTACTAATTACCCAATTTTACTTCTTCACAACAAAATGTATGCATAAGTTATTTTACATTTTATAATAAATTAGAAGATGGTAAAACTTTTGCTTTTTGGACATGCAGCTCATAGTGAGAAGGTAAAGGGAATAGTTAATTATGCCCTAACTAGAAAAAAAAACAAAAACAAAAGAGACTTCCTTGACACAAACAGTTCCAACTATCACTTTGTTTCCCATTTGCATTTCTATGAAAGCTATCTTAATAAGATTCAAAATGTCTCTGTATTCTAAACAGTGAATAAAGGATGATGGTGAAAGGAGAAAAGAGAACCACTCTGATCCTCTGTCCATGTGTACCTTCTAAAGCAAATGAACTTCAGAAAACAGTATTAATAAATATGCAAGTTGAAGGTCTTAGAAATAATTTCCCTAAAACTATTTATGTCCCTGTCCCTTTAGGGAAGCCTCCATGAGTTGCCAGAGCACTACACATCCCCCCAGGGCAGACTGCTAGTCTGGTGGGTTAACTGATAAGAAATGAGTTCTGTGGAGGAATCTGAAAGGTTCAGTGTCCCAGGGTGTCAGAGTGGCACAAGCAAGTATCAGAGCAGAGAGAACAAAGAGGGAGGGGTCAGGCTGCTCTCACTGATGTTCAGCTGGGCTCTCCAGCAGACCAGTCAGACTGCTGCCAAGGTACTTGGAATCAGTCCCTCATGAAGGCTAGCAGTCATAATTTCCAGGTCACTCAGGGTGACTTTTAATCCTAATGAAAAATTCAATAGAAAATAAGAAGACCCAATTCAATACTAACCAAAATGCTGCAAAGGAAAATTGCTTAAAAAGAAAATATTGTAAAAAATGTTCAAAATGTTCAAATTCATGTCCATTGAGTAGGTGATGCTATCTCACCATCTCATTGTCTGCTGTCCCCTTCTCCTTCTGCCTTCGGTCTTTCCCAGCATCAGGGTCTTTTGTAGTGAGTTGGCTCTTCCCATCAGGTTGGCAAAGTAATGGAGCTTCTGCTTTAGCATCAGTCTTTGCAATGAATATCCAGGGTTGATTTCCTTTAGGATTGTCTGGTTAGACCTCCTTGCAGTCCAAGGGACTCCCTAGAGTCTTCTCCAGCACCACAATTCAAAAGCATCAATTCTTCAGCACCCAACCTTCCTTATGGTCCAACTGTCTCATCCATACATGACTACTGGAAAAACTATAACTTTGACTATATGGACCTTTATCAGCAAAGTGATGTCTCTGCTTTAAAATATGCTGTCTACGTTTGTCATAGCTTTTCTTCCAAGGAACAAGCATCTTTTAGCTTCATGACTGTAGTCACCATCCACAGTGATTTTGCAGCCCCCTAAAATAAAACCTGTCACTGCTTCCACTTTTTCCCTTCTATTTGCCATGAAGTGATGGGACCAGACGTCGTGATCTTAGATTTTTGAATGTTGAGATTTACGTCAGCTTTTTCAGTCTCCTCTTTCACCCTCATCAAGAGGCTCTTTAATTCCTCTTTACTCTCTGTGATCTGCATATCTGTCTGAGATTGTTGGTATTTCTCCCAGCAATCTTGATCCCAGCTTGTGAATCATCCAGCCTGGAATTTCACATGATGTACTCTGCATATAAGTCAAATAAGCAGGGTGACAATATACAGGCTTGTCGTACTCCTTTCCCAATTTAGAACCAGTTCTTTATTTCATGTCTGGTTCTAACTGCTGCTTCTTGACCTGCATACAGATTTCTCAGGAGCAGGTCAGGTGGTCTGGTGTTCCCATCTCTTTAAGAATTTTCCCCAATTTGTTGTGATCCACACAGTCAAAGGCTTTTGCGTAGTCCACAAAGCAGAAGTAGATGTTTTTATGGAATTCTCTTGCATTTTCTATGATCCAATGAATGTCAGCAATTTGATCTCTGGTTCCTCTGCCTTTTTTAAATGCAGCTTGTACATCTGGAAGTTCTTGGTTCACCTACTGCTAAAGCCTAGCTTGAAGAATTTTGAGCATAATCTTACTGGCAAGCCAACTGAGTGCAAATATATGGTAGTTTGAACATTCTTTGACATTGCCCTTCTTAGGGATTAGAATGAAAACTGACCTTTTCCAGTCCTGTGGCTACTGAGTTTTCCAAATTTGCTGACATATTGAGTGTAACAGTTTAACAGCATCATCTTTTAGGTTTTATATATCTCAACTGGAATTCCATCACTTCCATTAGCTTTATTTCATGTTCTATACACACTAATCAACACTAAATATTGAGATTTTAGTTGCATAGGGAACTTCTATTAACATCTGTTGTAGTTCAGTTCTATAGCTAATTGGAGTCTGCAGTCTACTGACAGTATAAAAAAACCATTAAAAGAAGTAAATATTTAGACAAAAAGTAAAAGGACAAAAATACCCCCAAAGAAACCTCTTATAATTTGTGTATTACAAGGCTATTAAATATGAGTTGATTTTCATTTTATTGCTACTAAAAAGGTGACTATATTTATGTTTATTAATGTTTCTGGGAAATTACTTCTATTTTACCTTTTATATATAATTAAGGAAATTTTTTTTTGTCTCATAAAGACATTGTTTTAAAATATTAAATAGTGTTTCTTAGACACCTGTTGAAAACATCCCTGCCTTGCTATTGGTAGTGTATGAAGGCATAAAAATGTTTTCTTTAAGAGTTCATGTTCATGACAAATAACTCACAAGTATCTGAAACTTTATTTCACACAACTATACACCAAATATTATAATGTAAAGTGGTACTAGAATAATATTGCTCCTAAGCCTGTAGTAGAAGCAAAAAAAAATAACCTTTGATATAATTCTACTTCAATAAGATTTCCATTTTAGTACAAAAAAATTCTAAGTAACACTTGTTCACAGGAAAAAAGACTAACAAATTTCACAAGCAATTAAGACACCATCAGTGACAAACAGTGGAAACTCCAGAAAAGATTACTATTACAGGCAAGCAATGACTCGCATATGAAAATTCAGTTCAGTTCAGTTCAATTCATTCGCTCAGTCCTGTCTGACTCTTTGTGACCCCACGAATCACAACACGCCAGGCCTCCCTGTCCATCACCAACTCCCAGAGTTCACTCAAACTCACGTCCATCGAGTCAGTGATGCCATCCAGCCATTTCATCCTCCATCGTCCCCTGCTCCTCCTGCCCCCAATCCCTCCCAGCATCAGAGTCTTTTCCAATGTGTCAACTCTTCACATGAGGTGGCCAAAGTACTGGAGCTTCAGCTTTAGCCTCATTCCTTCCAAAGAACAACCAGGGCTGATCTTCAGAATGGACTGTTTGGATCTCCTTGCAGTCCAAGGGACTCTCAAGAATCTTCTCCAACACCACAGTTCAAAAGCATCAATTCTTTGGCGCTCAGCTTTCTTCACAGTCCAACTCTCACATCCATACGTGACCACTGGAAAAACCATAGGCTTGACTAGACGGACCTTTGTTGGCAAAGTAATGTCTCTGCTTTTCAATATGCTATCTAGGTCAGTCATAACTTTTCTTCCAAGGAGTAAGCGTCTTTTAATTTCATGGCTGCAGTCACCATCTGCAGTGATGCTGGAGCCCGAAAATATAAAGTCTGACACTGTTTCCACTGTTTCACCATCTTTCCCATGAAGTGATGGGACCAGATGCCATGATCTTCGTTTTTATCATACATTAAAATATGATAATCAGAAGTTAGCATTATCTGATTTTAAAATATATTTAATATGAATAACAAATGAAAGCACATTTTAAAAAGATGAATGATAAAAATGAACTGGTCTAACACTATATATATATATATATATATATATAGATATATATATGTATGTATGTATATGTATATATATGTATAACTGAGAAAGATTGAAGGCGGGAGAAGAAGGGGGTAATAGAGGATGAGATGGTTTGATGGCATCACCGAATCTATGGACATGAGTTTGAGTAAACTCCGGGAGCTGGTGATGGACAGTGAGGCCTGGTGTGCTGTCGTCCTTGGGGTTACAAAGACTTGGACATGACTGAGTGATTGAACTGAACTGAACTGAAAACATAAATCATTTGGATTTAAAAATAAGATATTAGAAGGAACTTAACCCCAAATACCACTTATTTAAGTTGATGTTGAAAAAGAGAAAGAGGAAGAAAGAAATTACTCACCTAGGCAAAGCATGGTAAAGCTGCTAAACTGAAGAGGGAGAGAAAGCCTTAAAAGCAGATGGAGGTGAAAGGAGACTGCTGACCAAGGAACTTCAATTACTATGAGAGATGAATTTTCAAGGGCAAGAAAGGAAGTGAAGGAAATTGTTGTATCTTTAATGTGCTGAAAGAAAGCACATTTCAACCTAGAATGTTATAATCAGTGAAGCCACCTTTCAGAACATGAACAGAACAAGGATACAATAGACTAAGGACATATCTCACAAACAAAAGCAGATTTTTCCCCTTCAAACAGCCAATCAAAATTAGCAAGAACAATTAATTACTTAATTTGATGAAGCTGAATTGAGAAACAATAATAAAACTCAAGGTTAGACAGACTGAAAAAGAAGGAAAAACAGAAAACACTATTCAAAACAAATTAAAATGCTAAATTCAAGAAACTTGTCTGAAAGAAAACATTTGAAATTAATTCCAAATAATACTGCACTGAGTACATGTTAATTAATGCTGATAAACAATTATTAATATCAGATATACAAGCAAGTAAAGCAAAAGTGTTAGCATTATATAAAACCTCACCATAGGATTAAACAGTTCAAAAAAATCAAGGAAGATACATGAATTAAAGCTGTTGGTATCATACAGAAAATAAACCCCTAACAAACAAAAAACTAGAGAAACCACGTTCATTTGAAATACCAAAAAAAAAAAAAAAAAAATTCTAGTTCATGGATCAAAATAAAATTATTTTGTTCCAAATTAAAAAGAGTTTTAATTCATCATTAAGGCACGTTGTTTGCCATGTGAACCACCAAGGAAGTACAAAACGTGTGGTGGTGGACAAGGCCATGGTGTCCCATGGGTCACTGCTGAATAAGGAATGTACACAACTGAAGTGACTTAGCAGCAACCCATCAAATCTACCAAAAGGCTCATCTGAATGGCAGTTTTTGTTTTGTTTTTAAGGTCAATACTTAGTAAGAATCCAGAAACAACGTGACAAAACATATATGAAAGAAGCCAGGCACAGAAGAACCTTTGTAATTCCTTGGCTAGTAAGTCGCAAAGTAAGTAGTGGTGTCTATCAGGTAGTGGGGAATGGCTGTGACAGGCCCAGAGACAGCCTGTGGGGTAAAGGAGGTGTGTTTTACTTTCATTTGTGTAGTGGTTACCTAACAGTAGACATTCTTAATATTCATCAAACTCTGAACCTTGACATTGTACACTTTGCTTTATGACATTGTTGTTTTGCAGTTGCCAAGTTCATGTCATGTCCAACTCTTTGAAACCCCACAGAGTACAGCATGCCAGGCTTCCCTGTCCCTCACCATTTCCCAGAATTGCCCAAGTTATCTCCATTGAATGGGTGAAGCCATTCAACCATCTCATCGTCTGTTGCCCTCTTCTCCTTCTGCCTTCAATCTTTGCCAGCATCAGGGTCTTCCAATGAGTCAGTTCTTTGCATCAGGTGGACAAAGTATTGGAGCTTCAGCTTCAGCATCAGTTCCTCCAGAGTATTCAGGATTGATTTCCTTTAAGATTGACTGGTTTGATCTTCTTGCTTTCCAAGGGATTTTCAAGAGTCTTCTCCAGCACCACAGTTCAAAAGCATCAATTCTTCAGCACTCTGCCTTCTTTATTGTCCAGCTCTCACAATCATACATGACCACTGGAAAGATCATATCCTTGACTATATGGACCTTTGTCAGCAAAGTGATACTTTTGCTTTATGACATTATGCCTCAATAAGGAAAAATTAAACCAGTTAAATATAGTGAGTGTAAACAAAAGTTGTGAGAAAAATCTAAAGGAAAACACAAAGAAAAATTCAAGAAACTTATATGACAAGAATTAAATACATAATTATAAGTATCTTATTCTAACAAAAAGTAGAAAAGAGAACAGCTGGGAGAACTGAAGAAATTGAAAGAAAATAATTATCGGTTCAGTTCAGTTCAGTCGCTCAGTTAAGTCCAACTCTTTGCAACCCCTTGGACTGCAGCACACTAGGCCTCCTTGTCCATCACCAACTCCCAGAGTTTACTCAAACATATGTCTATAGAGTCAGTGATGGCATCCAACCATCTCATCCTCTGTTGTCCCCTTCTCCTCCCACCCTCAATCTTTCCCAGCATCAGGGTCTTTTCAAATGAGTCACTTTTCCAATACTTTGGCCACCTGATGTGAAGAACTGACTCATTTGAAAATAATTATGGTGAGTCAAATTAATGAAAACAAGTGGAGAACAAAAGTACAGATTTCTTTTTTGTAAAGACTATGTAAATATTGAAACAACACTCCAAGGTTTAAAACATTAAAAGGAGAATAAGATATAGGAAATTTCTTTCAAATAATATGGTAGGCCTTACTGTAGATTTAAAATTATTCTAGTCATCAATAGTATTATTTCAAATAATTGATGAAAAAATTGAAATGCTAAAATGGGAAAAAATATGTCAATCATCATGACTCAAAGAAGAAAAGCAGAATAATTCTGTAATCATTCAGAAAACTGAACTTTTAATCAAAGTCTCTTCACAAAGAAGGTAAGGACCAAGCAATTATAAGGACAAGTTCTACCACTTATCCAAGTAACAGATGATTCTGATATTATATAATCCAAAGATTAAAGAAAACACACATCCTGGATACATGAACCATATAAGAACATTAGAACACAGAAAAATTAAGGCCAATCTTATCTGTGGATATAGAAGCAAAAATACTAAAGTAGGTAATAGCAAATGAACACATCAACATATTCAGATATTGCCTTCTGAGCAATATAGAGACATGCCAAAAATGCAAGTTTGGTTTCAAATTAAAATGACATAAGCAGGCAGATTTAAAAATTAAAGAGAAAAATATAATTATCATGTGTGTTTGTGTGTTTAGTCATGTCCAGCTCTTTGTGGCTCCATGGACTATAGCTTGCCAGGCTCCTCCACCCATGGAATTTTCCAGGCAAGAATATTGGAGTGGGATGCCATTTTCTACTGCAGGAGATCTTCTTGACTCAGGGATTCAGCCTGTGACTCTTGTGTCTTCTGCATTAGTAGGTAGATTCTTTCCCACTAGCACAACCTGGGATAATAGATACCAAAAGAACATAATGAAATCTAATATCCCATCTTGATAAAAATCTATCAGCAAACAAGGAATAAAAGTTTGTTACTTATAATCTAAAGGCTGTATTGCAAAATTTACTACAAACATTTTCCTTAATAGTTAGGTTTTATTATATTACTTGAAGGTTAGGAATGAAATACAGATGCAAACTATTTATGTTTTTTTAGTTTAGGAAGCTTACAGAAAAAAAGATTTAAAAAGGTGAAATGAAATTATAATTACTTGTAAGTGGAATTCGTGTGTATATATAGCACATGTAAGGAGTTTACAGGTAAAGTATTTACATTAATAAGAGTTTATTAGCATGGTTGATTTACAAAAAATCAATACATATGAACAGTCATTTTTAAATTTTCTAACATTTTCAAAGCATGTTTTTATAACTTGTCAATATCAATATTCTTTACAACAGAAATAAAAATAGAAATATCTAATAGTTAATGTAAAAAAACAAATGTGAAGCCCTTTAGGAACAAAATTATAAAACTATATTGAACAATACGGATGAGATACCATTTAGCATAATAAAGATGACAACTTTTGTCAATTGAATCAAAAGATACAATGAATAACTAATGTAACATATTATACAGTGGACTGCTGCTGCTGCTGCTAACTCTGTGCGACCCCATAGATGGCAGCCCACCAGGCTCCCCCGTCCCTGGGAGTCTCCAGGCAAGAACACTGGAGTGGGTTGCCATTTCCTTCTCCAATGCATGAAAGTGAAAAGTGAAAGTGAAGTCACTCAGTCTTGTCCGACTCTGTGACCGCATGTTCTGCAGTAAGCCAGGCTTCACTGTCTCACAATCTCTCAGAGCTTGCTCAAACTCATGTCCATTGAGTCAGGGATACCATCCAACCATCTCATCCTCTGTCACCCGCCCCTTTCCTCCTGGCCTCAATCTTTTCCAGCATCAGAGTCTTTTCCAGTGAGTCGGCTCTTCACATTAGGGGACCAAAGTACTGGAGCTTCAGTTTCAGCATCAGTCCTTCCAAAGAGTATTCAAGGTTGATTTTTGGGGGGAGGGGGCATTGACTGGTTTGATCTCCTTGGGACTCTCAAGTCTTCTCTAATACCACAGTTCAGTTCAGTTCAGTTCTGTTGTTCAGTCGTGTCCGACTCTTTGCGACCCTGTGAATAGCAGCACGCCAGGCCACAGTTAGAAAGCATCAATACTTTGGTGCTCAGTCTTCTTTATGGTCCACCTCTCACCCATACATGACTACTAGAATAAACATAGCTTTGACTATGCGGACTTTCGTTAGCAAAGTGATGTCTCTGCTGTGTAATGTATTGTCTAGGTTTGTCTTATCTTTTCTTCCAAGAAACAAGTGTCTTTTCATTTTATGGATGAAATATATCAAATAGCAAAAATATACTTTGGAAAAATAATAGCAAGTTACAAAATGATACATATTGCAACTATTTTTGTAAAGTTAAAAAACCAGGCAAACATTTAAAAAATAGACATTTGATTGCTAATATAGACCTTTATTATTTAGCTTATTTTTAGCAACCCTCAATGTCTAAAACCCAAAATTTCAGAACTCAGTTATTTCTCATGAAACTGTCTAAAGCCCACGTTCCTCTTGGAGGGGTAGTTTTATTTTGCATGGTAACTCCTTTCATTGTGTCACTCCATTGCAGTGGCTTCTCTCATTGTGGAGCACGAGCTCTAGACTCATCAGTAGCTGTGGTACACAGGCTCCGTAGTTGTGGCTCCTGGACTCTTGAGTACAGGCCCAGTAATTGTGGTGTATGCACCTTGGTTGCCCAGCATCGTGTGAGATCTTCCCGGACCAGGGATAGAACCTGTGTCACTTGTGTTGGCAGACAGATTCTCAACCACTGGACCATCTAGGAAGTCCTCTTGTATATTTTAATCAACTTTCTTATAGGATACAAATGAAAAACTAAAAAGGAAAGCATAGGAATGAATAATATAAATAACAGTTATTGAGAGAAGGTATAGAATGCAGTCACAGAGGGTACAGTGAACTTTTCAAAGATACAGACCCTATTATACTTTATGCATTTAGTGTAAGTACATAAGTCTATAATACTGTTATTAAAATATGCATACTTTCTATGAATATTGTATATACAAAGTTAATATATGTGAACAACAAAAGACAAAAGATAGGATAGAAGCAAGCATGATAATAATAATAATAAATAGCATTTATTAAGGACTTACTGTAGACTAGGAATTGTTTAAAGCACTTTGAATGTTAGTAAAGATCTTCATAATAAATGTATAATACCAGCACTATAATCCCACTGTATTAAAGAAAAACTCATTCAAAAGGACAATAACTTGCCAAAGTCACATAGCTTGAATGAGCCAAAAGTTACAAAACTAACTTTTGGCTTGTAAGTAGCAAAGAGATACAGTATTAACTAAGACAAAGATGACAATTTTTCTAAACGTGCATTAATAAGCAGACAGCTCTTCTCCAAACTAAAGGCTCTTTACATCAGGTTTGTAATCTCATCTCTGTTTTCACTTCACTCTTCACTCCTCTGAGAGCTTGATTGTACATACTCCTCTGCACGACTTCTTGGTCATCCCTTCACTCTGTCATACAGAATTCTTTACTTTGAACAAATACAAGTTTTTTTTTTTTTTAACTTTGAATCCCTTTCTACTATGTGTTACAAAATGGAAATAACCCTCATTTAGAAGTTAAAAAAAAAAACTCTGGAAGCTCAGCTGGTAAAGAATCTGCCTGCAA